>NC_092224.1:82561149-82931149 GCF_036320965.1 Panulirus ornatus
CCACCACCACAGTACCCCCGTCCCTCAGCCCGACAGGCCCCAGGACGCACCCGCTGTACTCCACCGGGCCAGGACAAGCTTACCCCCGTCTGGAGTGTGTGTGTGTGTGTGTGTGTGTGCATATAACCACATTAAAATGAAACACGACAAGTTCCCAAGTGCACTTCCGTGTCATGATCACTTCGTCAGGGGAGATACAAGAATGAGAGAGAAGATACAGAATAGTCAGTTGATATTCAATGATATTCTTTCTTTCATACTATTCGCCATTTCCCGCATTAGCGAGGTAGCGTTAAGAACAGAGGACTGGGCCTCTGAGGGAATATCCTCACCTGGCCCCTTTCTCTGTTCCTTCTTTTGGAAAATTAAAAAAAATGATAGGGGAGGATTCCCAGCCCCCCGCTTCCTTCCCTTTTAGTCGCCTTCTAGGACACGCAGGGAATACGTGGGAAGTATTCTTTCTCCCCTATCCCCAGGGATATATATATATATATATATATATATATATATATATATATATATATATATATATATATATATATATATATATTCAAGAATCATTATTGCAAGATTATTATTAAAGTTAACACTACAAAAGTAACGAGAAAAAGTATTTGAAATGATTTCTATATTCCTGGTTGTAAGGGAATATATTAGCATGGATTTTACTTATATACGGTCCGCCATTTTCTGTTTCTTTATTCCGAACGTTAAAACATAACTAGATTTTAGAAATTTCCCTAAAACTTTTGTTACGAGTGAAAATTTACCCGGCTGTCATAATGCAATAGCGACGACGCAAGTAAAATAAAACCCTTGATCGATCAAGAGAGCCGTGGAGATGTGGCAGGAAATTCTTTATCAGAACACATTATGATATATTTCAGTGTGGAACGCGCCCCAACAAATTGTCCCACAGTATCAGAGAACAAACTGACATACCCAAAGCACCGTTCTTTCAGCCAAGTCAATTAATTCAACATAAAAGAACAAATGATTACCATGAAATAATACTCCTCTCTCTCAGCTCTACGGTCAATTAGGTGAATTCTCATCGCGATATTCTCTTTTGTCAGGCACGTTCGAGTGAAGATTTAATTACATTGATTAAGTCAGTGTTTAATTACTCGAGCAGCGTAAATAATTGTTTCAAGTCAGTCGTCCGAGGAAACTGTGGGAACTTACCTAACGGCACTAACGAGCAAACGTGTCAGGCGTGTCAAATGGTATTGACTGATTTTTACACAGACGTGACCCACATACATATGTATTGTATTGTGTAATGTATTTTCTCCCGCGTGTGGTGACTGTCTATGATTGCTATCTGTGTGTTACTGGGAGAGAGTTTTACGCTCGCATTGCCCCGTCTCTAAACTTTTAATGTATCCAATCTTTGATATATATATATATATATATATATATATATATTGGAAAGGATCACAATTTTGCGCGTGATCAAGATATCTATTCCTATGAGTCCACATGGAACTTGTCATGTTTCATTTTCCCTGTGGACTCATAGGAATATATATATATATATATATATATATATATATATATATATATATATATATATATATATATATATATATATATATATATATATATATATATTTATATTTATATATTCGTCATTCCCCGCGTTAATGAGGTTGCGTTAAGAACAGAGGACTGAGCCTTTGAGGGAATATCCTCACTTGGCCCCCTTCTCTGTTCCTTCTTTTGTAAAAATTAAAACGGGAAGGGAGAATTTCCTCCCGCCCCTTTTAGTCGCCCTCTACGACTCGCAGGGAATACGTGGGAAGAACTCTCTCTCCCCTATCCCCAGGGATAATATATATATATATTCTTTTTTTTTTAAACTATTCGCCATTTCCCGCGTTAGCGAGGTAGCGTTGAGAACAGAGGACTGGGCCTTTGTGGAATATCCTCACCTGGCCCCCCTCTGTTCCTTCTTTTGCAAAATTAAAAAAAAATGAGAGGGGAGGATTTCCAGCCCCCCGCTCCCTTCCCATTTAGTCGCTTTCTACGACACGCAGGGAATACGTGGGAAGTATTCTTAATCCCCTATCCCCAGGGATATATATATATATATATATATATATATATATATATATATATATATATATATATATATATATATAGGTTTGTATGGTCACTATGGTTAGGTGTGGCTTCTGCTCCTTCTAGATGTGAAGGAGATTGTGCTCTTTCAGCTTGATTAAGGTACTTCTTTACCTCATCCTTAGCATAGGAGTTGTGATGCACTGGCCGTGTGGCAGGTGAAGATGAAGAAATCAGAATCCAGTTTGTATTGCTTCTTGGGGTTCTTAAATGTAACTTGAAGATGTAGCACTACACTGAGATGGGTGGGGCTTTATAGGTTAGACAAGTTTGCAAGTCAGTTTGTTGAGGAAATCCTTTATCAGAAATTATTCACCATTGGTGGTGCACCAACATAGAAAGAATGTAGAGGGAAGCAAACTGGAACAGTTCATTGTGTCCGTTTGAGGCTGTCTGCAGTATCAGAATCTTGAATTTTATGTTGTAAGAGAAAGGAGGACTTAATGAGAAATATATCTCTGGAGGCACAAACAATGTTAGCTGTGGAAAAGAAGTAAAGTGTTTACCAAGTTTTGTTTCTAAACATATCAGTGGTGTTCTTTTGAATACTTTTATGTGTATATTATTCCATATTTATCCCTGGGGATAGGGGATGAAGAATACTTCCCACGTATTCCCTGCGTGTCGTAGAAGGCGACTAAAAGGGGAGGGAGCGGGAGGCTGGAAATCCTCCCCTCTCGGTTTTTTTTTTTTCTTTTTTTAATTTTCCAAAGGAAGGAACAGAGGGGGGCCAGGTGAGGATGTTCCACAAAGGCCCAGTCCTCTGTTCTTAACGCTACCTCGCTAATGCGGGAAATGGCGGATAGTTTACAAGAAAGAATATATATATATATATATATATATATATATATATATATATATATATATATATATATATATATATTCCTATGAGTCCACGAGGAAAATGAAACACGATCATAAGAATATCTTGATCACGCGCAAAATTGTGATCCTTTCCAATATATATATATATATATATATATATATATATATATATATATATATATATATATATATATGTATGTATATATATATCCTAACCTAAGACAGACACCCACTTATCGACGAAACCCGTGAGAAGGATGAACACCTGGATTGGAGGTTAGGCCTAGTTCCTCACTCAGGATTCAAACCCGTGCTGGCTCCACCTGGAACGAACTCGCTATCTGTGTGTGTGTGTGTGTGTGGTAGCTAGATCGTTCATGACCCAGCCATGTCAAGTTCAGAGTTTTTACTACATATCTAAAGCTTCGAAGCCAGTGGAATGGGTCGTGAGCAGTTGGTGAGGGGAGCGGAGGAAAGTGTGTAAGGAAGAATAGGATGAATTAACAACCCAGCAAGAGACTAGTTGAAGATCCAATATATAAATATATATATATATATATATATATATATATATATATATATATATATATATATATATAGAGAGAGAGAGAGAGAGAGAGAGAGAGAGAGAGAGAGAGAGAGAGTCCGAGCATTGACATGCATGATACTCACTTTTTCAGAGGAGGGCGGCTGTCATTGTGATATCCATTCCCAGCACACTCAGGGATCACGTTACTATGAGATCATTGAAACTATCCCCCTTGTTCATCATGTTAAAAAAAAAAAGGATCCTGGTATACTAACATATTGGGGGTTACTTTAAATTAAGGTTCGAAATCAGGGGGAGGGATTGACCCTCGTATTTCTACGGAAGACCCATGGAAATTTGCTTTCTTAGGAGACCCATGGTAGGTCTTTTTAAGTAAAATGCCGAGTTCCCCGCTGTCTTTCGTAAAACAGACAACCGCACGTATATCGAACGATGGTATACTCAGTTATACAGTGACGTCAGTAATCAGCCGGCCTCCCGGTGCACTGGTACCGCCTCATGTCTCAGCACCATAGCGGAATGTAGACGTCAGCCGGTCAGTTGTGTGATATTCACGTGACGCGTAGCTCCGGTTGCGACGGAGGAGGACGACACCAGCTCGACCTAGCAACTAACGAAAAGACGTGAAATTCGACCGTTTGAAACCCGAATTTTGTGATAGTAGGAAAACCATATACTCCTAGTGTACTAGTATAACCTAAAACAATTCAAGGTTCGTCGAATGTATCATTAAGTTGAACGGAACCATACGCAGACTGATTATGCAGTCCAAAGATAAGTGTGTGATTAGAATGGTGTTGGTTAACGCGGTACGATCATCGTGTTGTGCATTGTTGCCATGTACTAGCAAGTTAACGTCTGGCAGCGAGGGGTTGGCGTCACCTTATGAAAGAAAAAGTCTAGAGAATTTTTACTAGAGGAGCTTTCATTTACTTTTTTTTATTATTTTGAAAGGGAAATCGAAAAATCTATCAGATTCTTCCAGATATGCAAGACTTTACGTTAGGGTAGAATGTGCAAGTCAGGTTAGAAAAGAGAAAGCAAATACTGCTGCGACTAGTATGCGAAAGCTGTATTTTCTGTGATACACCATAGGGCATTTCCTTATCCTAAGATAGTGGATAATCGTTCCTCTGTGGAAAAAGTTTGGAAAGAAAATGGATCCCAAATTTAAGGGAAATCATCAAGGATATGTGCCATAGAACCACCAAGTGAAGCTAGGCTGATGTGAAATATGTTGATGTCCACTTGATGAAACTTTTGCAGTTGGATATGCGTGATTCATTGTTGTAGAATGATCTCAGAACGAAAGATGTGGTGGTATGTTTTGCTGGTCACCGGGAGACGCTATGCTGCTTAGATTTTTGTGTTCAACATTCCAGTTTTCTATGAGGACAAATAGTAAGAGACTCCCTCCCTCGAAACTTTCCTCTCTCCTCCTGGGACCCATCGAAAGAGCGGGGAAACCTTGGGCAAAATCCCCGGTGCTCCGGACCTTTGGGGGGGCCTGGAGGAGGGAAGATGAAATTTCAGATCATCAAATAAGATTACCAAACAGCAAAAAATATAAGTAGTAGACAAATTTCAAAGGGATTACTCTTTTTTTTGTCGTCTTTCACTTACGTTGGCACTTCATTCCTGTCCTCGGGACGGCCTTGGGTGGCCATAAAATTGCCAATCCTTCCTCACGTCCAGCGTCAGCTCTCGTCGGCCCAGTCTCCACAGTTAGAGCTTCGAAGGCATTATCGTCCATTGGCATAGCCAGGTGGTTTTTACCCTCAGCATTTACCCCCCAGTTATATCTGTTTTCCCTTTGTCAGAGTTGCGGTGCTTTCTCTCTATGCTGACCAGAGTTGCACCGCTGAAAAATATATTTCAAATTTTACCTCGAGTAAATGATATGGATTTTTCTTCAAGGCGTATCTATATAGTAACTATTATTTTTCTACAACTATAGCGTCAAAGCAGAAATGAAAATTCAGTAATCTGGATTGCCTTGCTTGATTAGTATTAAGCCAGAAATCAACGTGCAGATTTCCGATTATATATGATAGCCACAAAAAACAAAATCCCCTGAAATCTCCACTTTATATTCCCGTAATATATACATAACTCTCCCACAACCAAAACCATGAAAGAATCTGGTGTTACTCAGGGCCTTTCTAAAAGTTCCTGCAGCCCAAGGCTGCACTACTTTCAGTAGCAGGGAAATATGAACTCCTTTGGAGTGAGTTCTTTCACGAGACTGTCTCCAGTGAGAAGGCTTGCCTTAGGTAAGTTTTCCCTCATGGTGTTACCACGATCAGAAACATCTGTATATATATATGTATATTTTTTTTCATACTATTTGCCATTTCCCGCGTTAGCGAGGCAACGCCAAGAACAGAGGACTGGGCCCCCGAGGGAATATCCCCCCCCCCACCCCCTCCGTTCCTTCTTTTGGAAAATTAAAAATAAAAAAAAACGAGAGGGGAGGATTTCCAGCCCCCGCTCCCTCCCATTTTAGTCACCTACGACACGCAGGGAATACGTGGGAAGTATTTTTTTCTCCCCCATCCCCAGGGACATATATATATATATATATATATATATATATATATATATATATATATATATATATATATATATATATATATATATATATATACACACACACATAAAACGACTGCATTTTCCAAGCAACAGGTCTATAGCTTATGTATATATATATATATATATATATATATATATATATATATATTTTATCCCTGGGGATAGGGGATTAAGAATATTTCCCACGTATTCCCTGCGTGTCGTAGAAGGCGACTAAAAGGGGAGGGAGCGGGGGGCTGGAAATCCTCCCCTCTCTTTTTTTTTTTTTTTTAATTTTCCAAAAGAAGGAACAGAGGGGGCCAGGTGAGGGTATTCCAAAAAAGGCCCAGTCCTCTGTTCTTAACGCTACCTCGCTAACGCGGGAAATGGCGAATAGTTTAAAAGAAAAGAAAGAATATATATATATATATATATATATATATATATATATATATATATATATATATATATATATATATATATATAAGTTTTATGTTGTATGTTTTGTTCAATCACATGTTTACCAAATGGCGTCCTAGCTTCGTCTCTTCGATGTATATCAACTGACTGTTATATTTCTCTCTTGTGTCTCCCCTGATGATGTGATTATTACACGAAAGTGCACTTGGGAACTTTTCGTGTTTCATTTTCCCCGTGGACTCATAAGAATATGTATATATATATATGATTTTTTTTTCCTATGTAATATGTCACTCAATCTGATATTTTGCGATATCTTTGTTAATATGGGGTTTAACCAGCAAAAGTCGAAATGTAAAAGTGATTTCGTGAAAGAACTTGAAGCCACGAACAAGGGAAAATTCTGAATCTCCGGCTACTGATATTAGAGGGAAACTCATTTCGGGCCAACGTGGAACAAAAAACGAACTCCATTTCAGGCCATCCCCACAAAGAAACAAATAAAAGTAAAGAGCAGGTCGCTACAAACCTGCCATCTCACGTGAATAAACGACCTCATATTGCTGGAACGCTGGAGTGGCGCTAACCTCTTTACACAGCACTTGCGCGTTAAGTGAACAGTCTTCTAAATACGGAAAAGGCTTTTGAATGTTCCATATGATTTTCCACTTAAGTGATACGATCCTTTAACAGAAATACTCTCATATGATGAAGCGTATCCATGCCTATCACTTCCCCGTAGGTGTGCACTTCCATGCCCAACGTAAGAACCGATATGGCTATTGGAAGGTGTTAATGGTCGTCCGGAATGTGCTTCCGAGAAACCCAATTTCCGACGCACATTTAAGTCTTTAAAATACTTGAGTCCGAATTTACTTTCTTATAATTTGGATGGTTTATATGTGGGGAAAAGTTGGCCCGCCTTTTTCTGCGAGGATTGCGGCGGCTTAACACTGTGGAGAAAGACTGAGGCAGTAACATAGAAAATGAAAAATCTGTGATTATCTGTATTACGGGGAGAGATTTACACTCGCGTTGACCCGTCTCTTAACCTTCTATATGTGCACCATGTCTTTACTCCTGTATATGTCTGCCTATAATACACACACACCCCAGCCTGAGACAGGTACCCATTTATCGACTCGCTCTGAAGGAAGGATGAATACCTGGACTGGCTGCGGTCCGATTGCCACGTCCAGGATCGGGAAGCGTGTGGATCCGACCTCTTCGAACCCTCTCCCATCTTTAAGGCTTGTCAGTATTTTTTAAAAAACTACATTTTAGTGGGTGGTTGTTTGACAGGTCCTGTAGCTTGTCTCAGGTCTCTTTTGAAAACGTTTGGCAGCCCCTGGTATTCCGCACTTCGTTCATAATTTTGGCATCATCAGCAAACATGTTCAGGTGTGATACGCCCTGTTTGGCAAATCGTTCTTATCATTCACGTAGATCTGAATTAGTAATGGCTTCAGCACTGAGCCTCTCCATACCTTACTTCAGATACACACCTATTTACGCTTTTATGGCATATTTCAATATATATATATATATATATATATATATATATATATATATATATATATATATATATATATATATATATATATATATAATTACGGTTCGAAGTCTCTATTTAAAATCTTATTCAGTCCAGGCTCTGAATGACGTATGAAAAAGACTAAAGAATCAGAGTAAGGGGAAAATAAGAATTATTTAAGTTTTTCAGAAGCTGGAAAACCTGATCTTGAAAAACCCAGGGTTTAGGAAAAGTAGATGTTAGAGAAAAACATGAGGAGTTACAGAGTTCCAGGGCTTAACGTTGTAGGAACAAAAAACTGGCATCATAGCTACCCGCCCTTAAGCTGCTAACAGCCACACAGAACGCAGTGGCTTACCGGGTAATGGCAGAGACACACACAAACAAGTTGCTAGTTTTGGCAGCAGAAACTGGAGTAATAGCTGTAGGAGAGAGAAAGAAAACCAGAGCCAACACTATAGTTGAATTGTAGAGCCAAGAGAGATGAGAAAGTTATAGGGAGTTAGAGAAAGAGAAGTAGGAAGAAATTTGGTTTCCGAGGCTTACTCTACGAAAAGGTTGTGTCTGCACCACCAGCAAACCTTACGTAAGTCTGAGTTTCTGGAAGTGGTTGTGATAAGACGAGCCGTAGATCAAGCAAGATAAGATGGAGCAGACTTGAAAACAGTGGAGAATGCAGTGTCTAGTTGTTAGAGTATGAGTTCCTTTATTAATTTGTTGAGGAAAGGAAATCGTAGATGAAAAAATGAGGGGGCAGGGAGAAGAGAGTACAAAAAGGGATTGATCCATCAAGAATTACAGTCCGGCTATATAATATACCCTAGTTGTGGAATTGGAATTCGACCTCCTCCACTCTTTCTCTCTCTCCTTAAACTACTTTTATAAGATTTTACATATTTCTTTGTAATTTCTCTTATAGTTTCATCTTTTTATTCCTCTGTACTATATTGCTTCAAAAGCACTAGGAGATCTCAATCTAAGTAGGTATTGAAAACTTTGTACTTTTTCTTGGAACTTAAACTCTCACATGTTTTCATTCCCGTTTACGTGTTTGTATTAGTTATATGGGATACTACTACTAATGATAATAATAATGATAATAATGATAATGATAATGAAAAAACGAGGCTAGACTTCCGTGATGGCACTGTAATTATCCTATTTATTTTCTGCATCATTAACACACAGTACTTCAGTCCAATACGTCACTTTGGACAGTGGATGAAACAATCCACTGTCCAAAGGGACGTATTCCTGGCTCGGTAACCAACTTATATATCTTTTGGCATCCAGCCCCATATCGTGGTCGGGGCGGTGCACTGTAAGACTGAAGCTTTTATGCCACAATCAGTAAGTGGCATCGACTGGGAGAGCTGGTGTTGGCCAGCCTCATCGGTTAGAAATAAGAACAAAAGTACTTTGATATTCTGTGGGAAAACGTACAACTCGCGATAAACATAGCTGTTCCTGCGGGCCCGTGGTATCGATTTCCTAAATTTAGAAAACGAGCACTTGACTCTAAGGTAACCTAAGGCGTTAGTATGATGGTTCGCTGAAGAGGGAGCGGGACCGGTGGTTCGGTGAATGATAAGAGGTAGTTTGGCGGGAAGTGTGAGCGCTCACTGCTCTGCAAATCCACAGTACCTCGACAGCGTCAGGTATTTCAGCACGTAAACGGGACAGACATAGTTTCTACTGACAGAGCAATATTACTTTCCTCCCCCGCCTAGTGGTGCGTATATAATGGCATCATCCACATGCCTTAGGGAAGACTTGTAATGCTTGTGCTCTGGCTACAGTACTAGCCTTAACTGACCTGAGTGTAGTGACAAGCTGATGCATCTTGTTAGACAGTGTACTGAAGTTTGATAACAGCAGAGTTGGTAGTCCAACATTGTTTAGAGACTTCACAGTCTTGATATGGTTTAATGTGGATCTTCATCCACCTCTCTGCAAACCAGGGTGGAACCAAAAGCCCTCCGTCTCATTAATTCTCCCGGCAACACACCTCAACCGTGATGCTGCTGTTCTTTGTTGTGTATGTATCATTTTGGCCATTATTTACTTGAGCCGTGTTCATGTATCAGCTATTCCAAAGGCTTGGACCCGAGACATGTATCTGGCTACTGCTTCCCACAGTTTCTCTAAGGCGCCCGGCCGGCCACTCCAGAATTGACCATTATGGTACCTCCTTCTTCCCTCGAAGGACTAAACTTCTCCTCTCGTCTTGTCCTCTTCTTGTAATCTTCCTGCGTCTAAGAACTAGGTCTACACACACACCTGAGGAGTCTTATTCAGTTTCTATATTCTTTTTCTCCTACTTTTTTCATTCCTTTCACCCAAGATGGCCTTTGACTGCGGTATATTTTTGTGATTGCCATGTCAGTCATTGTAAATTAGAAAAAAGAGAGAGGTCTTCGAGGCCTCTATGTAGAAGAGTTATCTCAAATGAGCCTCTGTACACAACTTTACGAGCAGCTGCGGGTCTTCGCACTTGCCTATTTATAAATGCCTGTTTGTACATATAGAGAGCAAATACATATATTGTTGTGCCACTCAAACAGTTATATACATCTAACCTTGTTTTGAAATCATTCAAATTCTTTGCACACACACACACACCACTGTCATTTACCGAATTCCAATTAGAAATTATCTCATTACTTTAAAAGACTTTTCTTTACACATCTCCTCACTGATTCCTCTTTAATGTTCCACTTACGTCCCTCGGTCCTTTCCATCCCAGCTACGAAAAACCTATCCCAGTCAAGATCACTTAATCTGTTGAGAATCCTGTAATTGATAGTAAGAACCCCCTCTTTCCTCTCAGCTTTTATGGAGGGAGATTGCAGTATTTTCAACCTCTCCTTAAAGGTCAAACCCGCTAATTCACGCCACCACACGAGCTGTAAAGATACAAAATATTCGTATTTGAGCCGTATATACGTCGGGTACATTTTATTCATTCTTTTTTCATCTATTTACGTGGACGTTAATCTTACGTTTGCCAGTAATGCTCAAACATTCGCCCAGTTGTTTTTATTAAACTATAAAGTGTTTGTATTTCTATCGCTAGATCTTTCTTGCTACACGATATCTTTAAACTCTTTTCAGTTAACCCATAATGGCACTGAATGCGTCCTGATCCCCTTTCCCCATTCTCAGTAACGTAACATTTTGAGCACACTTCATCATCCTGGCAAGCTTTTGTTTCAGCATCGACATCCCTTGACGATGTTTCACAGTCTTTCGCGAAACCAGTTTCTGCCAAAAGTTCTGAATCATCTACAGATCTGCTTACGTTTAACAGTATTTCCTCAGGTTGATCTTTAGTATAACCTAGGAACAACAGAGGTCCGACACCCGACCCTTGTGGCACTCCACCAGAGACTTCCTACCACGATGAACACCTTCCCCTAATTACTGTTCTCATTTCTCCTCCAAATAGATATCTTCTGAACCACCTTCCTAACTTCTCTGGGGATATTAGCCAGCTTTCCCCTGTTTTACTAATAACCTGTCATGCGGAACCGTAACTTATGCATTTACAAAATCTTTGCATTGATTGACTGACTCTTCCATGTAACTCCAACAGGCTAATAACATTAGATCGTCCTTCTTTAAATCCCTAGTGCCCATCATCCAAAAATTTAATGTAATCGAGATATTCTGGTGTATATATTTCTTAGAATTAGCTTCTCATATTCTGCATACTATGCCAGACAGTAACACTAGTTTGTGGTTCAGAGGATCATCTCAACCATTTTTCATGTATATTACAACAATATCTGCACATTTTTCCATCACTCCAACTCTCATTTGCCCTATTTTTCAGCTCCTGCAACTTCCATTTTACCTTCCACCTCTTCCTCTTGTACATTTCCCACTCCCTTGCTCTACTGACACTCTCAATATGATCTGTAAAGGCTCAAGAAATTCCGTCGAGTACTCACTCCCTCTGTATCTGGGGGGAATCTTACGTCATTGCAACAGTATGTTCCATAACAATAAGCCATTTTTTCTACATGAATTAACCATCCACCTTCCGATGTTCTTTGTCTTCGTTGGTCGGCACTTGACTGATATCTACGGGTCATTATGTCACAGATAGCTTTCCCTATCTTTTTCTTGCGCTCGCAACAACAGGTGGCGTAATTACGGAGCATTATCCTATTATCCTTAACCTTATCTATGAATGGGTCTTCACTCTTGCTCTTCTCCTCGCCTCCTAATTTTGGTATTATTATTTCTAATTAATAAGTTACTCTTAGGAAGCTAGCGTACCAAAGGCATCATCTATATCTCCTTCATATCAAGTCACTGTCCTTTATCACGTCTTATCTTATATTAAACAATGTCTAGTTTTTTCCTCACAGTGACCTACATAGCATGGGCAAAACAAGCCCCAGGCAAATGCCATCTTGGTTGAAAGAAATGGAGAGAAAAAAGAAATCAGAAATTATTCAGGGCTCCGCAGGCGTTTATAGACCTGACTCTTGAAGGTAAAGCGAGTTACAGGAAGACTGAGAGACAGAAGGAGGAAAAAGGAATTCCACAGCTTGACTCTTTAAGGGATGAAAGAGGTATTATAGTGATCAATCCTCGGATGGCCGGTCTGTACACAGAAACTGTTGGAAAGCAACAGCCAGACCCTTGCCCTTGGCTCTTAATCTCGAGGTCTAGGGCACATACAGATACCTCATGAAAACAAAGACCAAGGTAATGCTTCCAGAACAGAGAGATAGTAGCACCATCGTGGCGTTTAGAAGAGGAAGGTTGAAGAGAGGTGATGCCGGGAGAGATAATGATACGGAAGGCTTTTGATTCCGTTCTTGTTAACAGAGAGGTGGAGGAAGAGCTTATATAACCTTTGTGCATGTGAAATAACTGTTTATGAGAGATGTAATTACGGCAGACTTTGTGATGCTGGACAGATTAGAGGGTATGGTTATGCCCAGCATGCTTATGTCATTACTGGTTTAAATTGCGGTGATCTGAAATTGAACAGGTAGAAGCGAATGACTTAGAGATATGAGGTGTTGTTTAATTAGGTTACATTTTGACATACTGCAACACAGGTCCGAAATGAGAGAGGAAATATTTTCTGTACAAGAAAGACAACGAGTATAAGAAGAAGGGAAAGGTAATTGAGAGAGAGGCAGAAAAACCAAAGGAAGGAAGTTTTGAAATGGGAGACTTATCATGCCACACTCTGTCTAATGCTTTAGGAGTGTGCAAGGCCACAGTAGAAGGTTCATCAAAATCCTTGAGAAGTGAGTCGCACCAGTAGACCCAACAGTGCGAAATCCGTACCGGTGATGAACGAAAAGGGAATAGTATTCTCAGAGTTGAGAAAATAAGACTTTCGTCGGCAGAATATGTGGGAAAGATGGAGCAATAGCTGGAGGGATGAGAGCTGTCTGTCTTCTTATGATGGGCAACATCAGGACATGCTAGACGGAGGTGATATAGGCGAGCAAGGATCGGAGCTAGTTCAGAGGAACACTCGTTTAAGACAGGAGAGTATGCTATTAGGGCCATACGTTTTGTTTACCTGGACAGTAGTTGGAGGAGCCTGCGTGAGGAGAATATAAGATATGGCATAGGTTCATTGGAAAAAATTGGGGGGAGAAGGTTTAGAAAAAGAAAAATCCAAATCTCATGTACAGGAGAATAAGATTCCTAAATGAGGGGCTTTATCAGTTGACGATTAGGTATGAAATGATCAGATCGTAAGAGAAGAGGAAAGACTGAATTACAGAAGTTATTAGAGATGTTTTCGGTTAAGGAGCCAAAAAGATTTGTCAGTAGAAGAAGTCAATTCTGCACACTTCCATAGTATGAAGGTGTGTTTGACGGTACTGAATTGCTTTGCAGTTAATATAAGAAGAAATTAAAGCTGAGAGGTTTTCAAGGGAAGGACAGGGTATCATGACGTGGTACGATCTGTCCCTGACGGGAGAGGCATCAAACCACGACAGGAGGAAGAAAGATTTAGTAGTAGCTGGGATACAGAACTCCACCTCAGCTCAGATAATCTTCCTCAAGCGTTCAGGCATTCTGGCGGGTGATGTAATACTTGCGCTGGGGAAAGTCAGTAGGGAGAAGCCAAGCAGTGATGACCACTGAGCTCTGTTACATTGCCAATGTTGTATGAGGAGGGAAGGTGGACGTCCCCAGTTAGAAGAGGTAAAGGTAAGACTATGATCAGAGGACCCACAGGGCGGAAGATATTGTGAAATCATTGTGAGAGGAGATCGGAAGTTGAAAGAGATATTTGAGTGTGTTGGAAGAGTGGTCATGACGGTCGAGAACTCACACTGGCTATTTGATTGTCTGCTTCAGACCGTTGAGGCAGGGGAGGAAAAGGTTTCGTCTGTGCCGACATCATCCTAGATAGAGCCCAACCAATCCTTGTAGTGTACGTTCAAATCCTCAGCAAAGAGGATTTCAGCGCCCGTGTGTGAAGAGAGAAACGTTTCGTAGCAGTAAGGCAAATATTGCAGATGTTATACGGAACTGCAGGAAGGGGGAAATATACGAAACATAACAGCAAAATTTGTGATTGGGTGGAGAAATTCTAAGTCAGAAATCATTAGAGTTAGGAGATTCAAGATCTACAAGGCGAGAGAAATGAAGGTGTTTGTATTACATCAGGCGTAAACACCACCTTTGGGGTGGAAACGAGATCAAAGAAGGAGGTACGATAGTGGAGAGGGAACGTAGCCTTGGACGGCAGGTCGTCAGACAGGGGAAGACCAGAGAAAGAAGTGGGGATATGGTATAAGGGAAGGTAGATCCGAGAACACAAATGTTTTAAACAAATGAAAAGAAAAGCCTGGTGTCGTCTATGTGTCCGGAGGAGTAGAGTAGTAGGTTCCAGTCGCTTATGTCGTCAAGGGGATTCTGGGAATCATCCAGCCCTCTTCGACCAGTAGTGCTATTCAGATATTGTATCGGAAAATCTAGATAATCTAGATAAAGCTGTACTGTCATTACTGAGTAAACGGAAAATAAAAAGGCAGGGTGCTTCCCAGTACGTATACTGAATATATGGTGCTTTGTTCTAATATCTAACCGCTTGCCTTTTTCGCTTGTGTAGAAAAATTTCCAATCTCTGGGGGAAATTTGATGAATCAAACCAAGATCTGGAAAGGAGAATTCTTGATATACCTTTCACATAACACCTGTTACTCCTCTACAGATCTCAAGATCGATTTCCTTAGCCAGTTTATTCCTCTATACTCATCTTACTGATCACCCATTTTTCTTCAGCCCAGGATATCCCATCCTTAACTACATATCCTCTTCAAGATATTGTCCATGTGATTAATACTACTGCATACAGGCTATATCTCACCAGTCTACAGCAGCTTCAGGAATAGCTTTGTCACAGTTTAACCTTACAGACTACACTGTTTGAATATAAATCTTACCTTGCAAGTTATTCTCAGTTCTCTCTTTTCATTCTGTTGCTCTTCGACCTGAGATAAGATTACTGATCTCTACATCTCTCCCGTACCCTTAACAACGTTTTCACATTCGCTGTGATCTGCTCCCTAATTTTATTTCTGAACTCTAAGTATACATTAAACGGCGCAGCAAACGCCTACGTTTATTTTACTCTTATCTATAATATATATATATATATATATATATATATATATATATATATATATATATATATATATACTCTATCCTGAACTAGGTACCGATTTTATCGACCAATCCTTCGAGATAGATGAACAGCTGGGTTAACTGTAGACCGACTGTGGCAACCAGGATTCGAACCCTGGGCTGCTTATGAATGCGTCACGGTAAGAACGCTAAGAGGTGCACCCCAGAAACGCGTCATCCTTTTTTAGTTAGCTCCCTTTTATGAAGCTTTCTACCTGCCTAGGTATTAAACTCTTCAAGGAATACCGTTTTTTTTTTTTTATCGGAACGATTGACAAATTCAAAAAGGTAGAAAAAGTTCTATTCTCACGAAACCTTTTGTTAAACCCAGAGGGGGTAGGTTCAGTGTTTTGTTTTGCTCCTCAAATCTTATCTTTCGCAATCAACACGTCATTCTGAGTGATTTCTTTTATCCCTATTGTACTTTCAGTTTCATCTGAGATGCAGGGGTCCAAATAGGTGCCTCATATTCTATTAGTTTTAATCCACAAATGGTGTAGAAATATTCAAATGCCTGTATGTTCCTTGTTCATTAACGTTTGACACTAGAGTATCATACGGCGATGTCTTTCGCCATAACTCCCAGATCTGTGTCATAATTTCGTTTGCTTTCAGGTTTTCTTCAGTTGATTTACATTTGTCTACATTAAGTTTCATTAATTTATCCCAATACGTTTGTATTTAATACAAATCTTCCAGTAAGTTACAGCTTTCCGGTAACCAGCGTACTCTGTTTACAGGTATCACATCAACAAAGAGGTTGAGATAAGATATCATACCCTCAGCTGTGGACCCAACACCGTCCCCCAAGTGACTCCATTTCTAGCGTTCCTTCATTTTCAACAAAAGAAAAATACCGTACATTTTATCTTCTGAGCCAAAATTAGAAACTTCTATAATTTCTTTTATTTCAAACATATCACTGATTTTGTTATGCAAAGCCAAATTATCAGTGAGAGATAAATCTTATCTTGTGGGAACCATAATACTTATCAGTTGTGTACCTTTAACCCTCATGATAAACGATTGCTGCTGCCCGGTGATTCTCTCTCCGCACCTCAGTGGTGTGCTGGTTAGTGTTGTAATCGCGGGCCGCCCGGGGGTCTCTTCCTTATATTTACGAATCCTGGTCCTGGCAGTCACTCCGCAGTCATTCACGCTCCCCATCTTCCCATAGGGGCTGGTCGATCAACAAAGGTACTTAGTTTATGTTAGAGTATATATATATATATATATATATATATATATATATATATATATATATATATATATATATATATATATATATGTATATATATATATGTATATATATATATGTATATATATATATATGTATATATATATATATATATATATATATATATATATATATATATGTGTGTGTGTGTGTGTGTGTCGGTGGGAAGTGTGTTGAAAGTAACTACACTTGGAAACTTGTGTTAAGAAGTCCCAGGAGAGATTGAGTGTAAAATGACAAAAGGTAAGAGTAAATGAGACAAGTGGAGTCGATGATAATTGGAAGATATTTTTAGAAAAGTAGTCTTGGCATGTGCGAGAAGTGCATGTGGCATGAGGAAAGTGGAAGGTGGGCAGATTTAGAAAGGGTAGTTGAGTGCTGGGATGAAGAATTAAAGTTCCCAGTGAAAGAGAAGTGAGAAGCATTTGGTACTTACAGGGAAGCAGTGCAGACGACTGGGGGATGTATATGAGAAAGTGTCAAGAGGGAGGTGCAGCAGGGATTGAAAAAAAAGGTCAAATATTAACTTTAGGGGTAATAAGATGTTTTTGGAACGAGATTAATAGTGTACGAAAAACAAAAGACAAAATATGAACATCGGTGAAGGGGGCAAAAGGGGAAGTGATAACAGGTAGTGATGAAGTGAGGGGGAGATGGAGTGAATATTTTGAAGGACTGTTAAATGTGTTTGATGATAGAAAGGCAGATGTAGAATGTTTGAGTCGGAGTGGTATGCGAAGTGAAAGAGTCATTGGAAAGTGTTTTGGTGAAGAGAGAAGAGATGGTGAAAGCTTTACAAAAGATGAAACTTGGCAAGACGGCTGGAGTGGATGGTATTGGTGTTGATTTTAGTAAGAAAGAAGATGACTGTCTTTTTGATTGGCTGGTTAGCTTTGTTAATGTATGTATGGATCATGGTCAGATGCCTGAGGATTAGCGGAAATGCATGTATAGTGCCATTGTATAAAGACAAGGGGGATAAAGGTGAGTGTTCAAACTACAGTGTTTGAATGTACCCAGTAAGTTCTTTGTGAAGGTAGTGATTGAGTGAGTGAAGGCATATAGAGAGCATCATATGGGGGAGGAACAGTGTAGCTTCAGGAAAGGTAGAGAATGTGTGGATCAGATGTCTGCACTGAAGAATGTGTGCGAGTAATACTTAGAGCAACGGATGGATTTGTTTATGGCATTTATGGATCTGAAGAACCCGTATGATAGGATTGATGTATGTGCCTTTTGGAATGGCCCTAAGAATATATGGTGTGAGAGGAAAGCTGCTATAAGCAGTGAGAAGCTTTTATTGAAGGTGGACCTCCATAGTGCAGGGATTAACGTTCCTGAGTCGAGCGCATAGGTTCGAATCCTGGTTGCGACAGTCGGTCCGTAATCAACCTAGCTGTTCATCTACCCATTGGGTTTAGTTAATAAAGTGGATGCCTAGCTCACTCTAGAGTATATATATATATATATATATATATATATATATATATATATATATATATAGAGAGAGAGAGAGAGAGAGAGAGAGAGAGAGAGAGAGAGAGAAGGAGAGAGAGCGTTAATGAGATGGCCTCGATTAGGGCTTTAGTTGACTGTCTCAACTAACTTAAAAAAAAGATGCATGTGCACAAGTAAGATAATGAGAAAGTGAATGGTTCCAAGTTTATCTAATCTGTTTATAGATGGGGTGGTGAGGGAGGTAAATGCAAGAGTCTTGGAGAGGGGCGAGTTTGCAGTGTGTAAGGGATGAGAGGGCCTGGGAAGTGAATCGGTTGTTGTTTGCTGATGATGCAGCGTTAGTTACAGATTCGAGTGGGAAACTACAGTTTGGAAAGTTGTGTGGAAGGAGAAAGTTGAGAGTAATGTGAATAAAAGCAAGGTTATTAGGTTTAACAGAATTGAAGGACAGGTTAGTTGGGGTGCGAGTTTGAATGGAGAAAATTTCGAGGTAGTGAATTGTTTTAGACACCTGGGAGTGAACATGGTAGAAACTGGAACCACGGAAGCGGAAGTGAGTCATGGGGTGGGGGAGGGGGCGAAGGTTCTGGGAGTACTAAGGAATGTGTGGGAAGAGAGAACGTTATCTGGCAGATCAAAAATGGACATGTTTATTAAACGGACACGAGGCATGGGGTATAGAAAAGACCATGTGGAGATATGGAGGAGGGAGGATGTGTTGGAAATTAAATGTATGAGGTAGTTTGATCGAGTAAGTAATGAAAGGGTAAGAGAGAGATGTGATAATAAAAAGAGTGTAGGTAGGAGAGCTGAAGAGGGTGTGCTAAAATGGTATGGACATATAAAGATGATGAGTGAGGAAAGGTTGACAAAGAGGATACATGCATGTGAAGTGGAGGGAACAAGGAGAATGGGGAGACTAAATTAGATATGGAAGGATGGAGTGAAAAAGATCGTAAGTGATCTGGACCTGAGCATACAGGAGAGTGAAAGCCGTGCACGGGATAGAGTGAATTGGAACGTTGTTGGTTACAGGAATTGATGTGCTGTCATAGACTGAACCAGGGCATACGAAGCGTCCGGGATGTGGATAGGGAGCTGTGGTTTTGGAGCATTACACATAGAAACGGTAATTAAATATTAAAGGAAAACTATATATCGATGATAACTGAGATGACCTTGATTAGGGAATGCAATTCCCCGTGCCGTCTCATCTAACAAAAAAAGAAACATTATCAGCAAACTTTGTTCCTTTGTAATACTTGGTTATGGTTTGAGACTCCTTCCGTAATTACCCTCTTGAAAATAGGAATAACATTAGCTCTTTCCCACTCCGTTAGTATTGCCCCTAATTTACACAAAGTTTCTTCCTTTTTATATCAGCACGCACGGCGAGATCTCATTTGTTCTGTGGGACCTTTATGGTTTAACTCTTTTAGAAGTTTCCCAATACCACTTATATTGTTGTTGATATCCTTTAGGATCCCACTTCCATTCTTATCCAGTATAGTCGATGGTGATGAGGAATCGTCTGCTGTGAAGACGCAGAGTTTTCATGTTATGTTTTGCTCCCTCTCTCATCCGATTTTAATGTGCCAATACTAGGGTTTTTAAGTCTACCAAACTATACCTTTATTTGATGTTTATCTCCAAACACATTAGTGAAACTGTTGTTACGTTTATATACAGTGTTTTATACATGGTTACTTTCATTGTTTTTCACCAAGAAAGATATTCATCGTTCTCTTGTATCATTCACATGTTCCCTTCCAGTTGCATCTTCTGTACCTACTACAACGTAAGCTTCCCTTACTGCCGTTAGAGGACACCTCCTGTTGGGCCTCACCTACCATCTTTTCCTTTCTCTCTCCCCTCCTATTGTTTCCGTCTTATGACTCCTTAACAAACAATGCCTCAGAAAATCCTACAGTGCATCTACAAAATGTTAAACTCAAGAGCAGACTCCTTTTTTGTTCTTCCTTTTGGACCTTGTATCAACCTGCTTCTGTATTTCCCCCATTTACTAAAAGCTTCTATATATCATTTTGTGTTTACTCCTTCGTGACATGTAAGCGGCAGGGTGTCCGACTTTAGTTTATTTCACGTAATTCTAGCGGAGGAAGTTCTGTAAACACTTGATAGGTCTAGGACCTCATGTGTCTCACCACCACCGTAAGATCCGAAGTTTCCCAGTCCATTTCCCTGTAATTAAAGTCGTCTATTATGAGAACTTTACTGCCACTGTATGAGGCTTTATATTCCTGCCTCAGGTACCTTTGCCATTGCTCCTCCATCATTCTTCATGTTCAGGTTCATTGTACGTCTTTGCCGGATTGTAGATTAACATTTTCGTTGAGTAGAATTTTAACACCTTTTCACAGACTGCATTACTTATCAGGTTTCTCATTGATCTATGATCCATAGAAATTAAGTCCCACGTTAGATAGTAACAAATTCCTCTTCAGCGATTAACAGTTCGGTGGATGTCAATTTAAAGACGCGCGTATCCTACCCCTTGGTTACTCGTTTTGCTAACATGGATTCGATGTTTAGTATAAAAGATAAGGAATTAAGAGTGTACATTTTTCAGTACCAGTCATATTTCTTACCACTTGATAATACGTAATCCGATGGAGACGAGGGTTATGAAGGAGAGGAAGAGTATCGGGTTTAAATGATAAATAAGTAATGAAAAATGTGATGAAATACTAAATAAAAGTCGTAACTTCCATTTCGGAGCGCTAAACATGAAATATGCGGTCTAATATTAGCTCATTTCCATTGTTTCGGAAGACACTCGCCATTGTTTGTGTATCCATTGCAGTGGTGGAGCGAAGAGAAATGCCGCTAGGGGCAAGATTTCAAAGTGCTGCCTCCTCTGTGGCAGATTAAGAGCTGTATGGGGCTGCAGGCTGAAGTTTCTACGACCCCAAATATCACGCCCTGATTTAAGGGAAGCTTGACGTTATATACTTGTGCCAGATATTGTGCTCCCGTGGTCTACAGTCTTAATATTGTAAACAATGTCTTTTCAGATACTTGCTTTATTTGATACCTCACCCATCTTTCCACCCATCGCCCACCCTACTTCTCCTAACCCAATACCCTTCTTAACTCACTCCCTTTCTCATCTCCCCTGTCTACTCCAACCTTTCTCATCTTTCTATTGTATTTTCTTTTTCTTTCGCTATTCCTCGTATCATTTATGAACTGCTGTACAGTACATCCTGTTTCTAAAAAGGTTTACTTCGCATATTACTAGATTTGAAAGTGATAAAGAAGATTAACTGAATAATCATAACCTTTTTTATATAAATAAGGAAGTAAGTAAGTTTTTATTAGTTTTTATTAGTTTTTATTATCGACATATGGTTCTGAATTATACCAGTAGAATGTAACTGTAAGAGTATTCATATTATCTTTTGGTGTCTATGCTCTAGTTCTGGTGTGAAATCTTTATATCCGTTGAGAAGCACTCAGGAACATCCAACAAATGATAGATATATGATAGCATTGTGCCTGAGGATTGGCGGAATTCATGTATAGTGCCGCTGCATAAAGGCAAGGGGAATAGTGGCGAGTGTTAAAACTACAAAGGTATAAGTTTGTTGAGTATACCTGTAAAATTGTATGGGAGGGTAGTGATTGAGAGGGTCAGGGCATGTACAGAGCATCAGATTGGGGAGGAGCAGTGTGGTTTCATAAGTGGTGGAAGATGTGTGGATCAGATGTTTGCTTTAACAAATATGTGAGAAATGCCAAAAGAAACAGATGGATTTGCATGTGGCATTTATAAATTTGGAGAAAGCATACAATGTGGTTCATATAGATCTCTGGTGGAAGGTGTGAAGAATAATAGATGGTGTGGGAAGAAAGCTGCTAGAAGTAGTCAGAAGTCTTTAATAAGGATGTAAAGCATGTGTGCGAGAAGGATGAGAAGAGAGTGAATTGTTTCAAATGAAGGATGATCTGCGGCAGGGAGGTGTGATATCACCATGGATGTTCAATTTGTTAATGAATGAGGTGGTGAGGGAGGTAAATGCAAGTCTTGGAGAGAGGGGCGTGTATGTAGTATGTAGGGGATAGGAGGGCTGAGAAGTGAGCGAATTGTTGTTTGGTAATGATACAGAACTGGAGGCGTATTCCAGTGAGAAAATACAGATGTTGATGACTGAGTTTGGAAGAGTGTGTGAAAGGAGAAAGTTGAGTGTAAATGTGAATAAAAGCAAGGTTATTTGTCGAGCATTGTCAGGTTAATTGGGATGTGAGTTTCAAATGAGAAAAATTTAAATGTGAAATGTTTTTTTAATACCTGAGAGTGGATATGGCAGATAGTGATATAATTAAAGCATGAAATTATGCTTTATTTATCGTGACGTTACACAAAACTTACCCATATAAAAGCCAAAACAAAAGCCAGGGATTGCCAATGATAGCTTTATGGACGCGTGTCAACATGTGTATATAAACAAACGTTATATATTAGACTGTAAGACTTTTGGGGAGAAGGTTTCTGACCGCAAAATAGATATATTTAAAAAAATAAATAAATAAAAATTGCCGCTTGAGGCGGTTGTCCCTCCCCTCAACCCCCTAGCTGTCCCAGGGATCCATTGTATAGTATGGCGCTGTGCATCAAAAGGTTTCAGAGGAACAGAAAGGGATAGACAACGTAATCGAAGCTTTCAAAAAACGTAAGAGGAATTGACATGTCTATAGATTTATTTCGATACCTTTCACATACAGTCTGACAGCTTTAGTTTGGGCAATTTTACTTGGCAATACACATAAAACAATATTTTCTCTTTAAAGGATTACAGTGTTTAGTAGTATTAGTAATCTCTTTCTAGGGAGATAAAGGGGGAAAACATATGCTCAGTTATCATTTTGTCTATTTACATATTCTCATGAAATTATGTTTAACCTCGTGTCTTGCGGCGTTTCACTATAGCGCAAGTGTACGAAGGTTGGGATAACACTATATTTAAATAGATACATTGTTTTAATTGTCTAACCAACCATAAGGTAAGTTTCGTGTTCTATTTTAGTCTTTTATAGTATTTTACGTTGTGTCGGCCACAGGAAGGACGGTTATACACGTCCCGGAAGTAAAGCCTTTGAGGAAATTAATGTTCCTTCGAATATGCTAAATGTGGCATCCATCCGTCGCTTTGTTGATTCCGTGGCACTTCTATTCAATTCGTAAATCAATTTACGTACGGAATACAGCTCTACAGAATCTCAGCAAAGCACCAGGAGGATGTATGATGTCAGGCGTCCGCTGGGCCCGTAATTTGAGAAAATTTTACGAAGTGTAATGCCCGAACAATTTACCCTCGTAACAACTTGGCGTCCCTCCTGTACTTGTTCTAGTTGATGGATTTTATCGCCACTGGTTCGGTTCCTGATACTCTGTACAGTTAATGTACGATGCTTTTACTACATAGTTTCCTTGTACTTCATAGTCCTTTCCACTTTGTGAGGATTTTATGTTGAGGGAGGAAGAGGAGCTGATAAGATTAAAAAAAAAAAGAAATACCGAGTTAACCTTGTTTGAAATCATCGCCACAACGTTCGTCCAAATCCATCAGCTAAAACATGTACGTCCGTAAACTGATACATTATCATTAGTTCTTTCTTATTCTTTAAAGTACAAAGTTACAGCTGTATTTGTCTGTAAAACCTACGTGAAAAGCAGCATAGATACTTTATGCTAACAATATCCAGCATGCACTTCCTTAGTCCGTCCTGAAACCCGTTTTCCTTTAATCCGCCTACAGTTCTATAATTCATTTTACCTTACGAGGTATGTTTGCAGCTCTCGACTTTGCACTGTCAGTGGTATCCTATTCCGTTCCAATGTTTAAATCCTCCATTTCATTGTTTTTTCCTCTGTCCTTTCAAGCTGTCTACCCTTTGAACATCTGTCTGGTTTTCGTCCCATCTTCTTTCCACATCTGTCTTTCCACATGACCACCTAGTTGAATTATTCATGACTAGCCACTGTCGGAGCTTCCCACTTTCGAAAGTAATTTCGGCAGGCCTGACCACCTTTTACACCCGTGTTGTACAAACCAATCACACCCTCAGCCCCCCTAACGGCCACATTTAGCACCTCTGATATATATTTTTTGAAGGGTCAGACTTTTATGATGATCCAACTCAATTTAAGTTTCTTCAAGGGTTAAGAATAGAGATTCTGAACTCCTATAAATTCCTCCGCTTCCCTTCCCTGTCAGTGTTTAAGTCGAGCTTTTGGTCATCTCTTTTGATCTTATTTTCGTGTGTCGTGTCTCCTGCCCTCTCCTCGTAGTTCATCCCCAGCTATAGGATGCTTCGGTCTGATGTGCTCCGGTTCCTTCGCCTTCCTTCCAGTGAGGTCTGGGGAGTTCCCCTCCAGTCCTACGCTTCAGTCCTTCCGTGATCTCATTTATCTTCTCTCTGGTGATTACAATTTCATTCGAATTCTCATCTGCTTCATTAGCCACCTCTACCTTCTCTGTCACAGTTTGAAACTAACTTTGTGAGTATATGGTTAATCTGTTTTTTTTTGTGTTTGTGTGTGCGTGCGTGCCTGTGTTTGTTTGATCCCTAAGTTAACGCTGATTTTATTTGTGTATGTTTCTCTCTGTGTGTAACTAGATGAATGAATAAACAAATAATGGTTTATTGGATATAGGCAGCCATTCGGCTGAAAATATACAGTTTAGGTATTAGATATTACAGAACTGGGAGGTCATGATAGTTATTAGTTAACTAATCGTAAAAGAGTTTAAGATCAAGGTGGGCTGGACATATGTATGAGTGTTTGTATGTGTTTATGTGCCTTTTATCACCTAATCTTTATTGTCTATCTATGCACTTGGGGAAGTGGAGCTTTCAACTCATGTGGCCCTACCTCTCACCCTTTCATCTTTAATTGTATAATTCTCATTCTCCAGTACTGCTCTTATTCATCCCCTCTTGGTCTGGCTTGCTCCACGAGTCCACAACTCTTGGTGAAGAAAAGTTTTCTCTCATCCGTCCGTACACTTATCTTACTTAACTTCCAGTTCCTGGCGTGGAGAGTGGTTAATTGTGAAGTAGTTGGACCGTGAGCTAAACTTTGTTTTGCGTAAGTGTTCACTTGTGTGTACCGTCGTAAGAGAGGGAGTGGGTGTTGCCGGACTCCACCTGCATGCAAGTTTACCCCGCCAGTGAAAAAAGTCACTTGGGCGAGGCTGTACCACTAGGTGTGTAGTCTTGTAAAAGAACTCACTAAAGGAGTTCGCATATCCCTGCTAATGTAGGTAGCGTAGCTGCAAGCTGCAGGAGAGGAGCCTTTAGAAAGGAACTGAGTAACACCAGGACTCTCAATGAAAATGATTTCTGAGGTAATTGCAAATATGGAAAGTAGGGGGAGGGAGTTCTAAAATCGTCGGCCACATATTACATGCACTCACAGGTTTCAAGGACTCTTGAATTTTCTCACATCTTTCGTGACTCTTGGCTTGTCAAACTCCCTCCTACGTTCATCGGGGTGCGAGGTCCATCCAACAGAATCAGTAAACACCTTGATGTTGTCTCCCAACTTAGGTTAGGCTATAGATATTCATGGTGGGAGTTTGCCTCTCCTGTTGAAAATGAATTTTCCAAATGTAAACTTCGTCATCATAGAGCTATTCTCACGCCCCGCAGTGATATATGTTTGACGGTTGTAAAACTGGTGAGCTCAGAAATGATTCTTGCTAAGCATTATAAGAGATTGCAGTTGGTCACAGTGATGCTAATGATCTCAATCTTGCTGATAATTGTGATAAAAGATTAAAACACTTGAGAGTTATCTTGATTCACTTTTCCTAGTGGTGATCAGCACATTACGAGATATGACTAAGCATTTCATCCATAACGATGTTATATCACGCATACTTGAACATGTATCATAATTCTGCTCATTATAAGTACTTTATTTATTATCAATCTGGATACGTAGTCCATCCGCCGTTGTTTAACTATTGTAGGTTTCGCGTCAAGTGTAAATTGCCGAATGATTTATTCAAGTGCTACCTAGTCCCTGTTTCCGGTTTTCTCGCTACGTAATCTATAATTTATTTCAGTCATTGAGTCCCAGTCCCTGGACCTTTTCTGAACCCTGTTTCCTACTTTGCGAAATCGCCCACGGGATGTGCAGGAGTGCACGATAGATTAGTCGCTCTTGCGGTAAAATACAAAATCAAATGAGACGTCGTCCAGTTAATCCTAAAGCGACCAGCAAATTGGGTGTGAAATATATACACGGAAGAGGTTTCGTCATGGCGTTCATACTAAGATTCCCTATTAGAACTCACGTTTTACAAGAATCTATGTTCTAAACTCCCCACTGAGCTGTATACATCATTCTTCTCGACAGATCCCTACCAAGGTCAGCTAAGGCGTCACACCCATACAGGAGGACCGGAAATAATAGCTCTTTCTTGCAAGTTTCTTTCAACACTACGCTTAACCTCGCTCTAGTCACCAGTGTCGTCAAAGGAGCTCCAGCTCTATCTCCCTGTATCATCGTCCTCAGGCTCTACACCCATACCTGTTGTCCCTCCTCAGTATCATTCCCAGATACCAAAAACCTTACATATATGCCAGTATTGAGATTGACCTCGCACTGGGGCTGGACAACAGCTTCAGACACGAGGGGGCTTACTCTCATTTCTGTTTACTCATGATAGCTTCCTCTACACAAACATAGACGAGCATCCTCAGTACGGCTCCTCCATCCACTCTGATCCACCATGGTGCACCCACACACATACACTACACTCCACCTGACTCACCACCACTCCCTCTACTCCCTCAGAACACCATTCTACCAACATGGTAACGTTGCAGTCCTCCGTTGTGCTCTCACACTCACAGCATACCACACAGTCATTGTCGCAGTTGACTTTCAAACAAACAACTCTTCCGTGGTTAAAACTTTTAACAATATTCAACAGGCCTCCACTCGCACTATGCTGGGGCAATACCCTCCATAGTTTATTTTTTCTGTTTCACATTTTGTCATGGTCAAATTATTTTCTTATAGCTTTCTCTATATCTCACTTGTAAAAATGGTCTTCAACACAATCATACAGACCTAGATTTCCTCGCTCTTCGTCTTTGCTTTATTAGTCTCACTTCTTTCATACACCTTGTCTGTTACGCCAATAAGACGTACTCTTCTGTAATTCTTTGTCATATGTATTTCCTCTCCCACGCTATAGGTGAAGAGGCTATACATATCTCCTTTATGCTGCCATATACACTCATTATTATATCCAGCCCAACTGCTCTAGCTTCCATCATTTGGCTATCTAACCTAGCCACACATTATGCTCTGCCTTCTTCTCAAACACGTCAGCACCTCCTTCCCTCCCTTCTTCCCTCGACCTGTTTCGAAACTACCATCCTCCACTAACGCCCATTAAATACCCTCATCTCATACTGATACCCTCCCTTCCTATCTATCCTGAAGATACTCTCGCAACCTCTCGCAAATTACACTCCTCCTCTCCACCAGGCAACCATCACTGTCAAACACCCACAATTTTCTCACTGAAGTTCACTCTACACCTGTTCACCTCCCTCCACAAGAGCAATTTATTGTCCCATAGATTTTCAGCCAGCACTTTGTTCCAAAAACATCAGTTTTTTTTCTCCCTTACTCATCTTTATTATTATTATTATTATTATTATTATTATTATTATTATTATTCATTATTATTATTCATTGTTATTATTATTATTATTATTATTATTATTATTGTTATTATTATTACTATTATTATTTATTATAATTATTATTATTATTATTATTATCATTATTATTATCATTATTATTATTATTATTATTATTACTATTATTATTATTATCATTATTATTATTATGATGATGTCCCATTCAACACCATTATCAGGGATGATAAGTTTCTGGTGACCAAATCTTAACACAGTATTGGAGATGTGAACGATCCAGGGAACTAACTGTAAAGAGTAAAGATGATTTCCATAGACATCAGTTCGAAGGCCCTGCCCCTAAATCGATGAATTTTGTTCGTTCTTTTCACTGTTTCTGTGCACTGCTTACCTGGTTATAGGTCACCAGAGATTACGCCTAAGTCTTTTTCCTCGCTTACTTTTTGCATTTCAACAAAACTTTGCTCCTACTGATATAGAAATTCACTTGCCACCTATTAACCCAGTCCATCAGTTTGTATACCATATATACATTTACTTCCCAGTTTTGTATCAACAGCGAATTTTGATATCATGCAATGTAGCCCAGTATCAATTTCATTAATATATATGAGAAAGAGAACCGGTCCCGAGACTGATCCTTGTGGCACTCCACTTGTTACAACTTTTAATCATTCTGAGGCTTGACCATTAAGTACAATTCTTTCCTTACGGCCAGGCAACCCATTTCTTATCAACTGAAGTACAACCTCTTCAGTGGCATGAGTTAATTTTTGCTTGTAACCTTTGAAGCGGAACCTTATCGAATGCTCCTTGATAATTTAGATAGATGACATCAGCTGCTTTACGTTCGTCATACATGGTGATTATGTTATAAAAGAAATGAAGCGGATTTACCAGACATGAGTAATTTTGTGGAAAACATGCTAGGAATCGTTGATTAAGGATGATCCTTTTAAATGGTTTACAATTCCATCTCGAATGATGGTTTCCATAAGTTTTCCAACTATGGACATTAAGCTAACTGGAAGACAGTTCCCATTTTTGAATATCGGTGTTACACTGGAAAACTTCCATTCATCTGGAACATTTTCCCCGTAACATGTAATGTATCGGAAAGGGCAGTTAAGGTCTTAACAATCTCATTTTTCGCCACTTTCATTGTCCTCGGATAAGACTTACCAGAGCCTACCATTTTGTTTATCTTCATTTCGTTTATTGTTGATAGTATGATCTTCACCTAAGCGTTTATTGTCACCCATCACAGAAGCTTCACCACAAGTCCAGAAATCACAGTTAATATCTAAAATCCTCCTTAGACTGGTATCCATACCCCTCTTCTCTGTCGCGTCACGTTACATACCTAAATATTACTGTTTTCTGATCCGGACAGGGTGAATGAGTGCTCACGTCTTTGCAATTAGCTCCTGGAAGCCTGCAGGGCCGTGGCATAGAAACATATATGAGCCCGGGCACAGATACAGGAAAAAAAGGGTTTTCTGTCTTCCACCGCCAACTATCTCAGCGACTGATAATATTTTTTCTTGTATATTTTTCTTATGAAAATATAAAACTTTAACATCCGTATGAGAATACTTTGCAGTCTTAATATCTTGGCTGACTTCCTGTTAACTCTCTCTCTCTCTCTCTCTCTCTCTCTCTCTCTCTCTCTATATATATATATATATATATATATATATATATATATATATATATATATATATATATATCTCATCCTGACGGCCATGATCACAACCCTCCTCCAACTTGCAGTCCAAACCAAAGCATTATATCAATCTTGGTCTTTTATTACAGTGCCTGCATGGCAAGAATCCAGAACATAAATGTTTTAGTGCAGGTTGTATTTTTTTTCTTTAACACAAGTTAGTTTGTGAACTGAGAATATTGTGAGTTTAAAAGAAAAACGCTATGGGGGGAAAAAATAGAGAAGAGTATACGTTCAGGTCATGGTGCGACGCGGGGCCCATGGCGCTTACCCCCCCCCCCCCCCCCCCCACCATCACCACCAAGTTCTCCCCTCTCTTTACGTGCCAAGTGCATGGGGTCATACATGCAGTGTGTGTGTGTGTGTGTGTGTGTGAACACCTGAAAAATGTTCAACTTTTCGACTGGTCGTTATGGAATGCGGTTGTCTTTTTTGTTTCAATGACCCTCAAATCGATAAGCTTAAAGCAGGAAATAACCAGACAACCAACCACACAATTACCAGGGAAGGGCGGGGCGGGGTGAGGAGTGGGGGAGGGATAGATGATTGAGTTAAGGGAGACTTTTAGCAACAATGGAATCACTCACGTATCCCTGATCACTAATGTCTCGTATGGCCATCATAGGTCATCAACACCATCCAATACACGTTTCCTTCACATCTTCCCTCCACACATATCAACCAATCACTATACGACCCCACAAGTGAAAGAGTAAAACACACACACACACACACACACACACACACACATACACATTCATATCAAAATGACTTATTCTTACGAAATTATCTAACACTCCAAAACACTCCAAACTTCTTCGTCCTCTCCTCTCAACACTCCAAACAGCCATGAGAATCCATAACACTCGTCTGGGGCAGGTGCAAGCCTGCCTCCTGTGTCCGACGCCACATTCACCTTTATTGGGAATGAAATATTTGCAAAGCTACAATCGCCAGTCCCAGCCCGCCGGGCTAACAAAGGCAGGGACTCCCATTTCCCTGAGGTAGTTTGTGTTTGTGTGTGTCTGTGTGCGGTGCGTCTGTGTGGTTTTCTGTCTATGTGATAGTGTTTGCTTATATGTGCTTGTGTGCATTTAACTATATATACGTACATATTCTATATACATGCGTCTTCCTGTCCTTACCTTTAAGAGGCTCCTGCAGCACTCGGGGAGCTAGCCACGTCCACCGGTTGGAACCACAGGTCTTAGAGAGTTGTGATGCAGTGTGTGTGAGTCCATGTGTAGAAAGTGCATGGCAAGTAAGTGTTAAGTGCTCGGTGCCTTCTTTATAATAACTGGATCGTGGGCATGAAGGGAGATGTTGAAACTGTGTTTGGTGTGGTGACGGGTGATTTCCAGAGCTTAAGCGGGAAAGTGTGACTCGTGTATGTCTAGGGAAAGCGGTTTCTGATGGGTGCATGTGTGGTGGGCTGAAGTCTATGACTAAGCTGGAAGTTCGGTTAATTAGTGTTTGTCGGATTATTTTTAGTGTGTGTTTTGTTAGTTTTATTTGTTCGAGGTGGAAGGGAGGAGCAGTGGGATCCTTGACCAGAGGTTACTGAAGTGTGAGCTTTTGATTTCTACTTAGAGGTTGGTGGTTGGTTATAGAGTGAATTGGGTGGAAGGGGTCTAGTACTGTTGCACAGAACTGAGTGTCGAGCATGTTGCGGTGGTACTGCACTGGGAGGATCTTTCTCTCATTGTGAAGGTCTTAAGTGGTTAGGCAGCTAGTGATTGTTCTGAGTGCAATATTTTGTGTGGTTTGCAGCTGTTTTATCTTTGCTTTTGAGAAGGTGGAAGACTAGGCAGGTAAAGCACAGTTTAAAGTGGAGCGGATGAATTATTTCTTGTCCAATTCTGATGTCATTTAGTGTTCTGAGGGCATTTAGGTTGTGTTGACTTTTATGTTGATGTTAATAGGTATGGGGACTGAATGTCATGTGTGTCGTATGTGAGGCCTAGAATGTTAGATGTTTTGCTTAGTGGGAGAGACATTCCAATTTTAGGGTGACTGGAGGATGTGAGCTGAACTCGCGTGTGTCTGGAGTTAAAAGAGTGACTGAGGACTTCTATAGGGATGCAGACGTTCTGTTCGGGATAAGCCACTGCTCCATTTGTGTAATGTTATGCTGCATGTTTGATGTTACTGTGGTGTTAGGGTGTTGTGGTGTGATTGTGAGGTCGTCTACATACGAAAGGACCTACATGTTGAGGTTTACCTGAGATAAGATCCTCTGTTCTTAACGCTACCTCGCTATCGCTGGAAACGGCGAATAGTATGAAAAAAAAAAAAATAAATATGTATATATATATATATATATATATATATATATATATATATATATATATATATAAAGGGAGAGACAGACAGAGAGAATCAAAGAGCCCAAACGTTCTCCAGATCTCATCTCCTGCCAAGTAGTTGTTGCCAAAATTTTAGTTGTCTTAAATAATCTACGGGAGATGAAAGACCTCCAGAACAATAGCTCAGGAGGTGGTTTGGTTAGCTACTTAAAGTTTGGTCCTGTCGACTTTCAGGCTTATTAGGGGCGTCTACGTCAGGAATCAGCCACCAACCAAATTATATTATCATCTTTAACACCTTCTTTAGGTGACTTAGATAATTCAAAAGAAAAGATGATACGTAATGAGTAGAATAAGAACAAATAAGGTATTTATTTCTCAGCAAGTTTTGGTGTAGTCATCTTATTCACTAAATTCCCTTAAAAACAGTCACCAAATATCATCAGTTCCTTATACAGAGACCCCAGCACTTGTTTACAAGAGTCATTGCAGAGGTCTCGTGGAAACTGCCACCAAGAACATATTGCTTTTCTATAATGATACACATTACGCAAGGCCATTCTTGGAGTGCAGGGAGTCCCGGAGGCAATAATGAATTTCTGGGCCACTGCTGCAGGATAGAATTAGATATAGTGGTAAGGCCTTTGCGCGTTGGTCTCCTGTCGTGATGTAGAGACACTATTAGTCTCTCTGTAAACATCAATATCTAGACGGTGGACATTCTCTCTGATGGTCAGTGTCACAAGTAAATCAATATAAGTGTTACTTTTTAAGCTCAACTAGTCTTTTGAAAAAAAAGCTAAACTTAACGTCTACTTTTGAACAACGAGTCATCAACACATCCGTAACATGAGAGCCTAGAACTAGGCGGACAATCATCTAATAACATTTGTTGAAAATGACGAGAATTTTTCCTGAATTGGGACCGAGACGACCACCAATCGCAACATTCCTCTTGTTTTTGTAGTGTCAGGACTGGCCGTTAGGTGTGTGATGTGCGAGCTAGGCGCCCGGGCGTCCGATTGAAGGGAACCGATATATCTAATTTCATTTGTCATTAACTCAGACTCTTCTGTTAGCCCACAGAAGTGTGAAGTAGTAATGACCAACTTTCTCTCACAATATATATATATATATATATATATATATATATATATATATATATATATATATATATATATATATATATATACATATATATATATATATATATGTTATCCCTGGGGATAGGGGAGGAAGAACACTTCCCACGTATTCCCTGCGTGTCGTAAAAGGCGACTAAAAGGGGAGGGAGCGGGGGGTCTGGAAATCCTCCCCTCCCGTTTTTTCAGTTTTTCAATAGAAGGAACAGAGAAGGGGGCCAAGTAAGGATATCCCCTCTAAAGCTCAGTCCTCTGTTCTTAACGCTGTCTAGCTAACGCGGGAAATGGCGAATATGTATAATATATATATATATATATATATATATATATATATATATATATATATATATATATATAAGTTGTTAGAAGCAGTGAAAAGTTTTTATCGAGGATGTAAGGCATGTGTACGTGTAGGAAGAGAGGAAAGTGATTGGTTCTCAGTGAATGTAGGTTTGCGGCAGGGGTGTGTGATGTCTCCATGGTTGTTTAATTTGTTTATGGATGGGGTTGTTAGGGAGGTGAATGCAAGAGTTTTGGAAAGAGGGGCAAGTATGAAGTCTGTTGGGGATGAGAGAGCTTGGGAAGTGAGTCAGTTGTTGTTCGCTGATGATACAGCGCTGGTGGCTGATTCATGTGAGAAACTGCAGAAGCTGGTGACTGAGTTTGGTAAAGTGTGTGAAAGAAGAAAGTTAAGAGTAAATGTGAATAAGAGCAAGGTTATTAGGTACAGTAGGGTTGAGGGTCAAGTCAATTGGGAGGTGAGTTTGAATGGAGAAAAACTGGAGGAAGTGAAGTGTTTTAGATATCTGGGAGTGGATCTGTCAGCGGATGGAACCATGGAAGCGGAAGTGGATCATAGGGTGGGGGAGGGGGCGAAAATTCTGGGAGCCTTGAAGAATGTGTGGAAGTCGAGAACATTATCTCGGAAAGCAAAAACGGGTATGTTTGAAGGAATAGTGGTTCCAACAATGTTGTATGGTTGCGAGGCGTGGACTATGGATAGAGTTGTGCGCAGGAGGATGGATGTGCTGGAAATGAGATGTTTGAGGACAATGTGTGGTGTGAGGTGGTTTGATCGAGTAAGTAACGTAAGGGTAAGAGAGATGTGTGGAAATAAAAAGAGCGTGGTTGAGAGAGCAGAAGAGGGTGTTTTGAAATGGTTTGGTCACATGGAGAGAATGAGTGAGGAAAGATTGACCAAGAGGATATATGTGTCGGAGGTGGAGGGAACGAGGAGAAGAGGGAGACCAAATTGGAGGTGGAAAGATGGAGTGAAAAAGATTTTGTGTGATCGGGGCCTGAACATGCAGGAGGGTGAAAGGAGGGCAAGGAATAGAGTGAATTGGAGCGATGTGGTATACCGGGGTTGACGTGCTGTCAGTGGATTGAATCAAGGCATGTGAAGCGTCTGGGGTAAACCATGGAAAGCTGTGTAGGTATGTATATTTGCGTGTGTGGACGTATGTATATACATGTGTATGGGGGTGGGTTGGGCCATTTCTTTCGTCTGTTTCCTTGCGCTACCTCGCAAACGCGGGAGACAGCGACAAAGCAAAAAAAAAAAAAAAAAAATATATATATATATATATATATATATATATATATATATATATATATATATGTATATATATATGATCAAAAGGATTTGGTCAAAGACTTTACCAGGCCTAAACCATGCACTCGCAGTCCTCTTTAAACGGCTCGCTCATTCTTTTTCCTTTAAAATCGTGGCACTTTTGTTGATTATTTGTGCTTAGGCATATCACCTATCACGACTATTCAGACCATCAACATGAAGATATAAACACGAATTAAGACAAAGGGAAAAAACTGAACACCACACACACATCCTCACTGTATATATGGCCCCTGCTCAACAGTTGTGTGTACAAGAATTCTTCTGGTTCATGTCTGGCACGTTCTCTTGCCAATGGCAGCCTGTTCCCGGTGTGCCATTACTGGCAGAAGTCGGGTGTGTGAATGTGAGCGTTTACGTGGATGCGTGTGTGTGTGTGTGTGTGTGTGTGATTATAACAGTTGTTGGCTGGTTGATTTTTTTTCTTGGTTTTAGGGCCCATAGCTTGCCATGATCATTATAAGATCATCTGCGTCGAGGTTTTGACCACCACTCGAAAACTCTTGCTTGAGCACTTTCCTCCGGTGCTCAGGATAACCCACAGGCCATACATACACACTCTCACTGTACTGGAGCAGTTAGTTGTGTAGGGTTCGTCTTACGGGGAGAGAGTTTTACACTCGTGTTGCCCCGTCCCTTAACCAAGTCATTAGTCTAATGCGTGGAAATACACACACACACACACACACACACACACACACACACACACACACACACACACACACACACACACACACACTGATTACTATTCATATGAAACGGGGAGAGAGTTTTACACTCGTGTTGCTCTGTCTTCTCAGCCTTGTATATGTGTACCATGTCTTTACTCCTATGTATGTATGTGTGTCACGCCTGGCACAGGTGTCCGTCATTGACAGCCCGTTGTTAGGGTTGCTACACAGGATGAGTGTGTGCTTTCTAAAGTCACAGATCGAATTGCTGATGGTTGGTTTGAGGGACATTAGGCATATCCACAGCCAGGGTCATGTACATGGCTGTCATCGTAAAGTTCGAACTACCATCTTAACAAATCTTTTAACATCTTTTTTCCAAGTGTTAGAGCTAGTTCTAAGACCACAAACACTATTTCTTTGTAAGTGTTTCATGAAACACTGTGTTGCTTTTCGATCAAAGATTTCCTGGTAAATTCATTGTGTTGCATCCGACACACTTCGCTTTCCAACGTGGTATTGTATTTACGTCAAAGACTTCCCTGCTCGATGGTTTATTGGGAGACGGTCACACACACAAAAAGACAGGTACCTGTAAACGTTAGAAGTGAATATCTCATCCGTTTTCCTTGTTTGAGATTTTTACCCTTATTGTAAACGGTTGTTTCTGAATCATAGAGTTTCTTTGCTATTAAGTTTTTATTAGTTTACCTTGTCTGTCATAGTCAGGTCATTAGTTTGCCCTGCCTGTCATATTCAGGTAATGAGTTTACCCTGCCTGCCATAGTCATGTCGTTAGTTTACCCTGCCTGCCATAGTCATGTCGTTAGTTTACCCTGCCTGCCATAGTCATGTCGTTAGTTTACCCTGCCTGCCAGAGTCATGTCGTTAGTTTACCCTGCCTGCCAGAGTCATGTCGTTAGTTTACCCTGCTTTCTATGATTAAGTGAAGAGAAAACGATCCCCTCAGCTCTTGGCATGACTTGCTGTTGTCAGATTTGCTGTCTTTAGGAACGAAGTAAAAGTTGATAGAATTGTTTCTGACCTTTTTTCCCCAAAACGCTGACACCCATATATACATCTTGTAACACCTCTCTCTCTCTCTCTCTCTCTCTCTCTCTCTCTCTCTCTCTCTCTCTCTCTCTCTCTCTCTCTCTCTCATAACCCACGTTCAGCAACGTTTGAAAATACGTAAATACGTGACATGATGGATAACTTTAGCCTTAGATAACCTAACCTGAGTAAGCGTACGTAAAAGGTCTGTCTGAGCAAGACAGCTTACCTTCTAAAGTGAAGACGAACATATTATTGTCTTGCTCTTCCATTGTCTTGCTCTTCCAAAGACGCGCCCTTGCTACCCGCCCCTTAAGATATCATGATAAAAGTACAGACAGATTTCTATCATTCTTTTTTTTTTTCTCTCTCTCTCTCTCTTTGAAGACGCTTCTCCTTTGATCTCAAGAATAATTTCCAAAGTGTGATGAATAGACGGCTGACTCGGCGAAAAGTGTCAAAGGGGTCCAGATGCCCGGGGTCAGAGAACACTGGGGTCAGCGGTAAACCACAGCGCTGACTCCAGCTGAGATTCACTCCTCTGACGGAGATTGAATCGCTCCCCCACACGGGTGGGTCCACCTCGAAAAGACTTTCTCTAGTGATCTATTGTAGTTGACTGTTTCCCTGTTTTTATTTTTTTGTAGTTAACTGCTTCCCTGTTTTTATTCTTTTTCCTGCTTGCTTAAAGGAAGAACATTATGGATGGTCATAGAAGAGTGTACACTAGATATTTTCTTTCCTATCTCAAGGATTCCTATTAGCGCTCCCGCAGCGCACAGAAAGCTGGCCACGTCCACCGAGTGGGATCACACACAGGCCGAGCAAGTGTGGTAACGTTTTGTGTTTGTGTGAATCGAGTGCAAGACAGTTAAGGAGTAATAAGCGATCAATATTCTGGCAATGGAAATTACATCTTGGGCATATCTTGCGATGTGTTGAATCTGAGTTTGTAATGTAGATGAATGTGGTCCAGAACACAGACGAGAAAGTGTCACTCGCACATTCCTGGGTAATGTAGTTTCAGATGGATGTATGTTTGGAGGGGTACAATTTAAGATTGAGTTGAGAGGGAAGTTGTTTAGATTCTAGAGAGCCATTACCGTGTGTATCAGTTTAGTAACTGTCAGTTTGTTGGGGAGGGGAAGTCCGTGAGTACAAAATCATCAAGTATGAAACTGAGGTAAATCTTTTGTTTCTCTTTGGGGGTTGTGGTTGTTTATGGTGTAGTTTGTGAAGTGGGAGAGTCACTGAGAGTGGTTTGGTGAAAAGAGAAGAGGTGATGAAAGCCTTACGGAAAATGAAATGTGGCAAGGCGACTGGAGTGGATGGTACTGCATTTGAATTTATTAAGAAAAGGGATAACTGTGTTGTTGATTGGCTGGTAAGGATTTTCATTATTTGTACGGATCACCATGATGTGCCTGGGGATTGGCAGAATGCGTGTATTGCGCTATTGTACCAAGGCAAGGGAGATAAGGGTGAGTGTTCAAACTACAGAGATATAAGTTTGTTGAGTAAACCTGGTGAGTTTTATGGGAGGGTATAGATTGAGAGGGTGTATGCATGTGCAGAGCAACAGACTGGGTAGGAGCAGTGCGGTTTTAAAAGTAGCAGAGGATATGTAGATCAGAAGTTTGCTTGAGGAATGTGTGCGAGAAATCCATAGGTAAACAAATGGTTTTGTGAGTGTCATTTATGGACTTGGAAAGAGTATACTCCAGGATTGATAGAGATGTGTCTTGTGGAAGGCCTTAAGAATATACGCTGTGAAAAGTAAGCTGCTAGAAGCAGTGAGAAGTTTTTATCAAAAGTGTAAGGCATGTGTACGAGTAGAGAAAGAGGAGAATGAATGGTTCCAAGTGAAAGTTGGTCCTCTACAGGGGTGTGTGATGTCAGCATGGTTGTTCGATTCGTTTACGGATAGGGTGAAGAGGGAGGTAAATGCGAGTCTTGGAAAAATGGGAGAGTATGTAGACTGTGAGGACTGCGTGATGAGTATATTGGTGTTTGCTGATGATACAGAACTAGTGGCGGATTCGAGTGAGAAACTGCAAAAGCAGGTGACTGATTTTAGAACTGTGTGGAAAGAGGAAGTTGTCTACGAAATCCAGAACCACGCCTGACTTAATCCTGCTGTCGTGAGCTGAAAAGAGTTTATGTGGTCATTTTTGTTGATCTGCTTTTCGTATTTTGAAAATTTCGGTCCGTCATTCCCTCCCCATATCAGTGTGTCCAAGGACGGTAGTCTGTTGCCTTCATCCATTCTTTACTGTGAGTTGTATGTCTGATTGATACTATGACCATTACATCATCCTCATACCTCACATAGGTTGCCTATGGTGTTTCGGTGATGTTCCTCTTTCAATGTCTTCGTGAACAGGTAGGCTAGGACGGCGCTCAGAGGCGTGTCCTTGATTAGCAGCCTGGCTAGCCCGCTTTGCTGCTTGTACTCGTTTACCATCAACCTAAATGGGCCACATTCGACATAAGAATTTGTGAGTCAGGTCATCAGATAATTCATTCATTTCTGTTTTTCGGCTCTCCGTACCAGAAAAGGGCCTAATGGCCTTCCTCGTAGATAACTGGCCATTAAATTCAACAAACTGACAATTCCGTACCAGAAAAATCGTGAATAATTCACCGTCAGACAACTCGACATGTTACCTCTGCAGAACAACTCGCTGGCAGTTTTACAGCGAATTTATTAGCGCTTAAAGTCCCCAACTTCATTAAAGTTTTAACGAGCCCGATAATGCCTTCCTTTGGTTAAGGATCACGTCCTTCAAAATTATGTATATTCATATACGGTGTTTGTAATCATCATTCCATGTTCCGTATTATATTTGCTTAATGCTGTTTGTGAAAATGATTATGACAAACAGAACTTTGAAGTTTTTTGTGAATATTCTATTTGATTTTAGCAGGTTTTTTTTTCAGCAGTCATTATAAAGATCGTATGTTTAAATGATGACAACTATATGGATTACTTTGACTCAGCCATATTCAAGAAGCTTGAAATTTTGCTATATCATTCGATGCGGAACCAAACTTCATAAGCTACCCCATTAGAAAAAGAAAAGACACCAGGAAACACCGTTATATCAGTATTTTTTGTCACATAAATCGTAAAGTTGTGCAGCGGCTGAAAGAAAAAAAAATCAGATATTTCTTTTTAGAGGGGAAACGGTTGGACAGGCCATTTAAAGGCAAAGCCATACGAATCCCTAGCAAAGACATTTGAAAACAATTAAACGATTATAACTACATTTCAAACTTGTCATATATTGGGTTGAATTTAGTATTGAATACTTTCCATGGATGTTTTATTTAACATCAAACCTTTGCCATACATCTTCGGAGTAACATAGGACCCTTCCCAATATATTGACTGCCTAAATGACCCGGTTATTTGATAGTACTACAGCCTAAATTGCCAACCTAAAGTAACTGCCCTGTGAAAGAATTAACACAGGTCCCCTTACAAATGATGACCATCACCGATGCTCAGCTGTTATTCCCGTCTGGACTACCTTCATTTAGTTCACATACACAAAGGAAAGTTACCATTTTCCATCGTGCAACTGGTAGCTCGGAGTTGTGAAGAGGAGCAGTTATTTCCTTGTGTCTCATTATACCAGTAGGAGAACACAGTCGGACTACAACTAAGATATACAGGATTGTTTTGATCCTACTTCCGTAAGCCATTTCTGATGGATGCACCACTACCACAGTTGAACCTGCTTTTCTACCAAGCAGCTGGCTTGAAAGCAAGATTCTGGCTTGCATCCTGCTGCTCAACTGCTTACGCTTATTCCCAATACTGATCGGGAAAAAATACTTTTTTCAAGGTATGGAGACTACCGTGGCCACTTCTCCAATGACGTGCAACAGAATCTGAATCACCCCATCCATACTTCTTGTTATTCCCCTATTTCGTCAGTTAGGCGACAAGCGTAGATGACCAGTACAAAGTATTCGCTCCCGAAACTGACTGATGCTTCTAGGTGCCTAACTGTATACCCTGTGATCGTGCAAGGGTGTCCCAAGTGAGGAGGCATTGCTCGGTAGGGACTGAGATCTTACATAAACCACTCATTTAGGATGTACGGTATCCATCCTTCGGTACGTTTCTCAAGACGGCCGCTGTGATTCTGTGGCTTAAAAACCCTTGAGAACATGGGTAGGAATTCACAGAAACTCATTGGTATGAAAAGTTCAAAGATGATAAGGTTGAAAATTTAACAGCCACGTCCAAGGTGTATTATAACCGAAACAAAACTACTGGAGATAACTGCCTCTGTTAACGCTAACGTGATCAGGATAATTCTCACCAAAGACGCTTTAATAGCCACATTCCAGGATGAAATAGATGCAGACCTGTCCTTCCCACCGCAAGCATTAGAGAAACAAGAAGAATCTGGAACCGGCACTTCCCCCTGAACTAGAAGCCCATACGACTGTCTTTTGCTTCAGAGTACAAACCATGTTATTTTCCAGCAAGGAAAAATTAAGCTAGAAAGAGAGACCAACATGGAACAACCACACACACGAAACAGAAGTAGAATACGTTCTATTATTCTCTTAATTGACGTGCAAAATGGGGGGGAAGGTAGGGGTGAAGCATGCAGAGGACTCTTAATGTCCTGATTTTCTGTTCGAAGCAAGAAGATGCGAGAGGAAAATACAAACACAAATTTCAGGATGTATGAAATGTTACAAAACTGAATCGCACGACCCATAACTGCCTAGAAAAATCAGACTTCAAAGTCTGCCAGGAGTGCTCTGAATCAGCCTACAAATGGAAGACTTGTTACAGAGTGTCAAAGAAATGTGTCAGTTACAGAGAATCGTACCAGACTTTAGCCATTAAATGCAAGGAAAGAAAGGCAGCTATAAAGCCAAAACAGAAAAGCATATCGAAAAAAAAAAACAAAATCCTGGAAATCCTAAAAGAAAAAGAAACAGCCATGACAGCAGCGACAGAACCAACGTGACTTGTGATGACATCATGTAGTACTGCTGCTCATAACAGTACACTAAGTACAACACCGAAGTGTTTATCCCAGGCACACTTGGGTCACTACTAAAAACGAGTATCCTTCCAGAATGTCTTGAATGAAGTGTGTAAACTTAAGAGCATGCCTTAAAGTAAAACTCCTCGCAAATCAATTATCCAGGGAAATAATGAGACGCTAAGAACAGACTCATAAATTATTATCGTCACAGGTGAAACAGTAACCTAAGACGCTGATGAAGATACCTAAATGCAGGAGGAGGTTTTTGCAAGTTACTGCATCTACATCGGAAAGCATTCAAGAAGAGGTCAAGGTTCAGCACCAGTTAAGTTCAAGAGACAGTGCATCAAAAATGATAACAACCAAAAGCAAGAATGGCTCAACAACTTGAATACAGGGAACTGATAGACAGACGACGAAGAAAGAAATTCAAGTAACCTGTATTGACGAAGCGTTGGTATAGGAAAAAGTTTTTAAATCCCTTTTCAACAACTAAATTACAATATGAAAGTGCTGGGATACAGAAACTGAAGAGAAAATTAGAAAAATAAGATCAGGCATATTGAGACGCCCAAAGTTCAGTAAAGTCACCATAAACTAAACTTCTCGACTCATGATGATAATATAAAAAGTGCGACATCTGTCTTCAAATCAATCCGGACGTCATCTTCATTACTAGTCGTGTCTTTAAAAGCAATATCAACTTGATAATCCTTGGCTGCACAGTACATAAACACGTCACCGAAAAAAGAATTAATGGTGGGGTGACAGTTCACCATTGAAATTATATATATCCGACAGACTAATTGATTTTTTTTTATCAGAAACACTGGCCAGGCGAAATGCCATTAAGAGAGAGAAAAAAAAAGAGATCTCTCGTGAAATATAGGTCTTTGAAATTTTGGAAGAGGAAAACGACACGACTAGTCAAAGAAGCTTCTGAAACAATATACATAGCCTCACTCCGCACCAGACAATTCATGTGAACAGATAAAGAAAAAAAAAATCCTTGGAGAAAATGAGAACAACGGAAACAGTATGCTCAACCAACCACAACAAACAATTCACAAAACTTACTGAGCATATTCACCGCATCCTAATTCGGCAGGATACTTCCCACGCAGATTCAAGAACTCTGTAATGGATTATTCCTTAAGAAAATGAATTACGTCTTCATCCAGTGAATTACAAAACTATCTCACTCCTCGAAGTAAAAGTTAATGAAAGGATATCCAACAAAAAGTAACAAAACTAGCGAGGCAATTATCTTCATAACACACACAGCAGCTTGTATTCAGACAATCCAGGGGAACCGTTCAAACAATAGCAATAGCCACAGAAACAAGAGCTCTAAAGCTCTTCGATATTAACTCGTCATCTGGTATTAAGAGACGTTAGCAAAGTCTTTGATAAAGTTTGGCATGATGAGCTTCGCCACAGATTAGGTCAGTTCGACCTCCCTGACGTAATGGTAAGAACACTATGCAATTTGCTAGACGCGAGGACTGGATACCCTCTCATATTGGGTTCATCCATCTTTAGCATGTTGACGAAAAGGCCAAATAGGCCTGTCTTAGGCCAGAGATAGATCTCATAATGTGCTGTTAAATCCGGACATACTTATGATGGCTTCGACGAATTAACTTTGACATGCTGAGAAACCAGATTATAATATCAAGTATATGCAGGCGCTTTACCACAATACATTCTTATGGTAAACACAAGACCAGAAATGGACACTGATATTGTAACATCCAGAATTAGAATAGCGAACTGAACGTGATCTTATTCACTACAACTCGGTATAGGTTATATGACATATGTACCCTATAAGCACACGCAGCAACGCTACACTATATAGTATCCTTTTTCACCGACTTTAGGCCTCCACGTCTCATGTTTCATGAACAGTGCAATTACTTCATGGACTGTGACATATTTTAGGATGTTTTCCCTCTTTATCCAGACTTTACAATCCCGTAAAGCTCATTTATGTTATCTACGGTATTTGTAATACTATGTAACTTCCCTCTTATACTGCTTTATTATCTACTGTCATGTTTACCAACCCAGCCTCTGTGATTCGCATTATGTACTACGCTCCTTTCTGCATATATGTATGATGATCTTACCATAATGTGTTTGTGACTATGTATTTGATACACAGGGCCCTTACTCCATTGTACATTGCCCACGTATTTACTTTCCTTGTACATACGGACTGACCCATCCCGTGATGTGTGTATATCTATACACTAATTACGTGAGGCCCACCTTTGTAATTTGCCTCTTATTCACCTATGTCTGTATGTTTTTTGCGGTGTCTCTTATTGTCTTGCATATGCTATACCATGAAGGATGGTGCTTGAGTTACGAGAATGAGTAAAAGTACATAGATTAGGTGTCGTGTGTGAGTGCGATCACTATAATCCTAGTTGGAAACTGAAATTAGAAAAATGAAGTTGCTATCTTGGACTTCTCTCCTGATAATTGAGCTCCACTTAGCTGTTTATTCAAAAGCTATCTCTGATAAGAAGTTAAAAGGACTGGGAATTTTACTAATAGTTCGCTATCATGTCTCTTGACGTTGTAAAACTTTCTTATCTTACCTTGTGAGAGAGGCGAGGGGGTGTGCGTGAACCCACAAGCCAAGCTTTAATCATTTCATTCACTTTTAGACCAGAGTAAAGGTGAAATCTCTTTCCGTGGTGTTTTATGGTGATGACCTCTTCATTCAATCTGTAGACGATAACTTTGTCTTATAATTCTATCTTTCTCTTATGGAGTTCAAACTTGACATCATCTTATAGTTACAACTCGAGTCTGAACTCTCCCTACGAATATATATCATCAGCTTTATGAGTGACGTTCGTGAGTGAGCACAAGGATATTATTAGTGACTCATAAGGGTCTCCAGCTCTCATCATCAACCTTGGTACTTCCCAAAAGTATTCTCTTTTCTGTTTTGTGTATCCGCGAATCGAAGTCCAGTCAAAGCCAGTCCTTCAGTGAATGAGTATTCTGAAATCTGGGGGGTACTTGGAAAATTTGGATATTGAAGAGAGACTTTAGGTAAGGCATGACAAAATGAAGTTTTCGAAGACTTAGCTGTGTAGGAAAATCAGCAGACATCAGGATTGCCCACCCTTGTGTTGACAGCGGCCACGCATCAGATGCATTGAGAGACGCGGTGGCTTACCAAATATTGCGTAGCCCATCCTAAATGATCACAGCAGAATTCGAGGTAACATTTACAGGAGAGGAAAAGACAACTATTAGTACTGGGTCAAGTTTCGAAGCCAAACTGGGAAAGCTTATAAGCTGGAGTGCTGTAAAGTGTACCTTACCAATAAGTGCGTTGACTGAAACTTCAAATGTGAAACTCTATACAAGGCGGCAGTAACTTCAGTCGAAGTAGCTACTCATAGGGGAAAATCGGGACATCTGAACAGGACTTACAGTTTTTTCTTGGTAGACTAAACCGTAAGTGTAATAAAAGGTTTTCAAGATACCGCGTTAAACTGTGGATTCATAATGCTATCTTCAAAAAGATGGGAAAAAGTGAGGAGTTTTATAAAAGAAAATAAAAGGAATTGGTATTGGAAGCACTTGGCTCAAGTAGGTTACGTCTTTCCCCAATAAGAAGTTCTGGCCAAATCTGAATTTATAAAGAGGAGTAAATTTGCAAGAAGTGAAGATATAAAGAGTTGGCTCGTCGGCGTATAAGTGAACTGGTTTATTTGCTGAAGAAAAGAGACTTGATATTAGCCGAGGTGAAGAGAATAGGAAACAGGGCCGAACCCTGAGAAACATTTCGTTTGATGATCCATTAATGATTAAAGAAGGAACGACCAGAGGGAAAGTTGGGTATAAGATAGCAGAATACAAGCGGAAAGTTGAAAGAGGATAGCGTTGAAACCAGACCCCGATGTACTAGTCTAGCAAAAGGTTCTAAACTTCCAAAGTTACAATACAGAATTTCCCAGAGTTGCTCACAGTGGACAACGTGACATTAATTACAGTATGAAACAAAGCCCCTCGCCTTATTAGCTCTCCCGCTTTCTCTTCTCTTCAACCTTCCCTTTCTGTCTGTCTGCCGTAATGTTGCTCCCCTCGTTCTGTCCTACAGAAATCCATTTGGTCACTGCTTTCATATCCTTTCTACGTGTGTCCTAACCCCTAAGACCTACTTCATGGTCGGATACATTCGGTCTCTGATGTAAATGGCAACAGAATAGGAGTGCTGAGGCAAGGACTAGGGGAAGAATGATCTGGTAGAATAAGGGAAGTTAGGACTCCATTTCAGCCAAGAAAACATCCGTTGTGTGACAGCACAGCTGGAGACATCTCACCCACTGAAGCAGTACCAGCCACAAGAAGTCAGTAAACAATCTCCGCAGGAATGATTGCTGAGCTCTTCCAAAAATGCCTGGGTTATCGTCTTGATGGGTGTGATTTTGGGGTGGTTGCACCCAGTTAGAGATGATAGATATCCTGTCTGGGATTAGCATATCTACCTGGAGAGGATGTTAAAGCTCCAGGCACTGCACGGGAGGGGATTTTTCTGCGTGCTGTGAATGTGAATGTTTCCGTTGTGTCCGAGTGTGTAGGTCTGCATTTGGTTAAGGGATTTATGTCAATTTAACGTCCTTCCCAAGCAAGGCGGCTTTATCTGGATCTCGGTGTTGACTAGACAGATGTCCGTGGCAAATTTTTTAGTACGATCTCGGCGGAGGGAGAGTCGTTAGGTCAATTCTCGTCGGGAAGGCCTTCCATTGCGAGTTACCTTCCAGACGTAGCTCAGTTAGGCGACAGTGAAAATATTTATAGATTAATTGTCATCATTTGGAAAGACACGTTGCTGGGTGATGTGAGTAGGGTATAGTCTTTAGCTGCCTCTCATATCACTTGTTTTGTTTTCTTTTTGTGTTTGTCCTTACTGTTAAGGATATCTTCCTGTAAAGAGCATCTAGCAGCCAGTGTTTTCTGGTCTCCCTTACAGTTACGGGCGGATGGACTTGATTTCTTCGTTCTGGTTCACATTCAGAACAATGATTCATGGTCATTTGAGCCTTGGCGATTTTCTGAAATTCCATTTCTAACAGTGGGGACTCATGGCTTGAAATGTGAATTTTATGCTTGCCTTAAATTCTTAATTTCCATTTCTCGAGCTATGTTTTCTGGTTCGCTTATTGACATCTTTTCTGAAAACTACTACAGACTTCTTGACCTACAATGAGGAAGGGGTAACCACCTTGAGTTGGAACTTCTTCAGTTCATTTGTTGCATATTTTTCGAGACGAAAATTAGTAAGAAAAGAGTCCCCTAGTTTCTTTGACCGGTGCAGATTATTATATCAGCTTTGAGGAGAGACTGTGGACCTGATAAGTCTTTGTCAGGTGGTTCACCCAAGTAAAGGGGGCCTATATAGACCTTCCTGGATGTCCCTGCTTTTTGATAGCCTTATATCATGACCTACAATAAGCTGATCCTGAACAAATGAATCTCTTATGTTCTAAAGTCTGTCTCCCTTGGGATATGAGAACCCCTCCCTTCTCCCACCGCTTCCTGAACCCTAGACTGGTCGTAAAGTGGTTCTCCAAGAGGACCCCGGGATCCCAAGTCTCTGGTGTCGTAGTAAAAGAGCTAGCTATCTATATGATGTACGGATCAGTGTAGCCTAACACAAACAGGTGACCCAAAACTGGAGCTGTGCCACGTCATCACGGTTTTTTTTCCAGTTGCTCGGCTGAGTTACACCGATCTCCTTCCGTCTTCGTTATCCCCCTGTAGAGGGAAGAAGATCTCCCAGGTGTAGATGCAGGTCATCTGGCCAACTGAAAGAGTGAAGAAAAAAAGAAAAGAAAACGGATTAGCCACGGGATCACTAGGGCATCCGTGGGTCCATAGCCGCCCGTCAGCTTTTTGCCAAAGACCAACTACAGGACAGCCAAACTTAGCCATCCGCTAACACCGAGCAGTTTCATAAAGTAGTCAGGCGACACATTTGAGCCATGGCCGGAGATTTCTCGTCTGCTCGATCGTTGTTGGTGTCTGGAAATGAGTTTAGTAGACTGGTAGGGAAGTGCGTGGTAATGTCAAGGTCGTCAACAAAACTTAAGCGGCAATTACTTTTCAGAGGCGACTCCAACCAATAGGTCCACTGTCAGATGACAGTTGTCAGGAAGAGCTTTTGATTGTCGTAATTTAGTTAGCCCGTCGACGATGCATCAGAGAGGAGGGCAGTGTTGTGCTTGTCATATATGAATGCTGGCTGGAGAATTCAAACGAATGGCTCAAGCGTCAGGTGCACGTTTTGAGCAGTCTAGCACAAAAAGTGCTAATGAATATTTAGGTGTTTCCTACGCTCCTCTTGGTTTTCTCTCGGTCCTTGAGCCAACAAATCTCTGAAATTTACTGCTGCTATACCAGGTATTGCGTCAATGCTTTTCCTCGCCCTCCAAAACTGTGGCCACCAAAGGGTGAAAGAAATAAAAAGGACGTCGAAGGGTGCGACCGGAGTGCAAGTAGCCGTCTTGGTCGAAAGTAACATCGTAGGGGGACTGAGGGCTTGATAGTGAAGGCAGGGCGTTGGCAGGAGGGAGGTTGGTCTTTGCCGGAGGGTTCAGAGAAGTGGGTTCAGCAGGGAGAAGAGCGGCTATATAAGGCGTCCCTGGTGGTTGGCAATACAGCAGAAGGAAGTATACCTCAAGGCAGGTGGTCCTAGAAAGGCTGACACTATAACAGGAATGGTCAGATCAGAAGATCCTGGAGGAGGTGGTGGTTGTGCATGATCCTGTGAAACACTGGGTAGTGGTCATGAAGTTGGCAGGACTGACAGAAAAAATAGTGCTGATCCTACGGCGCTTGTTAGCAGGAACGAAACCGGTAGAGCAGGTTGAGTAAGCTTAGCATAGGCACATGAAGACGTAAGTCACTTCTGCTGTTAAGAAACTGAGTGTTTTTCTTCGCCGCGGAATAGATGCCGAGGACTAGAAGGGAAAGGTGTCTACCCAAGCTTCAGAATGAGAGGTGATCATGACCGCAGTCTTGAGTTGCCGGATGGTAGTATGGTGTGGTGTCGTGACGAGTAATGCCAAGGCAGTACAGGAGGTCCTGCTAGATCATGACTCGAATTGATACCCTCAGTCCACGACGTCAGTAGAAAGTACACCAACCTTGAGAGCCATCCATGAAGGAAGGTATAATGTGATGAATTCAGCAGCCATATCCGACCCCTGGTGTGGTGTTATCACGCATTGAGAAAAGAGGTCCAGCGCTCACCATACCAGACCCTCAAAAAGGAAGAGGAAAATGGTGGAGGAGTACACGGATGTAATGGTCAACCAAAGAGCACCGACACTGGAGAAAAGAATCAACCCAACACCAGATATCTGCACTGATCCCGACTAAGGGCAAAGGACTCGCTCTGTGATTATACATTTCGTCGCTCAAACAGGATCGGCAAAGGGATGGAAAGCACTGGCAGTGTACCTGCATTGTAGCTCTGAAATGTAGGGACAGAAGTGTCGCAGGCAATGTTGTGAGTTGAGGCACGTTGGATCGTTGATCTGGAGTGCCAAGGAAGGTTTTTGTTGGTTGGGCAGGTCAAGATTCCATCTTTGAGCAGCCTCAGCCACATAATAGTCATAAAAGCCTTGATTGTCAAAAAATGGCACTGAGATAAGGCCTTATTGACGTTATCAGCTCTCTTGATGTGGAGGATGTCCGCAGCGGATTGCAAGATGTATATCACGTCATGAGTGACCGAGCAGTACTGGTGTACACAAGAGCTTGTAGTTGGTTAACGAGAACGCGCAGCTCTCGACTTTCAAGGAAGTGTTGACTGGCGGCGTAGATAACGAGAAATTCCCTGTCAGAGGTGTTGAATTTTCCCCCGTGTTAGGGAAAGGCTACTTTGAATATAAAGTGACGGGGAGCCACTTGTTGACACGTTGGTGAAGAACGCTAGTGGGGAGCCGTCCGTGGAGATGCAGATGGGGGTATCAGTAAAAGGGTGGACGTGTGAGTTTTGCGACTTCCACCTTGATGGTCGGTTTCCACCAGATAAAGTCACTAGATAGGCCGTGAACAACAGGTCCGGTACATATGGTGTATAGTTGGACCTCTTGCCATGTGTAGTTTGTATCAATATCCTAACCGCATTCAGTCTGACGAGGGACTAGCTGGGTGCAGAATAACTTGCAATCTGGCGTTATCATCTCTAACGTCACTTTTTCAAAAGAAGAACCTAAATGCAGTCAATATATCTTTAATTAAAGCCAAACTGAGAGAGAAGACGAACTGTCGTAAAACATATTGTATCTCTGAAACCAACATTAAAGAATGTATTAGAACTTAATGTGGAAGTTCACGCATACTGAACCGTCAGTAGTAACACATTTTGTTTAGTTGTTGTCGCTGCTTGGATTAATAATGTAGAAAGCGTGAGAAGTTTTATATCCTCAATGGTGCTGGCGTCAGGGAGACAATTATGAACAATTAAAGTGGTATTTTAGGGAGTTAATTCAAATATTTTACCTTTGGACTTGTCCGCTTTTTGGAGGGCTGCCTTGATCAATGAGCCGAAGATTTACTGAAGTTCATGGTTGGTGTTGCTGATCACAATACTCTTTATTTCATAACAGTCTTTGTTTAGTGTACCCGTGTAGCATTAACCCACGTTACATAACGAGATACTTCACAATCTCCTATTGAATATATGAATTCGTAAAGATAATACTTCTTTCTTTACAATAATATATCATGAGTCATCTTTTTATTTTGTTTCTCTGCTTTTCGTGTCACTCTGTACACAATTACGTTCATCTTTCAATGTTATGTAATAAGATACGTGGGTGTATTATTGGATATATATATGATGTGCTGCTAGCATTTCATTTTCTTCGTGTATTCTAGCTTATTTCCAAGTAGAATATACTTACTTTTCACTCTTTATTTTTAATATAGTCCTTGCATGTGTCACATTTATTCGCAGTTACATAATATCATACCCTGTGCTCCAATTAATGATGCAGTTACTATGTTTCTTCCTTTAAATAATTTTATGCTTTTACGATAAAAGACATACTGTTTCCCTGCTGTAAAAGCTTTTGCCATGTAAACCCAGTTGGAGCTTTTGATATGAATTATACTGTCTTTTCATGATAGCTAAACACCAAAAAAAATATTTTCCTTTCCTTTCTATCCTAAACATCAGATTAGACTTTGAATTCATATGGGAGAGAAGTTATATATATATATATGTATATTTTAAGAGCTTGACTTACATCTTATTTGATAAGGGGAACTTATATACTTGATCAAATTCTTAAAGAAATGCCCAGCGCAATGCTTACGAGAACGATCCTGTAGAACTGGAACTGGTAAACAAGACTGTCTTTGACATGTATTTACAAGTACAGATTCTCACAAAAACGATTCCAGAGTCAGACAAATAAAACTGTGGTTAGAAGGTTGGTAAATGAATATTTAGTAATTGTACTATACTTGAATTCTTGTTTGAATATCATTAAACTGCAGACCTTGATGTGTGAGCTACTACTTTGTGTGAATCATGTCATGTGACAACGAAAGAATTAGAGTTGGCCGTCTGTTTAGGTGGAGCTTTGCCTGTCATTTTCAGATTGCTTTTATCCTTCCCATATATATATATATATATGTAGACTCATTGCACTGACAGCTGTAGATCGATCGGTAATTATATAGTGTGAGGACACTTAACTGAGTCACTGAAGATCATCATTGATTTTCGCATTGATAGTATTCTGTAATTAAGAGTAAAATTAGAAAAGTAGCATTCTTTTTTATTGTATCATTATTTTTGATCGTAGGATTATATGTAAAGTGATAGTAGGGAGGGCAACGTATATCAGAAAACGTAGATGATATACTTGGAGGAGAAAGCAAGATAATCTGTGAAAACTCAAGCTTATACCAGTGGTGGAAATATATTGGTGGTAATGTTAAGAGTTGCTGGCTACAACACTCATGGCTGCTTACAGTGAGGTTGGATGGTGGCTTTATTGGTCACCTAGCTTATTGTTCAGTTGTGTACATTTTGGGGACTGCATGACATTGAAATAATTTTTTCATTTGGTGTACAACGACCGAAAGCTAAGATAGGATTCGAATACTAGGGTTGTTGTTATAGGTTTCCTTGATTTTTATGATTTACGCTGTACAACATTCCTAAAGGAGTGCACATCTGAGCTAGCTCTGATCCTTCCTTGCCAATTTTGCCTCATAAAACTGAGACCTTTCCTTTTTTTTTGTAATAATACCTTGGGCTCATGCATCGCATTCCAAGAAAGAAGTTGGTATCCCTGAATACTGAAATACGAGACGATTGCTTTAGTGTCAGCAAAGTACATCTGCAATACTTTTTTTTTTCAGTTAATTTGATTTTGTATGTATTTTTATAATTTTGTTCCTTGTGGTCTCCAATTTTATGATACCAATCATACCTTGTAGTTCTCTGAGTTTCACCGGTGATCGCGTTATTAAATCCAACACCATGCGCAGCTCATTCAGTTTAACAGGACCATGTAATTGCTTTTCAGACTCACAAGATATATTGAGTTTTAATGATACACTATATATTGTTGTGACATCAGGTGAGTATTGCCAAGCTATCCAATTTGGCATCATGACATACACCAACCATGATCGCTGTTATGGAGGTTAGGTTGTTGTCGTAGGTTTACTTGATTTCAAGTGTTTCACATCCTATTATATCCCTGATTGAATGTTCTTCTAAGCTATGTCTAACATTACTTACCTATTTTGCCTGTCATACAACTTGGATTTTTCTTCCCTCTTGGAAGCATGTCTAAGAAAGACGGTATCCCTAAACACCAAAATTCAAGAAGATTGCTTTAGTGTTAACATAATACATGTGTAATATTGTATGATCAGATTATTGGTTTTCTGCATGAATTTTTATGATTTTGTTTTGCAATCTCCATTTTGATGATACAAACCATACTTGTTAGTTCATTGAGATTAACTAGGATGACAGTCTTAAGTCCAGTACCATTGCCAGCTCATGCGTTTCCACAGATCCTTACATTTGCTTTTTATACTCATCTTGAGAATTTTGATAATACACTGTATGTCATTGTGACACCAGGTGACTTGCTAAACTGTCAGAAATGGCATCATCATGTACACTAAACATGATCACCTAGTGAAATTCACAAAATTTATGCATAAAATCAAGTGCTGCCATGATATATTATCACAGGTCACAGACTGTGTACAGTAGACTATACCATTACAGGTGTCTTTTCACCACTGTTCTTCATGCTGCTTATATATCTTTGTATTCTTGTATTTAAGCTGAAAGGAGATTTTTAGCCAATCCAACTATCAACCCCTTGCTCTCCCTTCTGTATCTCCAAAGATTTTGAAACTCTTTTTGACTCATGTTTTCTCAAACACGTAGAAACCTATTCCCTTTTTTCTAATCACCTAATCACCTGGTCCTCCCCTCTTATGGATTTTAGTGAAACTTATATCATGGCCCCTGACATCTCCAAAGCATTTGACAGGGTGTGGTACATCTTTGCTTTATGAACCTTCCTTTGGCATATTTGCTTCTTTCTGTTTCTTAATGTATATCTTCCTCTCCAGCCATTCCATTGCAGTAGTCTTTAATGGAGTAACTTCCACTTCTTGTCATCAGCAGTGGCATTCCTCAGGATTCTGTTCTGTTGCCCATTCACTTTTTTCTTTTCATAAGTAATTTTTTTTTCAAACTGTAACCCTATTCACTCATGCTGATAATTTTGCTTTCTTCACTTGAGCTCATCTTCCTTTTAAATCTTGTTCTCTATCCTATGCTATACATATTTTCTTTCTCATTTCAGACCTGTGTAACATCTGGTTAACTTTGATGCACTGAAATGTGATATTCCTATATCTGAATTTCAGAATACCATAACTTAATGGACATAGCCATATCTTGCACTGTATCCAGGAAACTCCTCATAATTGATATCATAAAGTCTGGTACCCAAAAGCTAAGGCTGTTACATATGTGTGTTGATTTTTGTTCTTGTGAACAGGTGTTTCATATCTACAGGGGGTTTGATTTTTCCATAGTCTGAGAATACTGTTTACTTATTTGGGGTAATTCTTCCCATACCTCTTTATTGACAAGAGTGAAATCTGAAGCCTTCTGTCTCATTAATTATCCTGGCATCATATCTCCTTCCCAAGAATAGCTAAACTATGGAAGTCTCTACCTCCATTCAAATTTCCCATCTTCTATAACCATTGCACCTTTCACAGTCAAGTCTACAAATCCCTGCAAGACCATGGTTTTTCTTTCACTTGGTTTTGTATTTAATTGTCAGTCATGTCAGTCACTCAAAGCTATATAAACCCCACATTTTCCGTTTTTCATAGCCCTCCCTACTATTATGTGTATTGTAAAGATATATATGTCAGCATGCTCTTCTGGTCTCATTTTACTTAAGATACAATATACCATCATCGTTAAGTGAAATCGGTTAAATTCCAAGTGACTCAGGCAGTGCCCTAAACCTTTGTAACTACTAAACTGTTTTTGGTAAATAGTAAGGTTTATGGGTGCAGGCTTTATATTACTAATATTTTACAGGATTTTCATAGCTTTTTTATCAAATATTTACTACAGTTTTGGTATTTTACTCACAAATTATCCAGAAGCAGAAAAGTTGTTGGAAATATTGAAAAAGGACAGATTAATTGGGAGAGAAAGAAAAAAAAAGATATTGTGTTTTCATTGAAAAGTTAGACTATCTAGCAGGGGATATCAGAGGAGCATAGATGCATGGAACTGCAGGGAAAGTCCTGCCTGGGCTAAAACGATCAACCCTATCCAACTCTCTAACCAGGGGGTTTCTCAAAGAATGTTCTGTTTGCTCCTGTTTTGTTGTCTTTGATGATGTTATGCTAGAGTTCATTTGCAGGTTGTTCATTCTCCTCTTGGTGCATATTGTGTATTCTCCCCATTTTTGTCAATAGCTACAATGTGTTATGTAGTTATTTTTATGGTATTAATTCAGTATGGTTATCATATTCAAATAATATCACCAGACCATGTAACTGTTTGTGTAGGTTTACTGAGTACTTTCAGTATCTTTTAGATTCAAGTAAGATCTTATTATTGAATTCCCTTAGCATGGATTTTGGATGTGTGTATGAAGCTACATGACCAAATTGCATTTATGTCAGGGATACTCACTGCAGTCATCTCATATTCATTATAGCTTACTTTCAATATTTGTTTTTCTGAATGTTATTTTGGACATATATTAAGTTATTTTGCTACCTCTCCTTGTCTGATATTAGTTTTCATCATCTCTGAATGTTTCATTGTAATCTAAATCTGTTCCTGTGATTTTTTTCTTTACATCTACATGGTTGTCATATCTATCTACCTATCTATCTATATTTCATGCTATTCCATTTGGAATTCCCTCACAGGGATGGCCACAGCAACAGAGTCTCCATAACTAAAGGACTCCAGTGCTGCTTCTTAGCTTATAGTGCTTCACCCTTAACAGGCCTGTGGCAGAGGGCAAATCCAGCACCACGTTTGCAGAGGCTCCTACCTAATATTCCTAGTGACTACTACTTTCTAGTGCTCCTACCTACTACTACTTAATGTTACTACTAAATGCTCCTGCCTAAATCTTCCTACCTACTACTGATATCTACTGCTCTTACCATTTTGCCAAAAGGTAGAGCTAGCACATAGTGCTCAATGCAAGAAAATCTAGTTACGAAGAATGAGCTGCGTGAGTTAAGTATTGTCAAGTGTTACATATGATAAGGAGAGATTGTATGTTTGTGGACAGAATGCCACTAGTCCACATGATAGTGAAGCAGAAAGAAAAGACTGCTACCTGGGTCAGAGAAGTGAAACTTAACAACCATTAAAGTGCTGGCTCGCTAAGCAGATGCCACTCCTGATACCCAGGCAGGTAGTACTGGTAATATATTTCCTTGGTCATTGGCTGCTTATCAGCAGTCATTTACAATTATATTGTATCCCTTGTTAATTTGTTTAATTACTTGAATGAATTTTCAGTAATTATGCTTTGCACATTTATATATAGTATCTCACATGGATTTATTAGTATATTATCCATTTTCCATGTTCCTTGTGTATTTAGTTTCTACTTTTAGTCTTTTTTTTTTTTTCTTTAATTTCATATCCATGCTCCAAGGGGTCCTGCTCTATATGGACATGTACTCTGTTCTCTCGTAATCTATCCTGTCATATCATGATTTTCTTTTCCATGTTTTCTGCTAAAAACGGTTCCAGATGTCTTATGGATGTATTGTATTAGCATATTCAGACTCTGATTAGTTCTGGATATCATTCCAGTTTGGTATTAGTTCTGGATATCATTCCAGTTTGGTATTGTATACTGTTTTATCTTATACTTTTGATACTCCTGCCAGTATTGGTCTCTGCCAACATTCCACATTGATCAAGTGTTTGGTGCTGGTGTATGACGAGCATATTCATATCATGGCCATTTATAGTTGTACAATGATGTGAAATATGTTCTGTTTTTTAAAGAAATTTCCTTATGTCCACTGTCTCTATTCATCTCTTGGTTTTTTTTTGTTTTTTTTTTAGCTAGTTGGCACATTTTTGCTTTGATTTTGGTTCATTCCCCTTTTTACATTTTCTTTAGTTACACTTTCCTGTCTCTAAGCTACTCTTTTTTTTTTTTTTGCGGCTTAAGTATTTCTCTTCCTTCATACATGCTTGGGAATTCATAAAGTAGAAGATTTCCAGTTTTGGTAGCCCATATGCATTATTGGTTTATATTATACAGCTTGAGAATGGATGTTAACAAATGAAGCCTTTTCTTTGCCTGTTCCCAGCACTACCTCACTAGCCCCTCACATCTTTAGTTAGTATGTATTGTAACTTATCAAGATATTGTGATGATATCCTGTAATCAGATTAATTCTGATGCAACTGGAGGGATGTCTGATCATTATCTTGTGGAGGCTAAGGTGAAGATTAGTATGGGTTTTCAGAAAAGAAGAGTGAATGTTGGGGTGAAGAAGGTGGTGAGAGTAAGTGAGCTTGGGAAGGAGACCTGTGTGAAGAAGTATCAGGAGAGACTGTGTACAGAATGGAAAAAGGTGAGAACAATGGAAGTAAGGGGAGTGGGGGAGGAATGGGATGTATTTAGGGAATCAGTGATGGATTGCGCAAAAGATGCTTGTGGCATGAGAAGAGTGGGAGGTGGGCTGTTTAGAAAGGGTAGTGAGTGGTGGGATGAAGAAGTAAGAGTATTAGTGAAAGAGAAGAGAGAGGCATTTGGACGATTTTTGCAGGGAAAAAATGCAATTGAGTGGGAGAAGTATAAAAGAAAGAGACAGGAGGTCAAGAGAAAGGTGCAAGAGGTGAAAAAAAGGGCAAATGAGAGTTGGGGTGAGAGACTATCAGTAAATTTTAGGGAGAATAAAAAGATGTTCTGGAAGGAGGTAAATAGGGTGCGTAAGACAAGGGAGCAAATGGGAACTTCAGTGAAGGGCGTAAATGGGGAGGTGATAACAAGTAGTGGTGATGTGAGAAGGAGATGGAATGAGTATTTTGAAGGTTTGTTGAATGTGTCTGATGACAGAGTGGCAGATATAGGGTGTTTGGGTCGAGGTGGTGTGCAAAGTGAGAGGGTTAGGGAAAATGATTTGGTAAACAGAGAAGAGGTAGTAAAAGCTTTGCGGAAGATGAAAGCCGGCAAGGCAGCAGGTTTGGATGGTATTGCAGTGGAATTTATTAAAAAAGGGGGTGACTGTATTGTTGACTGGTTGGTAAGGTTATTTAATGTATGTATGACTCATGGTGAGGTGCCTGAGGATTGGCGGAATGCGTGCATAGTGCCATTGTACAAAGGCAAAGGGGATAAGAGTGAGTGCTCAAATTACAGAGGTATAAGTTTGTTGAGTATTCCTGGTAAATTATATGGGAGGGTATTGATTGAGAGGGTGAAGGCATGTACAGAGCATCAGATTGGGGAAGAGCAGTGTGGTTTCAGAAGTGGTAGAGGATGTGTGGATCAGGTGTTTGCTTTGAAGAATGTATGTGAGAAATACTTAGAAAAGCAAATGGATTTGTATGTAGCATTTATGGATCTGGAGAAGGCATATGATAGAGTTGATAGAGATGCTCTGTGGAAGGTATTAAGAATATATGGTGTGGGAGGCAAGTTGTTAGAAGCAGTGAAAAGTTTTTATCGAGGATGTAAGGCATGTGTACGTGTAGGAAGAGAGGAAAGTGATTGGTTCTCAGTGAATGTAGGTTTGCGGCAGGGGTGTGTGATGTCTCCATGGTTGTTTAATTTGTTTATGGATGGGGTTGTTAGGGAGGTAAATGCAAGAGTCTTGGAAAGAGGGGCAAGTATGAAGTCTGTTGGGGATGAGAGAGCTTGGGAAGTGAGTCAGTTGTTGTTCGCTGATGATACAGCGCTGGTGGCGGATTCATGTGAGAAACTGCAGAAGCTGGTGACGGAGTTTGGAAAAGTGTGTGGAAGAAGAAAGTTAAGAGTAAATGTGAATAAGAGCAAGGTTATTAGGTACAGTAGGGTTGAGGGTCAAGTCAATTGGGAGGTGAGTTTGAATGGAGAAAAACTGGAGGAAGTGAAGTGTTTTAGATATCTTGGAGTGGATCTGGCAGCGGATGGAACCATGGAAGCGGAAGTGGATCATAGGGTGGGGGAGGGGGCGAAAATTCTGGGAGCCTTGAAGAATGTGTGGAAGTCGAGAACATTATCTCGGAAAGCAAAAATGGGTATGTTTGAAGGAATAGTGGTTGCAACAATGTTGTATGGTTGCGAGGTGTGGGCTATGGATAGAGTTGTGCGCAGGAGGGTGGATGTGCTGGAAATGAGATGTTTGAGGACAATGTGTGGTGTGAGGTGGTTTGATCGAGTAAGTAATAATAAGGTAAGAGAGATGTGTGGTAATAAAAAGAGTGTGGCTGAGAGAGCAGAAGGTATTTTGAAATGGTTTGGTCACTTGGAGAGAATGAGTGAGGAAAGATTGACAAAGAGGATATATGTCAGAGGTGGAGGGAATGAGAAGTGGGAGACCAAATTGGAGGTGGAAAGATGTAGTGAAAAAGACTGAGTGATTGGGGCCTGAACATGCAGGAGGGTGAAAGGTGTGCAAGGAATAGAGTGAATTGGAACGATGTGGTATACCGGGGTTGACGTGCTGTCAATAGATTGAACCAGGGCATGTGAAGCGTCCGGGGTAAACCATGGAAAGTTGTGTGGGGCCTGGATGTGGAAAGGGAGCTGTGGTTTCCGTGCATTATACATGACAGCTAGAGACTGAGTGTGAACGAATGTGGCATTTGTTGTCTTTTCCTAGCGCTACCTTGCGCACATACGGGGGGAGGGGGTTGTTATTTCATGTGTGGCTGGGTGGCGATGGGAATGAATAAAGGCAGACAGTATGAATTATGTACATGTGTACATTTGTATATGTCCGTGTGTGTATATATATGTATACGTTGAGATGTATAGGGATGTATACACACACACACACACACACACACACACACACACACACACACACACACACACACACAAATTATCCCTGGGGATAGGAGAGAAAGAATACTTCCCACATATTCCCTGTGTGTTGTAGAAGGCGACTCTTTAGGGAAGGGAGCGCGGAGCTGGAAATCCTTTCCTTTCTTTTTTGATTTTCCAAAAGAAGGAACAGAGAAGGGGGCCAAGTGAGGATATTCTCTCAAAGGCTCAGTCCTCAGTTCTTAACACTACCTTGCTAATGTGGGAAATGGCGAATAGTATGAAAAAAAAATACACACACAGACACACAGGATGAGTTTCCCTTATCCAAAATTCCTGGGACCAGAAGTGTTTTGGATTTTGGAATATTTGCATATACATAATGAGATATGTTAGGGATGGGACCTAAGTCTAAACACAAAAGCCATTTGTTTCATATACACATTATACACATAACCTGAAGGTGATTTATATAATATTTTTAATAACTTTATGCGTGAAACAAAGTTTTTGTAACACTGAACCATCAGAAAGCTTAGGTGTCACAATCTGGGCTACCCATGAGGACAATCTGTGGTTGTTTGGTATCACCTTTATTCCTGACTGAATTTTTATGCTACTGATAAGCGATCGTTTTCTTACTCTGATTCACACATGTGCTTACAGTAAAAAGATATGAAATACCATTAATACAATGAAAACATGTGTTTAGTGTAACTAAGCAGCACAGGAGCATCAGTAGAATACCTTTATCAGCTCTTAAGCAATAACAACAACTAACAACTGCAGGTTTTCAGTTTCCACCTATGATGCTGTGTTTTGATTAAAAGGTTACAGTACACTGTATTTTATTTTTTAGGTTTTATTTGAGATATAAAGATAGAAGAAATAGGTATTGTGTCAAAGTAATTGAAATTAAGATATACAAAAGTTTGAACTTTTTCTTTTTTCTTTTCTTTTCAGGAATAAAGAAGAAAAATGCTAAGAATAGTAACTATCAAGGGCATTGCCCTTGGAGTTATGTTTATCATCACTTTTATCTGCACTATGCTGCCCATAATCTTCGTCAAACACATCAGACAGACGCATGATTTCAGTCGTAGATCCAAGTAAGTCACTTTATGCATCTTATGGAAATGTATTTGACTTCTTTCTTTTGTGATTCTGTATTTAGTTAAATTTCATATCATTACTGCATTTGATGGGACTCGATGAAAGATATGAGCATTATGCTTCACATGCTTTTTCCAGTATTTTTGCTTTGAAACCTTGAAGAATTTTGCTTATTAATTGAAGGAAATTGTGAAATGTTCACCCATTGTGGCAAAAATTTGAAAAAATATTTTATGTGACCATTTTGCATGGGACGCAGAAATGTGCATGAAGATATTTTTTGGCAGTATGGTTATGATTATATTCCAAATGAACAGATGTGTGAGGTGAAGGTATCTAATTTTGACTGGAACAATTGACATTAAGTAGAATGTAGTTTATGTAAGGAATTTAAGAAAGGATCAGAAACAGTGAAGAATTTTTGGTAAGTGCAGTAGAATATTCTGGATCTGTTTTTCTCCTCCAATCTATCCCCCAGTTAGTTAGTTTGACTACATTCCCATAAATGTATCTATTTTGATAGCACATGCCTCTCCAGCATCCCCTTCTGAATGTCAGTATTGGCACCTCAACAAAGCTAACTGGATTAACTTAAGAAAAGTCTTTCCTGACTTTCCATGGATAAATTACTGTCTCTTATGTGGTGATGCCTATGTGTCTGCAAAAGGTAGCTTTTGTCCCTTCTTTGTCCAAGATAGGTAAGGGATCAGGCAAAGTGGGTTTGGAAAAAGTCCCCTTCCTCTAACTCCTATACAGCACTTAACATTGCCCATAATCATTGCAGATTTGTTACTTGTGAGCCAGAACCAGTTAGAAAACAAAGATCTCTAACTTGGAGGGAGAGGTGAAAATTCTGGATGTACTTGGTCAGGGCCCCTGCACATACATTATTGCTTGCTGTAATTTGGTTAATGAGAGTGCCATCTACATCTATATTTATGACATACTATTTACAATGTTTGAATAACATTTTGAATATTATTTGTTACATTCATTACATTACATTATATTCAAATTATTGTTGCAAAACTATCTCAATAAATCTTTGTGATGAATGTTAAATATTGCAAGTGTAATGAGAGATTCTAACTATGTACAATGTTTCTTGTACATTAGCATATTACTGGGAAGATGTGCTGAAGATGAAGCAAGATAAAGTTCAGTAATTTCAAAATAATCAGTCTGTCCTGGTTGTCTTAGTTTTTTGATGCTTAGCATTTGGTGAAGTAAGGCATTTACATCACATGTTTTAATTTAATGAAAGTATTTTCCTTATTATCAGTAATTTAAGAATATTTTTATGGTACACATGAATGATGTATATGACTGTATATATATATATTTTTTTTTTTTTTTTTTTTTTTTTTTTTTTTTTTTTTATACTTTGTCGCTGTCTCCCGCGTTTGCGAGGTAGCGCAAGGAAACAGACGAAAGAAATGGCCCAACCCCCCCCCCCCATACACATGTACATACACACGTCCACACACGCAAATATTCATACCTACACAGCTTTCCATGGTTTACCCCAGACGCTTCACATGCCTTGATTCAATCCACTGACAGCACGTCAACCCCTGTATACCACATCGCTCCAATTCACTCTATTCCTTGCCCTCCTTTCACCCTCCTGCATGTTCAGGCCCCGATCACACAAAATCCTTTTCACTCCATCTTTCCACCTCCAATTTGGTCTCCCTCTTCTCCTCGTTCCCTCCACCTCCGACACATATATCCTCTTGGTCAATCTTTCCTCACTCATTCTCTCCATGTGCCCAAACCACTTCAAAACACCCTCTTCTGCTCTCTCAACCACGCTCTTTTTATTTCCACACATCTCTCTTACCCTTACGTTACTTACTCGATCAAACCACCTCACACCACACATTGTCCTCAAACATCTCATTTCCAGCACATCCATCCTCCTACGCACAACTCTATCCATAGCCCACGCCTCGCAACCATACAACATTGTTGGAACTACTATTCCTTCAAACATACCCATTTTTGCTTTCCGGGATAATGTTCTCGACTTCCACACATTTTTCAAGGCTCCCAAAATTTTCGCCCCCTCCCCCACCCTATGATCCACTTCCGCTTCCATGGTTCCATCCGCTGACAGATCCACTCCCAGATATCTAAAACACTTCACTTCCTCCAGCCTCTCACCATTCAAACTCACCTCCCAATTGACTTGACCCTCAACCCTACTGTACCTAATAACCTTGCTCTTATTGACATTTACTCTTAACTTTCTTCTTCCACACACTTTACCAAACTCCGTCACCAGCTTCTGCAGTTTCTCACATGAATCCGCCACCAGCGCTGTATCATCAGCGAACAACAACTGACTCACTTCCCAAGCTCTCTCATCCCCAACAGACTTCATACTTGCCCCTCTTTCCAAAACTCTTGCATTTACCTCCCTAACAACCCCATCCATAAACAAATTAAACAACCATGGAGACATCACACACCCCTGCCGCAAACCTACATTCACTGAGAACCAATCACTTTCCTCTCTTCCTACACGTACACATGCCTTACATCCTCGATAAAAACTTTTCACTGCTTCTAACAACTTTCCTCCCACACCATATATTCTTAATACCTTCCACAGAGCATCTCTATCAACTCTATCATATGCCTTCTCCAGATCCATAAATGCTACATACAAATCCATTTGCTTTTCTAAGTATTTCTCACATACATTCTTCAAAGCAAACACCTGATCCACACATCCTCTACCACTTCTGAAACCACACTGCTCTTCCCCAATCTGATGCTCTGTACATGCCTTCACCCTCTCAATCAATACCCTCCCATATAATTTACCAGGAATACTCAACAAACTTATACCTCTGTAATTTGAGCACTCACTCTTATCCCCTTTGCCTTTGTACAATGGCACTATGCAAGCATTCCGCCAATCCTCAGGCACCTCACCATGAGTCATACATACATTAAATAACCTTACCAACCAGTCAACAATACAGTCACCCCCTTTTTTAATAAATTCCACTGCAATACCATCCAAACCTGCTGCCTTGCCGGCTTTCATCTTCCGCAAAGCTTTTACTACCTCTTCTCTGTTTACCAAATCATTTTCCCTAACCCTCTCACTTTGCACACCACCTCGACCCAAACACCCTATATCTGCCACTCTATATATATATATATATATATATATATTATTTTATTTTTTTTATTATACTTTGTCGCTGTCTCCCGTGTTTGCGTGGTAGCGCAAGGAAACAGACGAAAGAAATGGCCCAACCCCCCCCCATACACATGTATATACATACGTCCACACACGCAAATATACATACCTACACAGCTTTCCATGGTAAACCCCAGACGCTTCACATGCCTTAATTCAATCCACTGACAGCACGTCAACCCCGGTATACCACATCGCTCCAATTCACTCTATTCCTTGCCCTCCTTTCACCCTCCTGCATGTTCAGGCCCCGATCACACAAAATCTTTTTCACTCCATCTTTCCACCTCCAATTTGGTCTCCCTCTTCTCCTCGTTCCCTCCACCTCCGACACATATATCCTCTTGGTCAATCTTTCCTCACTCATTCTCTCCATGTGCCCAAACCACTTCAAAACACCCTCTTCTGCTCTCTCAACCACGCTCTTTTTATTTCCACACATCTCTCTTACCCATACGTTACTCACTCGATCAAACCACCTCACACCACACATTGTCCTCAAACATCTCATTTCCAGCACATCCATCCTCCTGCGCACAACTCTATCCATAGCCCACGCCTCGCAACCATACAACATTGTTGGAACCACTATTCCTTCAAACATACCCATTTTTGCTTTCCGAGATAATGTTCTCGACTTCCACACATTCTTCAAGGCCCCCAGAATTTTCGCCCCCTCCCCCACCCAATGATCCACTTCCGCTTCCATGGTTCCATCCGCTGCCAGATCCACTCCCAGATATCTAAAACACTTCACTTCCTCCAGTTTTTCTCCATTCAAACTCACCTCCCAATTGACTTGACCCTCAACCCTACTGTACATAATAACCTTGCTCTTATTCACATTTACTCTTAACTTTCTTCTTCCACACACTTTACCAAACTCAGTCACCAGCTTCTGCAGTTTCTCACATGAATCAGCCACCAGCGCTGTATCATCAGCGAACAACAACTGACTCACTTCCCAAGCTCTCTCATCCCCAACTGACTTCATACTTGCCCCTCTTTCCAAGACTCTTGCATTTACCTCCCTAACAACCCCATCCATAAACAAATTAAACAACCATGGAGACATCACACACCCCTGCCGCAAACCTACATTCACATATATATATATATATGTGTGTGTGTGTATGTGTGTGTGTATGTGTGTGTATCCTCCCCTCCTTGTATTAACTTTCTAAAATGGGAAACAGAAGAAGGAGTCACGCGGGGAGCGCTCATCCTCCTCGAAGGCTCAGAGTGGGGTGCCTAAATGTGTGTGGATGTAATCAAGATGTGAAAAAAGGAGAGATAGGTTGTATGTTTGAGGAAAGGAACCTGGATGTTGTGGCTCTGAGTGAAACGAAGCTCAAGGGTAAAGGGGAAGAGTGGTTTGGGAATGTCTGGGGAGTAAAGTCAGGGGTTAGTGAGAGGACAAGAGCAAGGGAAGAAGTAGCAATACTCCTGAAACAGGAGTTGTGGGAGTATGTGATAGAGTGTAAGAAAGTAAATTCTCGATTAATATGGGTAAAACTGAAAATTGATGGAGAGAGGTGGGTGATTATTGGTGCATATGCACCTGGGCATGAGAAGAAAGATCATGAGAGGCAAGTGTTTTGGGAGCAGCTGAATGAGTGTGTTAGTGGTTTTGATGCACGAGACCGGGTTATAGTGATGGGTGATTTGAATGCAAAGGTGAGTAATGTGGCAGTTGAGGGAATAATTGGTATACATGGGGTGTTCAGTGTTGTAAATGGAAATGGTGAAGAGCTTGTAGATTTATGTGCTGAAAAAGAACTGATGATTGGGAATACCTGGTTTAAAAAGCGAGATATACATAAGTATACTTATGTAAGTAGGAGAGATGGCCAGAGAGCGTTATTGGATTACGTGTTAATTGACAGGCGTGCGAAAGAGAGACTTTTGGATGTTAATGTGCTGAGAGGTGCAACTGGAGGGATGTCTGATCATTATCTTGTGGAGGCTAAGGTGAAGATTTGTATGGGTTTTCAGAAAAGAAGAGTGAATGTTGGGGTGAAGAGGGTGGTGAGAGTAAGTGAGCTTGGGAAGGAGACCTGTGTGAGGAAGTACCAGGAGAGACTGAGTACAGAATGGAAAAAGGTGAGAACAATGGAAGTAAGGGGAGTGGGGGAGGAATGGGATGTATTTAGGGAATCAGTGATGGATTGCGCAAAAGATGCTTGTGGCATGAGAAGAGTGGGAGGTGGGTTGATTAGACAGGGTAGTGAGTGGTGGGATGAAGAAGTAAGAGTATTAGTGAAAGAGAAGAGAGAGGCATTTGGACGATTTTTGCAGGGAAAAAATGCAATTGAGTGGGAGATGTATAAAAGAAAGAGACAGGAGGTCAAGAGAAAGGTGCAAGAGGTGAAAAAAAGGGCAAATGAGAGTTGGGGTGAGAGAGTATCATTAAATTTTAGGGAGAATAAAAAGATGTTCTGGAAGGAGGTAAATAGGGTGCGTAAGACAAGGGAGCAAATGGGAACTTCAGTGAAGGGCGTAAATGGGGAGGTGATAACAAGTAGTGGTGATGTGAGAAGGAGATGGAATGAGTATTTTGAAGGTTTGTTGAATGTGTCTGATGACAGAGTGGCAGATATAGGGTGTTTGGGTCGAGGTGGTGTGCAAAGTGAGAGGGTTAGGGAAAATGATTTGGTAAACAGAGAAGAGGTAGTAAAAGCTTTGCGGAAGATGAAAGCCGGCAAGGCAGCAGGTTTGGATGGTATTGCAGTGGAATTTATTAAAAAAGGGGGTGACTGTATTGTTGACTGGTTGGTAAGGTTATTTAATGTATGTATGACTCATGGTGAGGTGCCTGAGGATTGGCGGAATGCGTGCATAGTGCCATTGTACAAAGGCAAAGGGGATAAGAGTGAGTGCTCAAATTACAGAGGTATAAGTTTGTTGAGTATTCCTGGTAAATTATATGGGAGGGTATTGATTGAGAGGGTGAAGGCATGTACAGAGCATCAGATTGGGGAAGAGCAGTGTGGTTTCAGAAGTGGTAGAGGATGTGTGGATCAGGTGTTTGCTTTGAAGAATGTATGTGAGAAATACTTAGAAAAGCAAATGGATTTGTATGTAGCATTTATGGATCTGGAGAAGGCATATGATAGAGTTGATAGAGATGCTCTGTGGAAGGTATTAAGAATATATGGTGTGGGAGGCAAGTTGTTAGAAGCAGTGAAAAGTTTTTATCGAGGATGTAAGGCATGTGTACGTGTAGGAAGAGAGGAAAGTGATTGGTTCTCAGTGAATGTAGGTTTGCGGCAGGGGTGTGTGATGTCTCCATGGTTGTTTAATTTGTTTATGGATGGGGTTGTTAGGGAGGTAAATGCAAGAGTCTTGGAAAGAGGGGCAAGTATGAAGTCTGTTGGGGATGAGAGAGCTTGGGAAGTGAGTCAGTTGTTGTTCGCTGATGATACAGCGCTGGTGGCGGATTCATGTGAGAAACTGCAGAAGCTGGTGACGGAGTTTGGAAAAGTGTGTGGAAGAAGAAAGTTAAGAGTAAATGTGAATAAGAGCAAGGTTATTAGGTACAGTAGGGTTGAGGGTCAAGTCAATTGGGAGGTGAGTTTGAATGGAGAAAAACTGGAGGAAGTGAAGTGTTTTAGATATCTTGGAGTGGATCTGGCAGCGGATGGAACCATGGAAGCGGAAGTGGATCATAGGGTGGGGGAGGGGGCGAAAATTCTGGGAGCCTTGAAGAATGTGTGGAAGTCGAGAACATTATCTCGGAAAGCAAAAATGGGTATGTTTGAAGGAATAGTGGTTGCAACAATGTTGTATGGTTGCGAGGTGTGGGCTATGGATAGAGTTGTGCGCAGGAGGGTGGATGTGCTGGAAATGAGATGTTTGAGGACAATGTGTGGTGTGAGGTGGTTTGATCGAGTAAGTAATAATAAGGTAAGAGAGATGTGTGGTAATAAAAAGAGTGTGGCTGAGAGAGCAGAAGGTATTTTGAAATGGTTTGGTCACTTGGAGAGAATGAGTGAGGAAAGATTGACAAAGAGGATATATGTCAGAGGTGGAGGGAATGAGAAGTGGGAGACCAAATTGGAGGTGGAAAGATGTAGTGAAAAAGACTGAGTGATTGGGGCCTGAACATGCAGGAGGGTGAAAGGTGTGCAAGGAATAGAGTGAATTGGAACGATGTGGTATACCGGGGTTGACGTGCTGTCAATAGATTGAACCAGGGCATGTGAAGCGTCCGGGGTAAACCATGGAAAGTTGTGTGGGGCCTGGATGTGGAAAGGGAGCTGTGGTTTCCGTGCATTATACATGACAGCTAGAGACTGAGTGTGAACGAATGTGGCATTTGTTGTCTTTTCCTAGCGCTACCTTGCGCACATACGGGGGGAGGGGGTTGTTATTTCATGTGTGGCTGGGTGGCGATGGGAATGAATAAAGGCAGACAGTATGAATTATGTACATGTGTACATATGTATATGTCCGTGTGTGTATATATATGTATACGTTGAGATGTATAGGGATGTATACACACACACACACACACACACACACACACACAAATTATCCCTGGGGATAGGAGAGAAAGAATACTTCCCACATATTCCCTGTGTGTTGTAGAAGGCGACTCTTTAGGGAAGGGAGCGCGGAGCTGGAAATCCTTTCCTTTCTTTTTTGATTTTCCAAAAGAAGGAACAGAGAAGGGGGCCAAGTGAGGATATTCTCTCAAAGGCTCAGTCCTCAGTTCTTAACACTACCTTGCTAATGTGGGAAATGGCGAATAGTATGAAAAAAAAATACACACACAGACACACAGGATGAGTTTCCCTTATCCAAAATTCCTGGGACCAGAAGTGTTTTGGATTTTGGAATATTTGCATATACATAATGAGATATGTTAGGGATGGGACCTAAGTCTAAACACAAAAGCCATTTGTTTCATATACACATTATACACATAACCTGAAGGTGATTTATATAATATTTTTAATAACTTTATGCGTGAAACAAAGTTTTTGTAACACTGAACCATCAGAAAGCTTAGGTGTCACAATCTGGGCTACCCATGAGGACAATCTGTGGTTGTTTGGTATCACCTTTATTCCTGACTGAATTTTTATGCTACTGATAAGCGATCGTTTTCTTACTCTGATTCACACATGTGCTTACAGTAAAAAGATATGAAATACCATTAATACAATGAAAACATGTGTTTAGTGTAACTAAGCAGCACAGGAGCATCAGTAGAATACCTTTATCAGCTCTTAAGCAATAACAACAACTAACAACTGCAGGTTTTCAGTTTCCACCTATGATGCTGTGTTTTGATTAAAAGGTTACAGTACACTGTATTTTATTTTTTAGGTTTTATTTGAGATATAAAGATAGAAGAAATAGGTATTGTGTCAAAGTAATTGAAATTAAGATATACAAAAGTTTGAACTTTTTCTTTTTTCTTTTCTTTTCAGGAATAAAGAAGAAAAATGCTAAGAATAGTAACTATCAAGGGCATTGCCCTTGGAGTTATGTTTATCATCACTTTTATCTGCACTATGCTGCCCATAATCTTCGTCAAACACATCAGACAGACGCATGATTTCAGTCGTAGATCCAAGTAAGTCACTTTATGCATCTTATGGAAATGTATTTGACTTCTTTCTTTTGTGATTCTGTATTTAGTTAAATTTCATATCATTACTGCATTTGATGGGACTCGATGAAAGATATGAGCATTATGCTTCACATGCTTTTTCCAGTATTTTTGCTTTGAAACCTTGAAGAATTTTGCTTATTAATTGAAGGAAATTGTGAAATGTTCACCCATTGTGGCAAAAATTTGAAAAAATATTTTATGTGACCATTTTGCATGGGACGCAGAAATGTGCATGAAGATATTTTTTGGCAGTATGGTTATGATTATATTCCAAATGAACAGATGTGTGAGGTGAAGGTATCTAATTTTGACTGGAACAATTGACATTAAGTAGAATGTAGTTTATATAAGGAATTTAAGAAAGGATCAGAAACAGTGAAGAATTTTTGGTAAGTGCAGTAGAATATTCTGGATCTGTTTTTCTCCTCCAATCTATCCCCCAGTTAGTTAGTTTGACTACATTCCCATAAATGTATCTATTTTGATAGCACATGCCTCTCCAGCATCCCCTTCTGAATGTCAGTATTGGCACCTCAACGAAGCTAACTGGATTAACTTAAGAAAAGTCTTTCCTGACTTTCCATGGATAAATTACTGTCTCTTATGTGGTGATGCCTATGTGTCTGCAAAAGGTAGCTTTTGTCCCTTCTTTGTCCAAGATAGGTAAGGGATCAGGCAAAGTGGGTTTGGAAAAAGTCCCCTTCCTCTAACTCCTATACAGCACTTAACATTGCCCATAATCATTGCAGATTTGTTACTTGTGAGCCAGAACCAGTTAGAAAACAAAGATCTCTAACTTGGAGGGAGAGGTGAAAATTCTGGATGTACTTGGTCAGGGCCCCTGCACATACATTATTGCTTGCTGTAATTTGGTTAATGAGAGTGGCATCTACATCTATATTTATGACATACTATTTACAATGTTTGAATAACATTTTGAATATTATTTGTTACATTCATTACATTACATTATATTCAAATTATTGTTGCAAAACTATCTCAATAAATCTTTGTGATGAATGTTAAATATTGCAAGTGTAATGAGAGATTCTAACTATGTACAATGTTTCTTGTACATTAGCATATTACTGGGAAGATGTGCTGAAGATGAAGCAAGATAAAGTTCAGTAATTTCAAGATAATCAGTCTGTCCTGGTTGTCTTAGTTTTTTGATGCTTAGCATTTGGTGAAGTAAGGCATTTACATCACATGTTTTAATTTAATGAAAGTATTTTCCTTATTATCAGTAATTTAAGAATATTTTTATGGTACACATGAATGATGTATATGACTGTATATATATATATATATATATATATATATATATATATATATATATATATTATTTTATTTTTTTTATTATACTTTGTCGCTGTCTCCCGTGTTTGCGTGGTAGCGCAAGGAAACAGACGAAAGAAATGGCCCAACCCCCCCCCATACACATGTATATACATACGTCCACACACGCAAATATACATACATACACAGCTTTCCATGGTAAACCCCAGACGCTTCACATGCCTTGATTCAATCCACTGACAGCACGTCAACCCCGGTATACCACATCGCTCCAATTCACTCTATTCCTTGCCCTCCTTTCACCCTCCTGCATGTTCAGGCCCCGATCACACAAAATCTTTTTCACTCCATCTTTCCACCTCCAATTTGGTCTCCCTCTTCTCCTCGTTCCCTCCACCTCCGACACATATATCCTCTTGGTCAATCTTTCCTCACTCATTCTCTCCATGTGCCCAAACCACTTCAAAACACCCTCTTCTGCTCTCTCAACCACGCTCTTTTTATTTCCACACATCTCTCTTACCCATACGTTACTCACTCGATCAAACCACCTCACACCACACATTGTCCTCAAACATCTCATTTCCAGCACATCCATCCTCCTGTGCACAACTCTATCCATAGCCAACGCCTCGCAACCATACAACATTGTTGGAACCACTATTCCTTCAAACATACCCATTTTTGCTTTCCGAGATAATGTTCTCGACTTCCACACATTCTTCAAGGCCCCCAGAATTTTCGCCCCCTCCCCCACCCAATGATCCACTTCCGCTTCCATGGTTCCATCCGCTGCCAGATCCACTCCCAGATATCTAAAACACTTCACTTCCTCCAGTTTTTCTCCATTCAAACTCACCTCCCAATTGACTTGACCCTCAACCCTACTGTACATAATAACCTTGCTCTTATTCACATTTACTCTTAACTTTCTTCTTCCACACACTTTACCAAACTCAGTCACCAGCTTCTGCAGTTTCTCACATGAATCAGCCACCAGCGCTGTATCATCAGCGAACAACAACTGACTCACTTCCCAAGCTCTCTCATCCCCAACTGACTTCATACTTGCCCCTCTTTCCAAAACTCTTGCATTCACCTCCCTAACAACCCCATCCATAAACAAATTAAACAACCATGGAGACATCACACACCCCTGCCGCAAACGTACATTCACTGAGAACCAATCACTTTCCTCTCTTCCTACACGTACACATGCCTTACATCCTCTATAAAAACTTTTCACTGCTTCTAACAACTTTCCTCCCACACCATATGTTCTTAATACCTTCCACAGAGCATCTCTATCAACTCTATCATATGCCTTCTCCAGATCCATAAATGCTACATACATATATATATATATATATATATTTTTTTTTTTTTTTATACTTTGTCGCTGTCTCCTGCGTTTGCGAGGTAGCGCAAGGAAACAGACGAAAGAAATGGCCCAACCCCCCCATACACATGTATATACATACGTCCACACACGCAAATATACATACCTACACAGCTTTCCATGGTTTACCCCAGACGCTTCACATGCCTTGATTCAATCCACTGACAGCACGTCAACCCCGGTATACCACATCGCTCCAATTCACTCTATTCCTTGCCCTCCTTTCACCCTCCTGCATGTTCAGGCCCCGATCACACAAAATCTTTTTCACTCCATCTTTCCACCTCCAATTTGGTCTCCCTCTTCTCCTTGCTCCCTCCACCTCTGACACATATATCCTCTTGGTCAATCTTTCCTCACTCATCCTCTCCATGTGCCCAAACCACTTCAAAACACCCTCTTCTGCTCTCTCAACCACGCTCTTTTTATTTCCACACATCTCTCTTGCCCTTACGTTACTCACTCGATCAAACCACCTCACACCAGACATTGTCCTCAAACATCTCATTTCCAGCACATCCATCCTCCTGCGCACAACTCTCTCCATAGCCCATGCCTCGCAACCATACAACATTGTTGGAACCACTATTCCTTCAAACATACCCATTTTTGCTTTCCGAGATAATGTTCTCGACTTCCACACATTCTTCAAGGCCCCCAGAATTTTCACCCCCTCCCCCACCCTATGATCCACTTCCGCTTCCATGGTTCCATCCGCTGCCAGAACCACTCCCAGATATCTAAAACACTTCACTTCCTCCAGTTTTTCTCCATTCAAACTCACCTCCCAATTGACTTGACCCTCAACCCTACTGTACATAATAACCTTGCTCTTATTCACATTTACTCTTAACTTTCTTCTTCCACACACTTTACCAAACTCAGTCACCAGCTTCTGCAGTTTCTCACATGAATCAGCCACCAGCGCTGTATCATCAGCAAACAACAACTGACTCACTTCCCAAGCTCTCTCATCCCCAACAGACTTCATACTTGCCCCTCTTTCCAAAACTCTTGCATTTACCTCCCTAACAACCCCATCCATAAACAAATTAAACAACCATGGAGACATCACACACCCCTGCCGCAAACCTACATTCACATATATATATATATATATATGTGTGTGTGTGTATGTGTGTGTGTATGTGTGTGTATCCTCCCCTCCTTGTATTAACTTTCTAAAATGGGAAACAGAAGAAGGAGTCACGCGGGGAGCGCTCATCCTCCTCGAAGGCTCAGAGTGGGGTGCCTAAATGTGTGTGGATGTAATCAAGATGTGAAAAAAGGAGAGATAGGTTGTATGTTTGAGGAAAGGAACCTGGATGTTGTGGCTCTGAGTGAAACGAAGCTCAAGGGTAAAGGGGAAGAGTGGTTTGGGAATGTCTGGGGAGTAAAGTCAGGGGTTAGTGAGAGGACAAGAGCAAGGGAAGAAGTAGCAATACTCCTGAAACAGGAGTTGTGGGAGTATGTGATAGAGTGTAAGAAAGTAAATTCTCGATTAATATAGGTAAAACTGAAAATTGATGGAGAGAGGTGGGTGATTATTGGTGCATATGCACCTGGGCATGAGAAGAAAGATCATGAGAGGCAAGTGTTTTGGGAGCAGCTGAATGAGTGTGTTAGTGGTTTTGATGCACGAGACCGGGTTATAGTGATGGGTGATTTGAATGCAAAGGTGAGTAATGTGGCAGTTGAGGGAATAATTGGTATACATGGGGTGTTCAGTGTTGTAAATGGAAATGGTGAAGAGCTTGTAGATTTATGTGCTGAAAAAGAACTGATGATTGGGAATACCTGGTTTAAAAAGCGAGATATACATAAGTATACTTATGTAAGTAGGAGAGATGGCCAGAGAGCGTTATTGGATTACGTGTTAATTGACAGGCGTGCGAAAGAGAGACTTTTGGATGTTAATGTGCTGAGAGGTGCAACTGGAGGGATGTCTGATCATTATCTTGTGGAGGCTAAGGTGAAGATTTGTATGGGTTTTCAGAAAAGAAGAGTGAATGTTGGGGTGAAGAGGGTGGTGAGAGTAAGTGAGCTTGGGAAGGAGACCTGTGTGAGGAAGTACCAGGAGAGACTGAGTACAGAATGGAAAAAGGTGAGAACAATGGAAGTAAGGGGAGTGGGGGAGGAATGGGATGTATTTAGGGAATCAGTGATGGATTGCGCAAAAGATGCTTGTGGCATGAGAAGAGTGGGAGGTGGGTTGATTAGACAGGGTAGTGAGTGGTGGGATGAAGAAGTAAGAGTATTAGTGAAAGAGAAGAGAGAGGCATATGGACGATTTTTGCAGGGAAAAAATGCAATTGAGTGGGAGATGTATAAAAGAAAGAGACAGGAGGTCAAGAGAAAGGTGCAAGAGGTGAAAAAAAGGGCAAATGAGAGTTGGGGTGAGAGAGTATCATTAAATTTTGGAAAGATAAATTTTAAGTGTCATTAAGAGTTTTGGAAAGAGGGGCAAGTATGAAGTCTGTTGTGGATGAGAGAGCTTGGGAAGTGAGTCAGTTGTTGTTCGCTGATGATACAGCGCTGGTGGCTGATTCACGTGAGAAACTGCAGAAGCTGGTGACTGAGTTTTGTAAAGTGTGTGAAAGAAGAAAGTTAAGAGTAAATGTGAATAAGAGCAAGGTTATTAGGTATAGTAGGGTTGAGGGTCAAGTCAATTGGGAGGTGCGTTTGAATGGAGAAAAACTGAGGAAGTAAAGTGTTTTAGATATCTGGGAGTGGATCTGGCAGCGGATGGAGCAATGGAAGTGGAAGTGGATCATAGGGTGGGGGGAGGGGGCGAAAATCCTGGGAGCCTTGAAGAATGTGTGGAAGTTGAGAACATCATCTCGGAAAGCAAAAATGGGCATGTTTGAAGGAATAGTGGTTCCAACAATTTTGTATGGTTGCGAGGCGTGGGCTATGGATAGAGTTGTGCGCAGGAGGGTGGATGTGCTGGAAATGAGATGTTTGAGGACAATGTGTGGTGTGAGGTGGTTTGATTGAGTAAGTAACGTAAGGGTAAGAGAGATGTGTGGAAATAAAAAGAGCGTGGTTGAGAGAGCAGAAGAGGGTGTTTTGAAATGGTTTGGGCACATAGAGAGAATGAGTGAAGAAAGATTGACCAAGAGGATATATGTGTCGGAGATGGAGGGAACGAGGAGAAGTGGGAAACCAAATTGGATGTGGAAAGATGGAGTGAAAAAGATGAAAAAAGTGATTGGGGCCTGAACATGCAGGAGGGTGAAAGGCGGGCAAGGAATAGAGTGAATTGGATCGATGTGGTATACTGGGGTTGACATGCTGTCAGTGGATTGAATCAGGGCATGTGAAGCGTCTGGGGTAAACCATGGAAAGCTGTGTAGGTATGTATATTTGCGTGTTTGGACATATGTATATACATGTGTATGGGGGTGGGTTGGGCCATTTCTTTCGTCTGTTTCCTTGCGCTACCTCGCAAACGCGGGAGACATATATATATATATATATATATATATATATATATATATATATATATATATATATTTTTTTTTTTTTTTTTTTATACTTTGTATATATATACATTTATGAGTCATACATACATTAAATAATCTTACCAACCAGTCAACAATACAGTCACCCCCTTTTTTAATAAATTCCACTGCAATACCATCCAAACCTGCTGCCTTGCCGGCTTTCACCTTCCACAAAGCTTTTACTACCTCTTCTCTGTTTACCAAATAATTTTTCCTAACCCTCTCACTTTGCACACCACCTCGACCAAAACACCCTATATCTGCCACTCTATCATCAAACACATTCAACAAACCTTTAAAATACTTGTAAGTGAGCTTGGGAAGGAGACTTGTGTGAGGAAGTACCAGGAGAGACTGAGTACAGAATGAAAAAAGGTGAGAACAATGGAAGTAAGGGGAGTGGGGGAGGAATGGGATGTATTTAGGGAATCAGTGATGGATTGCGCAAAAGATGCTTGTGGCATGAGAAGAGTGGGAGGTGGGTTGATTAGACAGGGTAGTGAGTGGTGGGATGAAGAAGTAAGAGTATTAGTGAAAGAGAAGAGAGAGGCATTTGGACGATTTTTGCAGGGAAAAAATGCAACTGAGTGGGAGATGTATAAAAGAAAGAGACAGGAGGTCAAGAGAAAGGTGCAAGAGGTGAAAAAAAGGGCAAATGAGAGTTGGGGTGAGAGAGTATCATTAAATTTTAGGGAGAATAAAAAGATGTTCTGGAAGGAGGTAAATAAAGTGCGTAAGACAAGGGAGCAAGTGGGAACTTCAGTGAAGGGGGCAAATGGGGAGGTGATAAAAAGTAGTGGTGATGTGAGAAAGAGATGGAGTGAGTATTTTGAAGGTTTGTTGAATGTGTTTGATGATAGAGTGGCAGATATAGGGTGTTTTGGTCGAGGTGGTGTGCAAAGTGAGAGGGTTAGGAAAAATTATTTGGTAAACAGAGAAGAGGTAGTAAAAGCTTTGTGGAAGGTGAAAGCCGGCAAGGCAGCAGGTTTGGATGGTATTGCAGTGGAATTTATTAAAAAAGGGGGTGACTGTATTATTGACTGGTTGGAAAGGTTATTTAATGTATGTATGACTCATGGTGAGGTGCCTGAGGATTGGCGGAATGCTCACATAGTGCCATTGTACAAAGGCAAAGGGGATAAGAGTGAGTTCCCAAATTACAGAGGTATAAGTCTGTTGGGTATTCCTGGTAAATTATATGGGAGGGTATTGATTGAGAGGGTGAAGGCATGTACAGAGCATCAGATTGGGGAAGAGCAGTGTGGTTTCAGAAGTGATAGAGGATGTGTGGATCAGGTGTTTGCTTTGAAGAATGTATGTGAGAAATACTTAGAAAAGCAAATGGATTTGTATGTAGCATTTATGGATCTGGAGGAGGCATGTGATAGAGTTGATAGAGATGCTCTGTGGAAGGTACTAAGAATATGTGGTGTGGGAGGCAAGTTGTTAGAAGCAGTGAAAAGTGTTTATCGAGGATGTAAGGTATGTGTACGTGTAGGAAGAGAGGAAAGTGATTGGTTCTCAGTGAGTGTAGGTTTGTGGCAGGGGTGTGTGATGTCTCCTTGGTTGTTTAATTTGTTTATGGATGGGGTTGTTAGGGAGGTGAATGCAAGAGTTTTGGAAAGAGGGGCAAGTATGCAGTCTGTTGTGGATGAGAGAGCTTGGGAAGTGAGTCAGTTGTTGTTCGCTGATGATACAGCGCTGGTGGCTGATTCATGTGAGAAACTGCTGAAGCTGGTTACTGAGTTTTGTAAAGTATGTGAAAGAAGAAAGTTAAGAGTAAATGGGAATAAGAGCAAGGTTATTAGGTACAGTAGGGTTGAGGGTCAAGTCAGTTGGGAGGTGCGTTTGAATGGAGAAAAACCGGAGGAAGTAAAGTGTTTTAGATATCTTGGAGTGGATCTGGCAGCGGATGGAACCATGGAAGCGGAAGTGAATCATAGAGTGGGGGAGGGGGCGAAAATCCTGGGAGCCTTGAAGAATGTGTGGAAGTCGAGAACATTATCTCAGAAAGCAAAAATGGGTATGTTTGAAGGAATAGTGGTTCCAACAATGTTGTATGGTTGCGAGGCGTGGGCTATGGATAGAGTTGTGCGCAGGAGGATGGATGTGCTGGAAATGAGATGTTTGAGGACAATATGTGGTGTGAGGTGGTTTGATCAAGTAAGTAATGTAAGGGTAAGAGAGATGTGTGGAAATAAAAAGAGCATGGTTGAGAGAGCAGAAGAGGGTGTTTTGAAATGGTTTGGGCACATGGAGAGAATGATTGAGGAAAGATTAACCAAGGGGATATATGTGTCGGAGATGGAGGGAACAAGGAGAAGTGGGAGACCATATTGGAGGTGGAAAGATGGAGTGAAAAAGATTTTGAGTGATTGGGGCCTGAACGTGCAGGAGGGTGAAAGGTGGGCAAGGAATAGAGTGAATTGGATCGATGTGGTATACCGGGGTTGATGTGCTGTCAGTGGATTGAATCAGGGCATGTGAAGCATCTGGGGTAAACCATGGAAAGTTGTGTGGGGCCTGGATGTGGAAAGGGAGCTGTGGTTTCGGGCATTATTACATGACAGATAGAGACTGAGTGTGAACGAATGGGGCCTTTTGTTGTCTTTTCCTAGCGCTACCTGGCACACATGAGGGGGGAGGGGGATGTTATTCCATGTGTGGCGAGGTGGCGATGGGAATAAATAAAGGCAGACAGTATGAATTATGTACATGTGTATATATGTATATGTCTGTGTGTGTATATATATGTGTCCATTGAGATGTATAGGTATGTATATGTGCGTGTGTGGACGTGTATGTATATACAAGTGTATGGGGGTGGGTTGGGCCATTTCTTTCGTCTGTTTCCTTGCGCTACCTCGCAAACGCAGGAGACAGCGACAAAGCAAAATAATAAAAAAAAACATTCATTCCATTGTTCAAATAAAGTTTTGAGTTATTTCGTATATATTTGGGCTGACGTCCATAACCCTTTATTTACATGGAAACTAATGTCATGATATACTATGAATTGACAACTCGAGCATTCTTGTGTCCTGTTGTGTGCTGCATCATTACCCACTTGTACCATGCTACATATTGCCTCTTATAAAGCTGTTTTAGTTGAGAAATACTCTGTTATGAATCCAGTCTGAGGCAGGTTGGCATCACACAACAACATGAATGTTACCTTTAGTATTGCGAGATGAAACTGCATTCCACTAATCCCTACTTCAAATTGGTCAAATAGGATTGTGCTTTTTTGCATTTTTTGCTTTCTTATTTTCAAGTTTTCACAATATGTTGTATTAGAGAGATTCATATTCCTTTTTGGGAGAAGGAATAACTTTAAAAGTCAGTATGAAAACACTTCAGTCAGCTTGTTATTACTAAAAATTTATACAAGATGAAGGGAGAGAATGGCACTTCATGTTTACTTGTGGTGTAAACCCCCATTCTGTTAGAGTAAAAGGGTCCATTTGGAACCAGATTCTGTTACTTCCTGAAATTTTCCAAGGAACATAAATGAAATACTAACAAATGAGGTGGAAGTGTACCTTTTTGCTTCAAAGTAAATGAAATACTATCATATGTAATGGATATTTTCCCTATTCTTCCAAGGCTGGAAGTGTTCAGGGCTTAGAAGAATTACATTGAATGAGGAGGAGATAGCTCCAGGGTCACATCTAGTCACCTGAATCACTTGGTGGCACAAGCTACTCTTCTTATGCTCATGATAATCATTTTCAGCTTTTCAGCAATGCTAAGGTGTTTCATGGACATCATAGTGCATGCTTTACTGATATCGCTCTTATCTGCCATTATTTAATACAAAAATATGGGCCTTTTTACCATGAAAAATACTGCAGTTATGTAAGAACCCCATCTCTTGAGTTTGTTCATTGACCAAACTGGGGCTTATCGCAGATTGATGGACCACACTACATCTTGTTTCATCTTGAAATTTCTGCTTGAATTACCTTCATAGGCACAAACATAATATTACACCCATAAATTGTTGTTAATCAGTGTAGAATTATGTATATGTATGTTGAGAGTATATTGCATATTAGTAAGATAAAGAAAAGATGCTCCAAAGTTATGCTTAACAGGCTGTCTGATTTTCTCCTTATGCCAAGCTTCCTAGGCCAAAATTAAGAACAGTGGACCATTCCATTACATACCACACTTATTCCAATGAGTCCTTGACTCACAAAATTAAAACTACAGTGAACAGTCTTTTATGAAAAGTTTCTTTAGATCCCAAGTTTAGTCCAATGGGATACAAAGGGTCCATTAGAAGCTGAAATCTGATGCTTTGAGGTCTGTTAGAACTGGGATGTATTGTGTATTTTGAAGTGGAGAATGGGGTTTGAGTTGGTTTATGCCCTTGATTTACCCAGCAAGAGGGAATATAGGCTACAGTCGGGTATTCTAGGTTAAGGAGCTTTGGTAGTGTTTATTTAGCTGACCAAAAATATAGCATAGCTTACAGGACTCTTAATTGGTAATCTAGTATATAGTTGAATAGCATGGCATGGACAAGACTTTTATACAAGTATATTTGGTATGGAAAAAATTCTTTCTTTCCAGAGTATTATGTTGCAAGCATACCAGGTTGTTGTCTCCCATTCTTCCTTCTGCTCCCCTTTGAAGAAAGCTTCTGTTAATGGACAATGACAGCCATTGACTTGTCTATGTTTTGAATACTACTATGATGTCATTGTTAAATGGAAGTTACTGATTGGTTGTTGGGTGGACTTGGGTTTGGGAGCCAAACCAGACTGCTGCTTTGAATGCTGTATGTGGTTACCACATGAAGGGGGATTTACTCCACTGAAAGACAGAGAAAATCTTCAACCCCAAGATCCTGGAATTTCTCTTGAATTTGGCAGAACACTGCCCTTGAGAGAAAGAGTTTTCATAATTCAAAACTTACATTTATTGAGATACATACAGATGTAAGATGTTTAAAGCAAGGCAGTGTACTGAGCCTTGAAATGAAGAAACCTAAAGTAACTTTAGAATAAGAATTTATACTCTAGATATGCCTCGTTTCAGTGTTAACTCATTTCATCTTTTTTAGGTATCAGACACTGCTCAGCTTGATGTCATGCTCAGCTGGAGGTGTTTTTATGGGAACGTGCATTATGGACTTGTTCCCAGATGTACAAGATCAGATACAACTTCTGCTGGACCAAAACTACATGGTGAAATCATTCCCTATTGCTGAGTTTATAGTTGTCTTTGGATTTCTTCTTGTCCTTTCAATGGAACAAATTGTACTGGATTACAAGGAAGCAAGCTTGCTTAGCAGGTGTGTCAAGCATATAATTTTACAAACAAATAAATATATATATTTTCATCATCTATATTAATATTTATTATACAGAATCGCTGTTATCTATGTCAGCGAGGTAGCTCCAGGAAACAGACGAAGAATGGCCCATCCACTCATATACATATGCATATACATGCGTACACAAAGGTATAAAGTATAACAAATAGATATATACATATTTATTATACTTTGTCGCTGTTTCCCGTGTTAGCGAGGTAGCGCAAGGAAACAGACGAAAGAATGGCCTAACCCACCCACATACACATGTATATACATACACTTCCACACATGCACATATACATACCTATACATTTCAACGTTTACATATATATACACACACAGACATATACATATATACACATGTACATAATTCATACTGTCTGCCTTTATTCATTCCCATTGCCACCCCGCCATACATGAAACAACAACCCCCTCCCCCCGCATGTGCATGAGGTAGAGCTAGGAAAAGACAACAAAGGCCACATTTGTTCACACTCAGTCTTTAGCTGTCATGTATAATGCTCGGAAACCACAGCTCCCTTTCCACATCCAGGCCCCACAGGACTTTCCATGGTTTACCCCAGGCACTTCACACGCCCTGGTTCAATCCATTGACAGCCCGTCGACCCCGGTATACCACATCGTTCCAATTCACTCTATTCCTTGCACGCCTTTCATCTTGCTGCATGTTCAGGCCCCAATCACTCAAAATCTTTTTCACTCCATCTTTTTACCTCCAGTTTGGTCTCCCACTTCTCGTTCCCTCCACCTCTGACACATATATCCTCTTGGTCAATCTTTCCTCAATCATTCTCTCCATGTGACCAAACCATTTCAAAACACCCTCCTCTGCTCTTTCAACCACACTCTTTTCATTACTACACATCTCTCTTACCCTATTATTACTTACTCGATCAAACCACCTCACACCACATATTGTCCTCAAACATCTCATTTTCAGCACATCCACCCTCCTCCAGACAACTCTATCTATAGCCCATGCCTCGCAACCATATAACATTGTTGGAACCACTATCTCTTCAAACGTACCCGTTTTTTTTTTTTGCTTTTTGAGATAATGTTTTCGACTTCCACACATTCTTTAGCGCTCCCAGAACTTTCGCCCCCTCCCCCTCCCTATGATTCACTTCCACTTTCATGGTTCCATCCGCTGCCAAATCCACTCCCAGATATCTAAAACACTTCACTTCCTCCAGTTTTTCTCCCTTCAAACTTACCTCCCAATTGACTTGTCCCTCAACCCTACTGTACCTGATAACCTTGCTCTTATTTACATTTACTTACCCATTTACATTCCTCACCCACTCCCCTTGCTTTATTTACACTCAACTTTTGCTGTTCTTCACTCAATCTCTCGTGATATTTCTACACACGAGTCTTCTTTCCAAGCTTACTTACTCTCACCCCTTTCTTCTCCCTGATATTGTGTTTCTTCTTTTAAAATCCTCTACAAATCCACACCCTTACCTCCACGAGAAAATTATCCGACATCCCACCAGCTGCTCCTATCAGCACATAAACATCCAAAAGACTCTCTTTTGCATGCCTATCAATTGATATGGAATTTTATAATGCCTGTTGACCATCTGTCATACTTACATATGTATACTTGTCTGTATCCCTCTTTTTAAACTAGATATTCCCAGTCATCAGTCTTTATTTCTTAGCACACAGCTCCACAAGCTCTTCACCATTTCCATTCATAACACTGAATAGCCCATGCACTCCAGTTATACCTTCAACTGCCACATTACTTACCCTTGCATTTAAATCACCTGTCATGAATACCTGGCCTCGTACATCAAAACTGCTGACACTCTTGGTCAGCTGCTCCCAAACACTTGCCTCATATGATCTTTCCCCTCATGGCCAAGTGCATAAGCACCAGCAACCACCTATCTCTCCCCATCTACTTTCAGTTATGCCCACATCAATCTAGAATTTACTTCCTTACATTCTATCACACACAGTCATAACTCTTGCTTCAGGAGTAGTACTACTCTTTCCTTGGCTCTTATCCTTTCATGAACTCCAGACTTTACTCCTCAGACATTTCCACACCATTCTTCCCTTTTACCTTTAAGCTTTTTGTTTCTCTCAGATCCAGAACATCCAGGTTTCTTTCCTCAAATATACTACCTATCTCTCCTCTCAGTTCTGTGCAACAGCCCTGGACCCCCCCCCCCCCATCCAAATCATTCTGTAACTAACCACCAACCCCCTAATAGAAATATAAAGCTTAACCATGGTTTATACTTGAATAGCTTATTGTCACAGATTTCCCTACCCAAACAACTTTAACAGACAAAACATGCTCTCATTGAAATTACCTAATGTGACCTAAACAAACAACCTCCCAGTAACACCTTCAGTTCCAACTCAGCAAACATACACCCATCGTACAACCAAGACATACACAAGTTATTCCTTCTTGCTTGGAGAATTAATGAGATGGAAGGCTTTTAATTCCATTCTAACAAATAAAGAGGTGGAGGGAGAGCCACCTCAAAAATGTGAGCAGTACTCCATACTAGGGTAGACAAAACCCTGCTGATATGAAATAATTGCTCACAAGAGAAATGAATAATGTACAACACCCCAGCTTTTGGGAAGTAGATCCTTTATTGTTTGATTTTTGTTAGGTTTCATTATAGAATGGAGGCTATAGTTATGCCCAAAATGTTTAAATTATTAAATCTATTATTTTATTGTGAATGAACAAATGATAGAGGTGTTGGTAAAAATTGCATTTTATCACTTTCGAATTTAAGCAGGTTTCTGTTTCCCCTTTTCAAGATATTGCCTTGGTGGCTGGAACACATGCACAGCTTATGGGAGCAATGGTCAAAATCATAACTGAAGACTAGGGAGAGGGCAGCAGCACTTCAGCAGACAGATAGGGATGGTTAGAGAGATGATGCTTGGAGAATTTTACTTCCACTTTGGCTAATAGGGAGGTGGAGGGAAAGCCACCTCAACCATGTGATTGGTACTTTACCCCATACTAGGACAGATGAAATCCCTTTAGATATTAGATTGTTGCTCACAAGAGAAATGATATACTACACCCCCAACTTTTGTGAAGTAAATCCTGTAATTTTGTGGATGTAGGTTTCCTGGAGTGGAGGATATGTTTATTCCTAAAATGTTTACATTATTAGTTGAATGAATTATTGGTATTTTGAAAATGAACAAATGATAAAGAGTGATTACTTAGAAAGATATTGGAAAAATTTCCATCTTAGCACCCTTGATCTTAGCCAGATGTTCACTTCCCCATTTTAAGATATTGCATAGGTCTGAGTTAAGAGAGGTGTTCAGTATAAGGAAGAGAACAAATACTAGAAGAGTAGGGAGGAATACTGAGTTGAGGAATGTACAGGCAAATCATTATCATGAGAAAGAATGAGGTTAGATGTTGAAGAGACCATTTTATTGAGAGAAGAGCGTACTTGATATGACAAGACCCATAGGGACACCACCGTTGCTAGGGAAAGAGAAGGAAGTCACTCCAGCAATGACTCTTTCAGTGTACTGGTTAGGGATTAAGCTGTTCATTAGGGAACAGAGAAGCATAAAACTCAAAGGAAGTTTAGAAAAAAAAGACTTATGCCACACTGTCAAATGCTTTGATGTCAAGGGCCATATTGAAAGATTTTGAGGGAGGAAGAGCAGATATGAATCACGTTGGAGAGATCATGGTAGGACTTGCACAAAAAAATCCATATTTATGATCAGAGTGAATAAAGTGGAAGTCAAGGAGAGGCTCATAGACTGGAGACAGTAGAAGTGAAAGCAGTGGGGCAATTGTTGGAAGGGTTAGAATTGTCTCCATTTTTAGGGATGAGTTATCAAGGCAGGAATTGTTGAGATCAAGGAAGTTATCAAGGAAGGAATTGTTGAGATTTTGAGACAAAGGCAAAATAAGCTTGCAACAATTGGAGCTAGCAGTCTCCTTCAGTAGCCACCACCTCCTGTCACCTATGTGAATATATGTAAATGACTGCTATGGTATTCTCGATGATACTACTACAATTCTGACATGTTCTGAATTTCTCATAAGTTTTAGTTTACCATTTTCTCATTGTCTTATCATTGTCCATAATTTCCCACATGTATGTCTGCATTATGTCGTAGGCAGTGGATGACACCGTGATTATTGTCGATTAATCATTGAGCTTTAAAGTTTTGTTGTCATGATGGAATAAAACACTGGACTTTATCAGAATAGATATAGGCTGATAGAAGTATTACAGTTTAATGAATGCTGATATATATTTGATCCTGGAAGATTTGCTTGTGAATGATTCATATAAGATATTTTTGTAAAATATAAGTGACATACTTTTGGAAACTGAATAGAAAGAAAAATTCTCAGTGACTGATGTTAAAAGAGGTGACAGCAATTTGTTAGTGAATAGTTTCTTTCCCTTTAGAAATACTATTTATCTATGGTATTAAGACTTGAGTCTGCATTGCTTGGGTGATAGTGACAGAAATAATTTTTGATGAAGAGAGGCCTTCTTTTGTGATGTGAAATGACCAAATTGCATTGATGGTAGCTGCTAGCCCATTCACCTTCTAAGTATTCTCTTGATCTGACCTAGGTTTAGTGCTATAGAATGTTAGTAATGGTAACTGAGTTTAGGATGACAGGTAACTCTTCATTAGACTTTATTCATGGATCCTTATTTTGTAAGTGGGCTTTAGTATGATTACAGTAAACCACCATGCAAGTCTGATGAATTGTAAGGCAAGTTAGCTTTTGTAATTATTATTTAGGAATTTTAGGAGCGACATGATTTTGCATTAGTTATATATTCAGGTTAAGTACTGTATATCTAATTAGGTGAACCCTTCCCCCAGAGCTCCAGAAGTACAAACTCTTTTTTGTGAACCAGAAGAGAGGAGGCGCACTTTACAGCAGCAGCATAACTTTAGTGGGATCACGGATCAGCCTGACCTCACTGCTTCAGTAAGGCAAGTGTGGAGTAATGTGAAAGTTTGAGAGATGATGGTCGTGAATTAGATAAGTAAAAGTCCTTTCAGCTTTTATAATGTTTCACCTCCAAGTTAGTAAAGTTTTTGCTTTTTTACTTGTTTTCTCCAGTGCTATAGACATTTTTTTTTTTTTTTTTTTTTTTTTATACTTTGTCGCTGTCTCCCGCGTTTGCGAGGTAGCGCAAGGAAACAGACGAAAGAAATGGCCCAACCCCCCCCCCATACACATGTATATACATACGTCCACACACGCAAATATACATACCTACACAGCTTTCCATGGTTTACCCCAGACGCTTCACATGCCTTGATTCAATCCACTGACAGCACGTCAACCCCGGTATACCACATCGCTCCAATTCACTCTATTCCTTGCCCTCCTTTCACCCTCCTGCATGTTCAGGCCCCGATCACACAAAATCTTTTTCACTCCATCTTTCCACCTCCAATTTGGTCTCCCTCTTCTCCTTGCTCCCTCCACCTCCGACACATATATCCTTTTGGTCAATCTTTCCTCACTCATCCTCTCCATGTGCCCAAACCACTTCAAAACACCCTCTTCTGCTCTCTCAACCACGCTCTTTTTATTTCCACACATCTCTCTTACCCTTACGTTACTCACTCGATCAAACCACCTCACACCACACATTGTCCTCAAACATCTCATTTCCAGCACATCCATCCTCCTGCGCACAACTCTATCCATAGCCCACGCCTCGCAACCATACAACATTGTTGGAACCACTATTCCTTCAAACATACCCATTTTTGCTTTCCGAGATAATGTTCTCGACTTCCACACATTCTTCAAGGCTCCCAGAATTTTCGCCCCCTCCCCCACCCTATGATCCACTTCCGCTTCCATGGTTCCATCTGCTGCCAGATCCACTCCCAGATATCTAAAACACTTCACTTCCTCCAGTTTTTCTCCATTCAAACTCACCTCCCAATTGACTTGACCCTCAACCCTACTGTACCTAATAACCTTGCTCTTATTCACATTTACTCTTAACTTTCTTCTTCCACACACTTTACCAAACTCAGTCACCAGCTTCTGCAGTTTCTCACATGAATCAGCCACCAGCGCTGTATCATCAGCGAACAACAACTGACTCACTTCCCAAGCTCTCTCATCCCCAACAGACTTGCCCCTACTTGCCCCTCTTTCCAAAACTCTTGCATTTACCTCCCTAACAACCCCATCCATAAACAAATTAAACAACCATGGAGACATCACACACCCCTGCCGCAAACCTACATTCACTGAGAACCAATCACTTTCCTCTCTTCCTACACGTACACATGCCTTACATCCTCGATAAAAACTTTTCACTGCTTCTAACAACTTTCCTCCCACACCATATATTCTTAATACCTTCCACAGAGCATCTCTATCAACTCTATCATATGCCTTCTCCAGATCCATAAATGCTACATACAAATCCATTTGCTTTTCTAAGTATTTCTCACATACATTCTTCAAAGCAAACACCTGATCCACACATCCTCTACCACTTCTGAAACCACACTGCTCTTCCCCAATCTGATGCTCTGTACATGCCTTCACCATCTCAATCAATACCCTCCCATATAATTTACCAGGAATACTCAACAAACTTATACCTCTGTAATTTGAGCACTCACTCTTATCCCCTTTGCCTTTGTACAATGGCACTATGCACGCATTCCGCCAATCCTCAGGCACCTCACCATGAGTCATACATACATTAAATAACCTTACCAACCAGTCAACAATACAGTCACCCCCTTTTTTAATAAATTCCACTGCAATACCATCCAAACCTGCTGTCTTGCCAGCTTTCATCTTCCGCAAAGCTTTCACTACCTCTTCTCTGTTTACCAAATCATTTTCCCTAACCCTCTCACTTTGCACACCACCTCGACCAAAACACCCTATATCTGCCACTCTATCATCAAACACATTCAACAAACCTTCAAAATACTCACTCCATCTCCTTCTCACATCACCACTACTTGTTATCACCTCCCCATTTGCGCCCTTCACTGAAGTTCCCATTTGCTCCCTTGTCTTACGCACTTTATTTACCTCCTTCCAGAACATCTTTTTATTCTCCCTAAAATTTACTGATAGTCTCTCACCCCAACTCTCATTTGCCCTTTTTTTCACCTCTTGCACCTTTCTCTTGACCTCCTGTCTCTTTCTTTTATACATCTCCCACTCAATTGCATTTTTTCCCTGCAAAAATCGTCCAAATGCCTCTCTCTTCTCTTTCACTAATACTCTTACTTCTTCATCCCACCACTCACTACCCTTTCTAATCAACCCACCTCCCACTCTTCTCATGCCACAAGCATCTTTTGCGCAATCCATCACTGATTCCCTAAATACATCCCATTCTTCCCCCACTCCCCTTGCTTCCATTGTTCTCACCTTTTTCCATTCTGTACTCAGTCTCTCCTGGTACTTCCTCACACAGGTCTCCTTCTCAAGCTCACTTACTCTCACCACCCTCTTCACCCCAACATTCACTCTTCTTTTCTGAAAACCCATACAAATCTTCACCTTAGCCTCCACAAGATAATGATCAGACATCCCTCCAGTTGCACCTCTCAGCACATTAACATCCAAAAGTCTCTCTTTCGCACGCCTGTCAATTAACACGTAATCCAATAACGCTCTCTGGCCATCTCTCCTACTTACATAAGTATACTTATGTATATCTCGCTTTTTAAACCAGGTATTCCCAATCATCAGTCCTTTTTCAGCACATAAATCTACAAGCTCTTCACCATTTCCATTTACAACACTGAACACCCCATGTATACCAATTATTCCCTCAACTGCCACATTACTCACCTTTGCATTCAAATCACCCATCACTATAACCTGGTCTCGTGCATCAAAACCACTAACACACTCATTCAGCTGCTCCCAAAACACTTGCCTCTCTTGATCTTTCTTCTCATGCCCAGGTGCATATGCACCAATAATCACCCACCTCTCTCCATCAACTTTCAGTTTTACCCATATTAATCGAGAATTTACTTTCTTACACTCTATCACATACTCCCACAACTCCTGTTTCAGGAGTATTGCTACTCCTTCCCTTGCTCTTGTCCTCTCACTAACCCCTGACTTTACTCCCCAGACATTCCCAAACCACTCTTCCCCTTTACCCTTGAGCTTCGTTTCACTCAGAGCCAAAACATCCAGGTTCCTTTCCTCAAACATACTACCTATCTCTCCTTTTTTCACATCTTGATTACATCCACACACATTTAGGCATCCCACTCTGAGCCTTCGAGGAGGATGAGCACTCCCCGCGTGACTCCTTCTTCTGTTTCCCATTTTAGAAAGTTAATACAAGGAGGGGAGGATTTCTGGCCCCCCGCTCCCGTCCCCTCTAGTCGCTTTCTACGACACGCGAGGAATACGTGGGAAGTATTCTTTCACCCCTATCCCCAGGGATAATATACATATATATATACATATACACACACACACACACATACACATACATACGCACATATACACACACACACACATACATATATATACATATGAAAAATGTAAGAAACAATTTAGAAAACTGAAACTTCTAGCTTGAAATGAATGAAAAAAATGAATGTCACATAATGGTTCAACCTCTGGCTATGGAAAAAAGGAAATGTATAATTTATTTACACAAACGTCAATAGCAGTTCTCATCAATTTAACCACTGTATCATTAAGCTTCAATGTCTAAGCTACCTTTTTTTTTTCCAATTTCACTATTTTCCTTCACATTTTCAATTGTGTCTGAAGGTTCTACTTCAAGAGTGATTGTTTTACCAGTAAGGGTCTTCACATCTTGGTTACATCCACACACATTTAGGCACCCCACTCTGAGCCTTCGAGGAGGATGCTTTACTTGTGGTGCTGACTTCCCTCAGGAATTTTTTGATAATTTCCTTGTTGACGCTGTTTAAGATATGTTTCTTGTAGTTCTTGGGCCCTCCAGCATTAGGGCTCAGCATCACTGATACCGTGGTTTCGTGGCGTGGGGTCGGACCCACATGGGGAAGGAAGGTGTTGGAGATGTATAAACTTCCTCTGCCTCTAACACTGTCCGAGGGGAGGAGGTGCTGCTCCTCCACCCCCGTACCTGCTGGTTAACGCCCCGTGGCTCGCCCGCTGATCCATCTTGCGTCCTGCCAGTCTTCGTATCCCATCTCTTCTGGTGTGAGCCATTCGGGCACGCGTCCTTGTTCACCACCAAGCCACAGAACACCTTCAGCGTGGTGAGGGAGGCGGCAAGACGGCCAATGTGTTCCTGGAACTTCAGCTAGTCCAGGCGAGACCACTGGCGTCTGATGGTCCTCCTGTATCTGCCCAGAGCAGCCTCTCAGCTGCACCACCACCACCAGCAGCTGCACCACCAGCAGCAGCAACAGCTTCTTCAGCTGCTGGAGTCCACGGTATAATAACGCCACAAAATCTTGACCACACATTTTCAGCCTTTAACACCAAAAATCCTTTTTCCTATATAGATATATTTTGTTTATCCGTTGTCAGTAGCTATAGATATATATACATATATATCTTTTTTTTCACTTATCCAGATTGTTATCTCTTTATCCGGGAGTATTGTCCTCATATCCGACATCCATTTCTCTATGTTTCTAATGCTGTTGTATATCCTGTAATTCGGCCATAGCGACCGTTTTCTAATCCAAAAAGAATGGGAAATATCTGACGTTTTCTTCTTCACTGAACTTCTCTTGATAGGCCAACTCTTTTCTTTTTCTAATATATCGTTTTTTCTTCACATTATCATTTATTTATTTTTTTCCCCCATCACACTATTATTTATTTTCCCCCCTTTATCCGTCATTAAATCATCTTTTTTTTCTTTTCTTTTATTCGTCACTGAAGAACACGCCAGACAACATCGCTGCTGGTGAAGGTGAGGCTAAACTCAAGTATTTCTTCACCACTCCGGCCGTTACCTATGGCCACTGTGTGGGTCAGTTATGGGTTAGCTGCGGGTGAACGGGTTTCACTGGGGGTCTGCTGAGTGGTTAGGTTAGCGTGCGAATTGGCCCTTAGCATAGTTATCTGCCCTTAGCTTGTACGGCGAGACTCGGTTATGGCTCCTTGAGGTCTGGCTTCACCACGGCTGCAGCTACACTCACAATCTTCATACACCTTGTAAGTAAAGTTGTTGAGGAGCTTGTGTAGCAGTTAGCCACCATATTTATTACCTATTACAGCTATAGACATTTATTGGTAATAAATATGGTGGCTAACTGCTACACAAGCTCCTCAACAACTTTACTTACAAGGTGTATGAAGATTGTGAATGTCTTGATCCTTTTTCTAAAGGTTTGAACTGTTATCATGAATCTGTTGATTTTAGGATTACATTACCCCAGCACATTAATGTTTCATTTTGATTGTTATTCATAAAACTTGGAGGAAGTGAAGTGTTTTAGACACCTAGGAGTAGACATGGCAGCAAGTGGAACCATAGAAGTGGAAGTGAGTCATAGGGTGGGTGAGTGGTCAAAGGTTCTGGGATTGCTAAAGAATGTGTAGAAAGAAAGAGCATTATCTGATTGGGAAAAAATAGGTATTTTTGAAGGAATAGTATTTTGAAGGAATAGTAGTTGCAACAATATTTTATGGATGTGAAACATGGGCTTAGATAAGGCTGTCCAGAGCACGTTGAATTTGTTGGAAATGAAATGTTTGAGGAAAATATGTGGCGTGAAGTAGTTTGATCATGTGTAATGCACCAAAACCACAGCTTCCTATCCACATCCAGGCCTCATAGACCTATCCATGGTTTACCCCAGACGTTTCGTATGCCCTGGTTCAATCCATTAACAGCATGTCGACCATGGTATACCACATTGTTCCAATTCACTCTATTCCTTGCATGCCTCTCACCCTCCTGCATATTCAGGCCCTAATCACTCAAAATCTTTTTCACTCCATCCTTCCACTTCCAGTTTGGTCTGCTCCTTGTTTTCTCCATCTCTGACACATATATCCTTTTTGTCAACCTTTCCTCACTCATTCATTCCATATGTCCAAACCATTTCAACACACCCTTTTCTGCTCTCTGTACCATGCTCTTCTTATTTCCACACATTTTTCTTACCCTTTCGTTTCGCACTCAATCAGACCACCTCACACCACATATTCTCCTCAGACATTTGATTTCTAACACATCCACCCTCCTCCATATAGCCCTATCTATAGTCCATGCCTTGCAGTCATGTAATATCATTGGAACTACTATTCATATATACCTATTTTTGCTCTCTTGACATAATGTGGAAGGATGGAGTGAAAAAGATTTTGAGCGATTGGGGCCTGAACATACAGGAGGGAGAGATGTATGCAAGGAATAGAGTGAATTAGAACAATGTAGTATACTGGGATCGACATGCTGTCAGTGGACTGAACTAGGGCATTTGAAGCGTCTAGGATAAACCATGGAAAGGTCTGTGGGGCCTTTCACCCTCTGGTACGTTCAGGCCCTGATTGCTGAAAATCTTTTTCACTCCATCCTTCTACCTCCAATTTGGTCTCACACTTCTCATTCCCTCCACCTCTGACACGCATATCCTCTTTGTCAATCTTTCCTCACTCATTCTCTCTATGTGACCAAACCATTTCAACACACCATCCTCTGCTCTCTCATCCACACTCTTTTTATTACCACACATTTCATACTTGATTACCATATCCTTTGTTAGCAAGATAGCACCAGGAAGTCGAAAAAGGCTTCATATGCTCTCATCCTTTTTTCAGCTGTTCTGTGCGATGTAGCATAAGCATAGCCTTGTATTCACACCCAGGTCCCACGAACCTTTCCATGTTTCCCCCAGGCTGCTTCATATGTCCTGGTTCAGTCCATTGACAACACATCAACCCTTTTATACTGTCATTCCAATGCACTGTCCCATACACTCCATTCACCCTCCTGCATGTTCAGGCTCCTATCACTCAAAATCTTTTTTTCACTCCATGTTTTGTCTCCAGATTGATTTCTGACTTCTTGTCCCCTCTACTTTTGATGCATATATCCTTTCCTAACTCACTCTTTCCATATGTCCAAACCATTTTAGCACACATAACACTATGGAGAGAGGTGTTACCAGACTCCACCTACTCAAGGTAATGCTGCTATTGAAAAGCCACCTGTAGCAAGACTGTATCGTTGGGAGTACAAGTTCATCAAAGATCTTTCCTCCAAAGGAGTCTAGTTTTCCCTGCTACTAGAGGTAACAACCTTGGGCTGCAGGAGCCTTTAGAAAGAGGTTTTGAGTAATATCCTTAGTTAATTGTAGATAAATAGATAGATATATGGACAAATAGGCATTGCTAGACTGCTTGTTTGTGGTTACTCATTCATTGAAAAGTCACCTTCAGTGAAAATGAATTGAATCAGGGTGCAGTATCATTAAACAGCTTTTCACTTCAAAGTTTGGAGTCCATTGTTTTCTTGCTACAGATCTTAATGCAGCCTTGAAGTGTCATGAACCTCTGAAGGATGGGTTCTGGAGTTATATGATAATGAAGATAAACTGAGGGGTAGGGGGTGTTCCTGGTACATAAAGATTAGGTAAGATATATATGTACTCATACACTGTTTGTATACCCAAGTTTGTGCCAGAAACCCATTTATCAGTCACCGTTTATATAGCCAAGTCTGTGCCAGAGGCCCATTTATCAGTCTGGTTGTTAGGATGAACAGCTAGGTCAGCTGGGTTAACTTCCCTGTCCAGGACTTGAATCCTAGCAAGCCTATGCCTGACCTATAGTCAGTACCTCAAACAGCTGTGCCATGGAAGCTTGAATGTTTGTTTTACGTTTTTCAGCAATCTTTAATTCTTTTCCAGACAAACCCATGTTTCAGAAATTCATTTGTCCATCATTTTGATACTGGATATCTTAGGCAAGAAGAAATAATATCATGAAATGCTGAGAGAACAAATCATTTATATGAATGAATTTTGTAGAAGGCATATGATAGGGTTGATAGAGATACTTTGTGGAACTTGTTAAAAATATGTAGTGTGGAGGTATGCTGCTAGAAGCAGTGTTAAATTTTTATCAAGGGTGTAAGGCTGATGTGAGAGTAAGAAGAGAGGAGAGTGAATGGTTCAAAGTAAAGGTTGGTCTGCAGCAGGGGTGTCTGATGTCATCATGCTTATTTTATTTGTTTATTGATCAAGTGGTGAGGGAGGTAAATGCGAGAGTCTTTGAGAGAGGGGCAAGTATGCAGTCTGTGGGGTATGAAAGGGCCTGGGAAGTTAGTTAATTGTTTGCTGATGATACAGTTCTGGTGGCAGATTTGGGTGAGAAACTGCAGTTGGTGACTGAGTTTGGGAGAGTGTGAAAGGAGAAAGTTGAAAGTGAATGTGAAAAAAAGCATGGTTGAGGAACAAGCTAGTTAGGGTGTAAGTTTGAATGGAGGAAAATTGGAGGAATTGAAGTGTTTTAGAAATCTGAGAGTGGATATGGCAGTGAATGGAATATGGAAGCAGAAGTATGTCATAGGGTAAGAAAGGGGTGAAGGTTTTGGGAGTGATGAAACAGTGTATGGAAAGAGAGACCATTATCTGGGAGGGTAAAAATGAGTATTTTTGAAGGAATAGCAGTCCCAACAATATTATATGAATGCAAGGCATGAGCTATAGATAGGGTTGTGAGAAAGAGGATGGATGTGCTGGAAATGAAATGTTTTCGGACAGCATATGGTGTGAGGTGGTTTGATTGAGTAAGTAATGAAAGGGTAAGAGAGATGTGTGTTGATAAAAAGAATGTGGTTGAGAGAGCTAAAGAAGGTGTGTTGAAATTCTTTGGATGTATGGAGAGGATGAGTGAGGAGAGGTTGACAAAGAGGATATATGTGTCAGAGGTGGAGGGTACAAGGAGAATGGGAAACCAAGTTAGAGGTGGAAGGATGGATTGAAAGAGATTTTGAGCAATCAGGGCCTGAATGTGCATGAGAGTGAAAGGTGTGCATAGAAAAGAGTGATTGGAAACGATGTAATATATTGAGGTCGAGGTGCTGTCAGTGGGCTGAACTAGAGCATGTGAAATATCTGGTATGAACCATGGAAAGGTCTGTGGGGCCTGGATGTACATAGGGAGCTGTGGTTTGGTAAATCATTAAACATGACAGCTCGAGAATGGATGTGAGTGGATGTGGCCTTTTTTTCTCTATTCCTGGCTTTTCCTCATTAACAGAGGAAATGCTGATCTTTTAAGAAGAAATAAAGAAAAGAAAATTATGTAAAAATAAATGAAAGGTATTTTGAATAAGCTAAATTGGTAAGAATCTAGAACTTTCAGTGACAAGTACAGTGAGGAAAAGATTATGAAAGTTTTTTCATGTTTTCCCTTTCCTACTTAAGTGAAGTGGTGCCAGGAATAGAAAAACAGTGACATCACTTGCTTACATCCTCTCTTTAGTTGTCATGTACAGTGCACTAAAATGAAAGCCCACCATGCCCAGCCAAGCCATAGCCAGTTCTGTGCATTCCCTGGACCGCTTCATATACCCTGGTTCAGCCCTTTGACAATATTTCAGCCTCCCCACATATCACATCACTCCATTTTGCCATGACCCACGTGCACTTTTCACCATCCTGAATGTTTAAGCCCTAGCCCCACCAAGCCTCTTATGCTCCATCCTTTTATCTTCTTGGTCTGCCCCTTCCTCTTATTCTCTCCACCTTTGCCAGATAGATCCTCTTTGTCAGTTTTTCTTCACTCATTCTCTCCAAATGACCAGACCATATCTGCACACTATGAGCAGCTTCCTCATTGAGATCAAACTATCATTCCTTACATGATCATCCCTCCAAATACCACATGTTGTCTTTAGGCATTTCATATCCAACACATCCACCATATTATTTCTTTTAGCTCACAGCTTAGAACTGACATCCATTCTACACCATTGGAAGTATTATACCTTCAGATACATCCATCTTTTCCCTAATAGACAATAGCTTCTCTTCCAAGTACTCTTCAATGCACCCAATACTTTTGCCTCCTCTGCCCTATGACTCGGTTTGTCTCTTATGGTTCTCTCCACTGCTATATCTTCTTCCAAGTACTTAAGGCACTCCACTATCTCCAATTTCAAACTCATCCTATCTTGTCTTGCTGTTGCCCCTTCATTGCCTAATTACCTTACCTATATTCACATTAACTCTCACCTTTCCTTTTTTGACACACTCTCAGACTCGAACATCATCTTCTGGAATTTCTTTGTCTTGCCTACCACAAGAGCTGTGTCTTCTGAAAGGAGCAGCTGATGTAATAACATAATTGATTTACAATAGTTGCTGAAAATAATGACAAGAGAAAATGAGGATCAAAGTTTGGGTGGTGGAAGGATGTTGCATGGAGCATCTAGAAGTGCGAGCCATTTTCTGTTTCTACCAAGCTACTCTTCATTGGACTTGTTCTACTGTGTATTTTTTTTTTCTTTTTGGCAGAAAACATTATTGAGCCTTAGGATGCTTCGGGAGTGATTTGAGTGCAGGGGTAAGGGATTAGGTGGCTATCATGTTGTTGAGATATTTAGATTTTTCTGTAGATATATTCACACTCATCATTGCCTGTAAATATACAACTTCTGAAGAATGTTACAAAGACCTGAAATGTTTGTTTATACTTTTTACTAAGTTTTCGCTCTTTTTGTATGATTTTGTGTTTTGAAGTGCCTGAGACTCCTTGATTATCTGCTTCATTCCCCTTAAACATGATTTTGCTCTTCATGCATGCTCCCACTGGTCTTCTTGATTTACAGTTAACTAGCTGTAATAATTGTGGGAGCCACTAATTACAGTGCCAGTGAAGAAACATGTCTTGTTCTTGGTCTGTGAATTGGGGCAGTCCATTTTTCCAAGCCATAAGGGTAAAGTTGCTGCTTACTGGTTTTTACACTTTAGGCACTTTAGTTATGGGCAAATATTTGTAGTGATTTTTCAGAATGTGACCTTTGTATGCTGTAATGTGTTTTGCAGAAATGACCCATTCCCTTGGGTTGGAAGATTCTTCATTCATTCCTTGGAAATTTTTCTTCCCATGATAATAAATATAATGTTGTTGAATTAAAGATTTCGTGGGTGATTATTTATGGGTGACTATTTTTCATTATTGGTGGCTTTCTGAAGGTAAAGGCTTTATGTATCTTGTGTCCTCACATTGGAATTATGCAGGCCTCTTCTAAACTTATGTACCCAGCATAGAAGAATTAGTTTTGACTGAGCAGGGAATTGTTTCTTTAATATAGCAAACTTTGAGATATACCTTCTGCCTTCCCAGCTGTTATGATTGAATCTACAATGGAATTTGTTGTATCTGCTGGATGGTTGTAATTTTACTGTCATATGTGTTGCTGTCATGTGTTCATTGTTCAAATTCTAGGGGTGGCTTGAGCTACAATATAGACACTGTTTTGTAAATTTCACTATGTTTTCTTTTGTGAAATGTTTCCAACAGAACTTGTGAAAGATTTGAAGCCTTTGTTTTTCTATCCCCAGTTTGCCATTGAAGAGAAAAGTGTTTTCTCCTTCAAACTTTTTAAATTGGCATTGAAAATTGCCAAAAGGAATGTATGTATTATTGGAAAATGTTTATTGCATTTCATACCAGAGGAAGCTCTTGTTTGTAAAAACATCATGTTATTATTTGTATTTCAACACTTATGCAGACTTTGAAATTTGCAGAAGTGAAACTGGTTCACTCAGTGGTGTAAATCGTGGTTATGGAACAGCAGCTGACCACTGTGAGCCTGAAAGCATCCATGAACACAGTCACCTCTTTGATCACTCCATACATCAGGACATTGCTTCTCATTCATCTCTGCGATCACTCCTGCTCCTATTTGCATTATCTCTTCATTCTGTAAGTATCACACACTGGTAGGCCTTGTGTTTCTCCAAGTGAATGTGGTTCAGTAGAAAATAATTTAGAGAAATTTATTTGAGAAACAGAGACCAAATTGGAGGTGGAAGGATGGAGTGAAAAAGATTTTGAGCAATCAGGGCCTGAACGTACAGGAGGGTGAAAGGCATGCAAGGAATAGATTGAATTGGTACGATGTGGTATATTGGGGTCGATGTGCTGTCAATGGATTGAACCAGGGCATGTAAAGCATCTGGGGTAAACCATGGAAAGTTTGTGGAGCCTGGATGTGGAAAGGGAGTTGTGGTTTTGGTGCATTACAAATGACAGCTAGATACTGAGTGTGAACGAATGTGTCCTTTGTTGTCTTTTCCTTGCGCTACCTCGCATGCATGCGGGAGGAGGGGGTGCTATTTCATGTGTGGTGTGGTGGCGACGGGAATGGATAAAGGCAACAAGTATGAGTATGTACATGTGTATATATGTATGTCTGTCTTTGTATGTATATGTTGAAATATATAGGTATGTATATGTGCATGTGTGGGCATTTATGTAAGTATATGTGCATGTGTGGGCGTTTATGTATGTACATGTTTATGTGGGTTGGTTGGGCCATTCTTTCTTCTGCTTCCTTGCACTACCTCGCTAACGTGGGAGACAGTGACTGAGTATGATAAATAGATAAATAAATTATCTGTATGTTGCTTTTTTCTTTCACATTTAAGGCTTCAATCACAGGCAAAAGTCCACATCAAGGCCTGGCCTTAATTGAAATATAAAGAGGGCTATGAGAGAGAAAAAGAACAGATGAAGGAAAGTATTTACGATTTTTGGAGGAAGTGAATAACCTGTCTTTTAAAATGTGCCAGGTCATGATTATTGGGAAAGACATGAGAGGGTAGAGAATTTCACAGCTTTGAGGTGTAGGGAAAGAAACAGTTACCAAAATGACCCACCCTTGAGTTGCCACTGGCCACATAGTAATCATGTGACACAGCAGCTTTCTGAGTATTGTGTGGTCTATCTAGTGGTGAGGGCACACAAGTAGCCAGGTCCTGGGAGCGAAAGTCAGAGTAGTACCTATTAAAGAGGGAAATTGAACTAGCATTGCAGTGTAGGGCAAGAGGGTCAAGTTTTGAAGTTAGCCTGGGGGAGTTTATAAGTTGGACTGCTTTCGACTTAACTCTGTCAAGTAGGGATGCAGAGCTGGAACCACTTCAGATGTGAGAGCAGTACCCCATACAAGGATGAATCAGTCCTTTGTATAAACAAAGCAACTGTTCAGAAGAAAAGAAGATTCGACATCTCAACAGGACTCCCAGTTTCTTAGAGGCAGCCATAGCTATTTCCATAAAATGGGGTCTCCAAGAAAAAGTGGAAGTTACCTTAATACAAATTATGTTCATTTAGTCAAGAGATGGACTTACAGAATCGTCAAAGGAGATGCGAGAGTTGTTAGGAATTTTCAATTTAGAGATGGGTAGAAATTGGGTCTTGGAGGCATTACACTTAAGATTTTGTCTACCCCACTGAAATATCCTGTCCAAGTCTGAGTTTATTATGGAAGCATTGTCAAGATGGAGATCAAGAGAGAAAAGAATCATCAGAATTGAAGGATTTGGATGAAAGCAGTACTGAGTCGTCAATGTATGAATGCATTTGGTTGTTTGAGGAAATGAGAATATTGCTGATACAAAGGAGAAAAAGTGTAGGGGACAGGAGAGAACCTTAAAGGACACCACTGTTGATAGAGAAAGTGGGAGAGGCTGATACATCAACCGCCACAGAGATAGATTGGCCACAGAGGAAGCTAGATATGAAGGAGCAGTGTGAGTGAGGGAAGCTTAAGAGATGAGACCCCAAAGCCACACCCTGTCAAAAGCTTGGATATGTCAAGGGCAACTTCACAATACTCCCCAAAATCTTTCAGGGATGATGACCAGACATTAGTAACATAGGAAAGAATGTTACCAGTGGATCTTGCCTTAGGAAGCCGTACTGATGATTAGAGATAAGACTGTGAGATTCAAGGTGTCTAAGGATATGGGAGTTTAATAGTGATTCAGACTTTGGAAATAGTAGATATCAAAGCAACAGGATGCCAGTTAGATGGGTAAAAACAGTCTTTCTTCTTAGGGATGGGATGCAACAACTCTTGCTTCCAAGAAAAGGGAAATGTTTTGGTTTTTAAACAAATGGAACAGATGAGCAAGCACAGGTGCAAGTTCAGAGGCAAACTCTTTCAGTACATAGAATGGATGCGATCAGGACCATAAACCTTCTCTCCTTAGAGAGAAGCATTTTCCAGATAGTCCAAAAAGAGATTAGGGGAAGGAGCACAGGATTAGTAAGAAGAGCATCAGGGGGTGAAGGAAGGTTAGAGTCATCCCAGGTGAAGTTAAAGGAGAAACTTGAGCCAGAAAGAGATGCTTTGTCTATGGCAAAGACAGCTATGGTACTGTCAGAATGCAAAAGTGAAGGAGAGGAAGAGTGACAGAGGTTGGTAGAGATGCCCTTTGCTAAAGACTGGAAAGACCAATCGATGGACGATGAGGAGAGATTATCACACTTCCTTTGAATTAAGGAACACTTTACGTGCAGTGATTATGGACAGTGATAAAAGCTGAATGGGGGTCAGAAGGAGAGTTTTTCCAAGCCTGACATGCTTGATTCCTTGCCTTAATGGCCTCAGAACAGGAACAGTTTTACCATAGATTGGGAAGAATAGGTCATCTTGGAAGGAGAGGGGATGAATGCTTCCATTTCCATAAGAATAACCTCTGCTATGCATTTGGTGGATACAGAAGCATCACCAAGTAAGATTCAGTAATTTACCCAAGGAACGTCATAAAAGAAGTTATGTTAGTTATTCTAGTCATATTTATTGAGGTGCAAGTACTTATGCATAGAAGGGGCTACTGGAGGGGAGGTGCCATTAAAGTAGATATTTTTATGAGTGTGTGATCAGATGAACCAACTTGGGGCAAGATTGTATATTTACAGCGGGATAGACTAGAAGTGAAAAACACTTCCAGAATGTTAGGAGAGTGGTCACAGCAGTCAGCAATATGGGTAGGGTGGGAGATTAATTACTCTAAATCGATGAGAATGGAGAATGTTAGGGCCTCAATCCCTCCACTATTTGTATGGGAAGAATTCAACCATTCCCTATGGTGGACATTGAAATCCCAAAGTAGAAGATCATAGCTTGTGAGTGAGAGGATGCCACAGTCTCATGGCAGGAGTTTAGATGGTCAAAGAGAGATATAAGATTTGTATAATTGGGAGAGCCATAGATAAAACAAAGGAAAAGTGTGGTAGTTGGTAGACAGACCTTAAGCCACATAACATTAAAGTTTGGGGACTCAAGATCCTTGAGGTGTGGAACAAGTTTGTCAATGTTGGTTTAAGCATAAACACCACCTTGGAACTGGAATCATGAGTGGAAATTATAGTTGGATATGGAAAAGGAACTAGTGAGAACATCATTAGACAACTATGTCTCAGAAAGAAGTAAGATATTAGGAAAGGTACTTGACAGATGGTGTTCAGTAGAGGAAAGGTTACTTGGGAGACCTCGAATGTTGATATAGTGAATAGAAAAAGAGGAAGATCATGGGAGGGGATGGTATTACTGCTGTCTGAGTCCTCCATCTCATTGGCAGTAGAGACAGGTTGAAACCATGATGCATGGGACTAGGAGCCAGAGATTTGTTGGACTCTTATCATGATTATGCTTGCTTAATATGTTTGAGTAGACTGGACTTGGCAAGAGTACTAATGTGAAGAAAATAAATAAGGTTTAATTAGGTGTATGGTGCTTGTAAGAAGTTGGCAGAACTAGCCCAACAGTCCTGTTTCATTGAGACAAATTATGACCAGCATTTCTAACATGGAGAGTGTGATTGGGTTCTGGGTACCACTTTAAAGCTCCTCAGTCAGAATGGTAGTACCACAGAGGATTGCTGCTGTCGACAGCCTACTATCTAATGAATTGCTCCATGGGTAGGGGACAGAATATTTCTTGAGTTAGCTGGGGTGTTGTAAGGGGCCAGTATACTACCAGCTGAGCCCTCAATCTCGCTAGTAGCCAGAGGAGTATGCCTTAAATATGCTGGGGTAGTGTGAGGGGCCATTGCTCTACCAACTGAGCTCTGCCTCTCACTGGCAGCAGAGTCACACTTGCACTTGATGATGATGAGTAGTGATACTGATACTGCCCTGTTAGCAGGGTAGCATCAAGAACAGATGACTAAGCTGTAGAGGGAAAAATCCTCACTTGACTCCTGAACATAAAACAGGAGGGGAGGATTTACAGCCCCGCTGCTCCCCCCCTTTTTAGTCGCCTTTTATGGTATGCAGGGAATATGTGAGAAGTATTCTTTCTCCCTTATTCCCTATCCCCAGGGAGAAAGTTGAGAGTAAATGTGAATAAGAGCAAGGTCATTAGGTTCAGTAGGGTTGAGGGACAATGTAACTGGGATGTGAGTTTGAATAGAGGAAAATTGTAGGAAGTGAAGTGTTTTAGATATCTGGGAGTGGACTTGGCAGTAAATGGAACCATAGAAGCGGAAGTGAGTCACAGGGTGGGAGAGGGGGCAAAGGTTCTGGGAGTGATGAGAATGTGTGGAAGGAGATAATGTTATCTCAGAGAGCGAAAATGGGTATGTTTCAAGGAATAGTAGTTCCAACAATATATGGTTTTGAGGCATGGGCTATAGATAGGGTTGTACGGAAGAGGGTGGATGTGTTGGAAATGAAATGTTAGAGGATAATGTGTGGTGTGAGATGGCTTGATCAAGAAAGTAATGAAATGGTAAGAGAGATGTGTGGAAATAAAAAGAGTGTGGTTGAGAGAGCAGAAAGTGGGTGTGTTGAAATAATTTGGACACATGGAGAGAAAGAGTGAGGAAAGTTAACAAAGAGAATGTATGTGTCAGAGGTGAAGGGAACAAGGAGAAGCAAGAGACCAGTTGGAGGTGGAAGGATGGAGTGAAAAAGATTTTGAGCGATTGAGGCCTGAACATACCGGAGGGTGAGAGGCTTGCATGGAATAGAGTGAACTGGAAGGATGTGGTATACGAGGGTCGACATGCTGTCAATGGACTGCACCAGGGCATGTGAAGCATCTGGGGTAAACCATGGAGAGGTCTGTGGAGCTTGGATGTGGATAGGGAGCTGTGGTTTTGGTACATTACAAATGACAGCTAGAGATTGAGTGTGAACGAATGTGGCCTTTTTTGTCTGTTTTCCTGGCTCTACCTTGCTGAAGCAGGGGGTAGCGGTGCTGTTTCCTGTGGGGTAGGGTAGTGCCAGGAATGGATGAAGGTAAGCAAGTATGAATATGTAAATGTGTATATGTTTGTGTATCTGTATGTATATGTGTATATGTTGATTATTAACTACTATAGTTGTCTTAAGTGTCTTCTTCCACCTGTACATTCATCTCTAGAAATGAATTGCTTCTAAACATGAAAGAATCTTGGAAAATATCTCCTCATACTTCCCTAAGCACATTTTCAGGGTAAAGATGAATCAAACAATTACAGGATCTTCTGAAAGTGTAACAATTAAATTCTAATTGACAGACCATTATATTCACCTACATATATTTCACTCCAGATTCGAATTCAGCATGAAAAATAATCCTTGTACTGAGGTTTTTAAGCAAATCTATTACCTTCATAGAAACACCTAAAATTGCTAAGTGATTTTTTTTTTGCTGAAAAACTTTTTTGAATTGAAATTGAAATATGACTTAAATGATATGTTTCTATACTTGAAATGATCACAAAAAATGTCCATAATGATTCCCCTAGCTAACGGATTCCCTATAGATATGATCTAAATCATCACAAAATCCACTAAAAGAGTTAGCATTGATTACTTATTTACAGACTTTAATGTATCCCAACATCTATTTTAACCCCTGATTCGATTTCAGCTTGAAAAATAATCCTTATGCTGAGGTTTTCAAGCAAATCTATTACCCTCTCAAAAACACCAAAAATTGCATGTTATGTAGTTCAAGGAATTTTTTTTTTACCAGAAAATCCTTTTTCTTTTGATATAGAAATAAGACAGCAAAATGCTTCTATACTTCAAATGATCACAGAAAACATATTGTGCTTTCCCAGCTGAGAGATACCCAATAAATGCAAACAGCAAAGGGATTCTATACTTCAAATGATCACAAAAAATATCTCATTGTGCTTCCCCAGGCTGAGAGATACCCAATAGATACAAACCAAATTTTCACAAACTCTTCTAAAGGAGTTAGCATTACTTACTTTTTTACAGGCTTTAATGTCCTTCAGCATGTATTTCACTCCCACTTTCGAATTCAGCATGAAAAATAGTCTTCATACTGTGATTTTCAAGGAAATCTATTATCTTCGCAAAAGTACCAAAAATTGAGGACTTTTTTTAGCTGAAAACCCTTTTGTTTTGAAGCTGAAATATAACATGACGAATTGCTTTTATAACTGAAATACTTACAGAATATCTTATCTATTTATTATACTAATTGCCATCTCCCACATTTGCGAGATAGCACAAGGAAACAGACAAAGAATGGCTCAACCCACCCACATTCACATGTATATACATAACGCCCACACATGCTCATATACATACATATCCATTTCACTGTATATATATATATATATATATATATATATATATATATATATATATATATATATATATATTGGTTCCAGTAATGTTGTATGGTTGCGAGGCATGGGCTATGGATAGAGTTGTGCGCAGGAGGGTGGATGTGCTGGAAATGAGATGTTTGAGACTATGTGGTGTGAGGTGGTTTGATCGAGTAAGTAATGTAAGGGTAAGAGAGAAACAAGGAAACAGATGAAAGAAATGGCCCAGCCCACCCACATACACATGTATATACATACACGTCCACACACACAAATATACATACCTATACATCTCAATGTACACATATATATACACACACAGACATATACATATATACACATGTACATAATTCATACTGTCTGCCTTTATTTATTCCCATCGCCGCCCCGCCACACATGGAATGACAACCTCCTCCCCCCCTCATGTGTGCGAGGTAGCGCTTGGAAAAGACAACAAAGGCCCCATTCGTTCACACTCAGTCTCTAGCTGTCATGTAATAATGCACTGAAACCACAGCTCCCTTTCCACATCCAGGCCCCACAGAACTTTCCATGGTTTACCCCAGACGCTTCACATGCCCTGGTTCAATCCATTGACAGCACATCGACCCCGGTATACCACATCGTTCCAATTCACTCTATTCCTTGCACGCCTTTCACCCTCCTGCATGTTCAGGCCCCGATCACTCAAAATCTTTTTCACTCCATCTTTCCACCTCCAATTTGGTTTCCCACTTCTCCTTGTTCCCTCCACTTCTGCCACATATATCCTCTTTGTCAATCTTTCCTCACTCATTCTCTCCATGTGACCAAACCACTTCAAAACACCCTCTTCTGCTCTCTCAACCACACTCTTTTTATTACCACACATCTCTCTTACCCTTACATTACTTACTCGATCAAACCACCTCTTACCACATATTGTCCACAAACATCTCATTTCCAGCACATCCACCCTCCTGCGCACAACTCTATTCATAGCCCACACCTCGCAACCATACAACATTGTTGGAACCACTATTCCTTCAAACATACCCATTTTTGCTTTCCGAGATAATGTTCTCGACTTCCAAACATTCTTCAGGGGTCCCAGAATTTTCGCTCCCTCCCCCACCCTATGATTCACTTCCGCTTCCATGGTTCCATCCACTGCCAGATCCCCTCCCAGGTATCTAAAACAATTTACTTCCTCCAGTTTTTCTCCATTCAAACTTACCTCCCAATTGACTTGACCGTCTACCCTACTGTACCTAATAACCTTGCTCTTATTCACATTTACTCTTAACTTTCTTCTTTCACACACTTTACCAAACTCAGTCACCAGCTTCTGCAGTTTCTCACATGAATCAGCCACCAGCGCTGTATCATCAGCGAACAACAACTGACTCACTTCCCAAGCTCTCTCATCCACAACAGACTGCATACTTGCCCCTCTTTCCAAAACTCTTGCATTCGCATTCACCTCCCTGACAACCCCATCCATAAACAAATTAAACAACCATGGAGACATCACACACCCCTGCCGCAAACCTACATTCACTGAGAACCAATCACTTTCCTCTCTTCCTACACGTACACATGCCTTACATCCTCGATAAAAATTTTCACTGCTTCTAACAACCTACCTCCCACACCATATATTCTTAATACCTTCCACAGAGTATCTCTATCAACTCTATCATATGCCTTCTCCAGATCCATAAATGCTACATACAAATCCATTTGCTTTTCTAAGTGTTTCTCACATACATTCTTCAAAGCAAACACCTGATCCACACATCCTCTATCACTTCTGAAACCACACTGCTCTTCCCCAATCTGATGCTCTGTACATGCCTTCACCCTCTCAATCAATACCCTCCCATATAATTTACCAGGAATACTCAACAAACTTATACCTCTGTAATATGAGCACTCACTCTTATCCCCTTTGCCTTTGTACAATGGCACTATGCAAGCATTCTGCCAATCCTCAGGCACCTCACCATGAATCATACATACATTAAATAACATTACCAACCAGTCAACAATACAGTCACCCCCTTTTTTAATAAATTCCACTGCAATGCCATCCAAACCTGCTGCCTTGCTGGCTTTCATCTTCTGCAAAGATTTTAGTACCTCTTCTCTGTTTACCAAATCATTTACCTTAACTCTCTCGCTTTGCACACCACCTCGACCAAAACACCCTATATCTGCCACTGAGTACAGAATGGAAAAAGGTGAGAACAAAGGAGGTAAGGGGAGTGGGGGAGGAATGGGATGTATTTAGGGAAGCAGTGATGGCTTGCGCAAAAGATGCTTGTGGCATGAGAAGCGTGGGAGGTGGGTTGATTAGAAAGGGTAGTGAGTGGTGGGATGAAGAAGTTAAATTATTAGTGAAAGAGAAGAGAGAGGCATTTGGACGATTTTTGCAGGGAAAAAATGCAAACGAGTGGGAGATGTATAAAAGAAAGAGGCAGGAGGTCAAGAGAAAGGTGCAAGAGGTGAAAAAGAGGGCAAATGAGAGTTGGGGTGAGAGAGTATCATTAAATTTTAGGGAGAATAAAAAGATGTTTTGGAAGGAGGTAAATAAAGTGCGTAAGACAAGGGAGCAAATGGGAACTTCAGTGAAGGGGGCTAATGGGGAGGTGATAACAAGTAGTGGTGATGTGAGAAGGAGATGGAGTGAGTATTCAGAATAATACAGGTACATAAAAAGCTGCATATGCAGTGAGTGCATATGCAAGATGTTGTAGGTTTTCATAGGAAGGTGCTTTCTGATTTTTTTATACATATTCACATGCCAATCATGATCTCCCATTGCAGATTTTTGAAGGCCTGGCAATTGGTCTGCAGGAAACAATCGATGATGTTCTTGCCCTGTTTCTGGTAGTGGTTTTCCATAAAGGTATCATAGCCTTTTCACTTGGACTTAACATGGTGCAATCTAAACTGTCTATTTCTCAGGTATGTTTTTGTTCCCAGTTTTTAGAATTGATTATGCTTCATATAAACTTAATGTATCCCTGGGGATAGGGGAGAAAGAATGCTTCCCACATATTCCCTGCGTGTCGTAGAAGGCGACTAAAAGGGCAGGGAATGGGGGGACTGAAAATCCTCCTCTCTCTCATTTTTTAGTTTTCCAAAAGAAGTAACAGAGAAGGGGGCCAAGTGAAGATATTCCCTCAATGGCTCCGTCCTCTTTTCTTAATGCTGCCTCTCTAATGCGGGAAATGGCGAATAGTATGAAAAAACTTATCTTAGATTTTAGTCCCTATCAAGTGACTTTAAAATCTGATCCTCTTAAATGTGATGTCATTAAGAAGTGAAAAAGTATGTATTTTTACCAGTTAAAGATACTCCAACAAAAAATAAGATGTTTTAATTTTGAAGTCACTCCGATAATCAACCATCATGTCATCATTTTCAGGGTAGCTTCTGTAAAAATTCTGCTCAGGAAATTAGGCTTTTTGTAGTTGTAGAACTTGTTGTCGAGAATCTCAGTACTCCCTTTACAGATTTTCCCCTGTTCATTAAAGTTCAGTATGTCCTCCCTGTCTGGTACTCAGCCTATCCATTTACTTTTCGAAAATCTTTAGTCAGACTTTCTTTATTCAAGATCTCATTGGGATGAAGTCCTCTAAATGTGAAAGTTTTCATTTTGTTTCTGTTCTCAGCACATAACATCATTCTTCTTGTACCTGCTTTTATAATTATATTTACTCTGCTTTTATGATTATATTTACCGAGTACATTTTCTTCCTAAGAAATCTATTTCCACTGGTTTCCATAAATATAACATTCACCCATTAAAAGCCCATGTGGTACTGCAGTATTTGAAGTTGTTGTGGATCACATATATTAAAACACTCCAAACCTCTTTTTCTTATTGATAAAGCTTAGGTATGTACTACAAAAATGCTTATGATCCTGATAAGCAGTAGTGTGCTACCTTACTCATGAAGGTCATCGTGGATCTTCGATATTGCATGCTAACATATGTATCAAATAGGGACGGATTAGTCAGTGTGTGACAACTTTTAGATATGACATTGTGGAATGTTAGGGTCATGTATCAATGAAAGTAGTGGGGAACAGACTTCAAGAATGTTCATTATTTGGTGGACAGACACCATATGTATACAAAAGAGGCTTGAGCATCTGATGCAAGCCATGTATCCCTTTGGTTTGTGTTCATATGCTCACCCAGTCACCGTCCTTTTCAGGAAAGATTGCCACTTAAGGCACAACAAGAAGAATTTCACATCACTTAACTCCTTAAACCTAGTAGATTACATTGAAACAGCACCCAAGTTGATAGTTTGATAACTGTAACACTTCAGTGTTGTTACCGGATGATATATGTGGTTATCTTGAAAGAATTAGACATTTATTAAACTTGACCTCTTCGATATCAACCATCTATGAAAATATATGAGTCATCCTTCAGTAATATCCTAAAATGTTATCTTTACTTTAGGCAGTTTAAACAATGATTTACGTAATAGCAATAAATAGAGCTAATGATTTTTAACTCAGATACTGTTTTACTGCTTTTTCCTGAGTAAATGCCCTTTTAGAGTGACCAAAACTTTTGTTACCACTATAAACAACACCAGGTGGTGATTTATATGAGCATGGAATTTAATTTGTCATGTTTTTTCTGCTTTTCAACCAGGGATGTACTAAAGTGGTAGACAGCAGGAGAGATTGCCCTGTCCCTTTGAGCTATACAGTATATATTAGATTTATCTGATATAGATGAAGATTTTATTTCTTTAAGAGTACTGTAACCCCTTTAGTCCCCCAAAAGGAAAAATGACCTTAGCTCATTGAGCTTCCTGTCATGTAAGTCATGACATATGCTGAGGCTTACAAGTTTTGAAAGCAAATCTTAGCTTAAGCTGCTCTACAATAGACCTTAGGAGAATGGGATGTTTAGGCTGAAATCTACACCCTGTGCAGGTAGACTGACAGATGCAGTCTCAGCCATATTGAAATATGACAGTAACTGCTTTCCAGTCCTAAATTGACTTAAGGTTTTTGCCATCCAATCTGTAATTACTACTGTATTAGTGAAGTCATTCTCTAATTTAGAAAGACTGAAAATCAGGTTTTTCAGCACTATGAGAGAAGATTGGTTGTAAGGTTTAGCTCTAATTGGGATGAGCAGAGACAAACTTAGTCTCGATGATGTGCCTGTAATTTTACCAGATTGATAAAAGTTCAGAAACCTGATTTTGTTAATCACCATGCAAACATGCTGTATCCCTCGCTCTTTTTAACCTGATATTTTCTTTTTTTTGTATTATACAATGAACTTTTTTTTATATTATACAATGAACACCTGAAATTTTGGCCATGTTCAATTTCTTGTCATCCATTTGTACATGCAGTGCTGGTATCACTTTTCAATCAATGATTTTATGAAAAATATGTGAGAGTAACTCACTTGTTTGATTTGGTGATTTTCCATCCACAGCATAACCTCACTGATGTACATGCATGCATGTACATCATGTGATGTACATGCATCATGTACATGCATGTGTGTATGTTTATGTATGTATTCTTAACTATGTTTTATTGGTTTAGTTATGACTTTAACCAATGAAACAATAGTGTTTGCATCACCACCTTCTGGAAAACTAACATGTTTACAGTGATGAAGTTTTCTCTTTCTGTAAATTGATGTCACTTTGTTTAATAAACAAAACCCTTGATTATTGCCATAAGTTTCCAAATTTTATCATGAATCATGATTTTATATTCATTCAGAAGGGATTGCCAGTATCATAATAAACTTTTGTGCAACATGTATTTAATATTATGAGAAATTACCCAAATTAGTGATTTATTGCAATATTTTGATAAATCCAGAAGCCCTAACTTGCCTGAAATACAGTGAAACTGTAATGATCACAATAACCAACAAAAGTGTATGAAAATTTCAGAATATTTTGGATACAAGAGAAAATTCTTATATTTTAACCACAAATGGTCATCTGATAAGGAACACCATGTGGTTATATTCTTAATGTGAGTTCTACCTAACTTGAAAATATTAAGATATTTTATAATATAATGGCCATATACATCAAAAAACATAAGTGTTACATACTGAAATGAGTGAACATACTTTGGAAGGTTTAAGAAACCTTTCACCCCATCCCATCACAATCCATTACCACCTACCTCAATCCCTCATCACCAGCATTCTCAGTAAGAGTCATTAGATATTGTTTTATATACCAGTGAAATAGCAAGAGTTATAGAATCAGAGTCCAATTTACATCATGATAGAGAATGGTATATTGAATTTTAGGAAGCTTAGATGTTTTGGGCATAGTCCATACATAGGAGTTAGATTGAAGTATATCATGGGTTTCAGTTACTCATACAGCATTCTCATACAATGACAGATGACCATATAGATGTTGCTGAAATGTGAAGCAGGGGTAAGCATTTTGTTTCTACTTGCAATGTGTTAAGTTGGTTTGGATAGGAGGGGTCTAGTGCCTTTGCAGAGAAGTGTGAGCTGAGCACATAATAGTGGGGTTGAAAGGATGGGATTTATGTTTCATTTTGTAAGTGTTGAATGTTCATGGTTGATAGGCAGCCTGTGAGTGTTCTGAGTACTGTGTTTTGTGCCATGTGCAACTCCATTGTAGTTGCTTGTGATGTGGTGGATGACCACGCAGGTGAGGTGTAGTTTTGGGTAAGTGGATGAATTTTTTGCTGGGATGCTACAGGCTTTTTCATATTGTCCAAATCTGGCACCATTTAATGTTCTTAGGTTAAGTTGATGTTGCTTTTGTGGCATGAGGAGTGAATGTCATTTGTTTATTATATGTGATGCTAGGAACAGATTGTATTTTTTGACTGAGAGTGATTAGCAGATCATTGCGACTGGAAGATGCCTGTTGGATTTGTGTCAAAAAGAATGACTGGAGACTTCTTTGGAGATGCAGACATTTTGTTCTGAGTGAGCCATTATTCTGATTGTGTAAGTACTGTTGCATATTTGCTGTTGCTTCTGTGGTTTTAGGGTGCTTTGATGCAAATAGAATGTTGTCTGCAGCTGATGGAAGGCCATGTGGAAAGCGTTTTAAAAGGGTTGGAGAAAGAACTGCTCCTTTGGCGACTCTACTGTAGACCTTAAGGATTTTGGAAGTGAAGCCTTTGTGAGTGACTCTGGCTTGACAGCTAGCTATGAAGTTAGCTAAATGCTGTGGAGGATAGTGTCAAGAATCTTTTCTGTATGTGCTGTGAGACAGTCTCAAATACTTTGTTGATGTCTGTTGCCACTAATTCTCTGTAGGAGGGGATTAATCATAAGGTTCTCAGTGAATGTAGGTTTGCGGCAGGGGTGTGTGATGTCTCCATGGTTGTTTAACTTATTTATGGATGAGGTTGTTAGGGAGGTGAATGCAAGAATTTTGGGAAGAGGGGCAAGTATGCAGTCTGTTGTGGATGAGAGAGCTTGGGAAGTGAGTCAGTTGTTGTTCACTGATGATACAGCGCTGGTGGCTGATTCATGTGAGAAACAGCAGAAGCTGGTGACTGAGTTTGGTAAAGTGTATGAAAGAAGAAAGCTGAAAGTAAATGTGAATAAGAGCAAGGTTATTAGGTACAGTAGGGTTGAGGGACAAGTCAGTTGGGAGGAAAGTTTGAATGGAGAAAAACTGGAGGAAGTGAAGTGTTTTAGATATTTGGGAGTGGATTTGGCAGCGGATGGAACCATGGAAGCAGAAAATGGAACCATGGAAAGCAAAAATGGGTATGTTTGAAGGAATAGTGGTTCCAACAATGTTATATGGTTGCGAGGCGTGGGCTATGGATAGAGTTTTGTGGAGGAGGGTGGATGTGCTGGAAATGAGATGTTTGAGGACAATATGTGGTGTGAGGTGGTTTGATCGAGTAAGTAATAATAGGGTAAGAGAGGTGTGTGGTAATGAAAAGAGTGTGGTTGAGAGAGCAGAAGAGGCTCTTTTGAAATGGTTTAGTCACATGGAGAGAATGAGTGAGGAAAGATTGACCAAGAGAATATATGTCAGAGGTGGAGGGAACGAGGAGAAGTGGGAGACCAAATTGGAGAAGGAAAGATGGAGGGAAAAAGATTTTGGGTGATCGGGGCTTGAACATGCAGGAGGGTGGAAGGCGTGCAAGGAATAGAGTGAATTGGAACGATGTAGTATACTGGGGTCAATGTGCTGTCGGTGGATTGAACCAGGGCATGTGAAGCGTCTGGGGTAAACCATGGAAAGTTCTGTGGGGCCTGGATGTGGAAAGGGAGCAGTAGTTTTGGTGCATTATTACATGACAGATAGAGACCTGAGTGTGAACGAATGTGGCCTTTGTTGTCTTTTCCTAGCGCTACCTCGCGCACATGAGGGGGGAGGGGGATGTTATTTCATGTGTGGCGGGGTGGCGATGGGAATGAATAAAGGCAGACAGTATGAATTATGTACATGCGTATATGTCCGTGTGTGTATATATATGTATACATTGAGATGTATAGGTATGTATATTTGTGTGTGTGTGGACATGGATGCATATACATGTGTATGTGGGTAGGTTGGGCCATTCTTTCGTCTGTTTCCTTGTGCTACCTCGCTAACGCGGGAGACAGTGACAAAGCAAAATGAATGAAATAAGAATATATATATATATATATCCCTGGGGATAGGGGATTAAGAATACTTCCCACGTATTCCCTGCGTGTCGTAGAAGGCGACTAAAAGGGGAGGGAGCGGGGGTCTGGAAATCCTCCCCTCTCATTTTTTTTTTAATTTTCCAAAAGAAGGAACAGAGGGGGCCAGGTGAGGATATTCCAAAAAAGGCCCAGTCCTCTGTTCTTAACGCTACCTCGCTAACACGGGAAATGGCGAATAGTTTAAAAGAAAGAAAAATATATATATGTATATATATATATATATATATTTATGTTATTGATGTTTTTTGTGTTCCTGATCATAAATAAAGATGTTTTGAATTTTGTTACATACTTTGTATTACTAGTCTAGTGTGTGATAGTACGTTTAAAGGGTTAAAGGGGTTGGTATGAGAGTAAGATCACCTGTGAGATGTGGAAACTTCCACTCTATTTCCTCTTGTCATAGGTGGTCTTCCTCCCACATTAACCCATTTAATCACACTATCATACACTGGATTGGTCAATCCAAAATATGCAATGGTGTATGTGTGTAAGGATAGGGGTAATTGGAGACATTTGCCATGGCTAACCCCTTGATGGGAGTTTTCAAAGGGAATAGGCATAAGAGATATTGATAGAATAGACCAGTCCAGTAAAAGATTTTTTCTAACAAGGTAAGTTGTAGGGTTTAGTGTGTGGTATAATAGTTGGGCAGAAAGCACCTGGCAGCATGAGAATGCTCTCTGGGCAGTTGGAGGCAGGAGTCAGACAGAGGTAAAGGTGATGCTACCCCTCTCCAGTGAAAGGATACTTCTTTACGATAAAGTAAGGATGGATTGCCTACTTTCATTACACTTTGTACATGGCACAGTGAGTCCGGTACACCACTATGAGTTCAAGTAACCTCAACATGGAAGAAACATTGCATCATCACTGGTTAGTCATTGATGAGGGTTCAAGCTTCAGGCGGTGGGTAGGCTGGCCATGAGGAAGACAAACCAAGGTGTCCTGTGGCAACAATTCTTCGAGCATAGACAAGCTCCAAGTGAGTCTATCGCACAATATTTTCACAGTGCACAGAGTCAGGTCGTAGACTGTAATTTTATGTGGCCTCAGTGCGAGTATGACATTTTGGAATATATGCTAGTGAGGAAAGTCATGGTGGACCTAACAGACATTGACCTCAAAAGAGACCTGTACCAGAACTGGGAGAGATATTTAAGGGAGGATGTGCTTTACAGCAAGTACCTTACATTTGAAAGTGCAACATGTGATGCGGAGACTCATGGACCCCATTCATTGTTAGCGTGTGGCCAAAGGCAAGAGCAGCAAGGGTAAGGAGGCCTTTATGTCAAGAGCCATGACATTGGCATTGGCAGGTGCAGTACCCTTGCTGACCATGAGAGTGGAGGTTTCCCTATTGCTCGGTTGAAGGTCGGAGTGCATTGAGGGCTTGGCAAACACAGGCGCTCACGTGTTGTTGGCAGGACCATTGCTCCTGAGGACACTTTGGCTGCAGCATCGAGACTGGACGCAACAGCCAACCTGTGGGTGAGGTCCCTGGGCAGCTACCATCTCTGGATCAAAGTCTGCGGCAGGATGATTGAGGAGGAGGTCCGAGTTGTGTAGTCTGCGAAGAAGGCATTCCTCTCCCAGACAGCGTGCAAGAGGTTGGGTTTGGATGCCTGACTTCTTCCCATTACTTAAAATCATCATGGTCAGTAGCAGTAAAGTGGCCCCTGTGACACCCCAGACATGCTGATACCCACTAGACTCCAGGCATAACCCTCCAACCACTGGAGGAGAATGTGCTTTGTCTGAAGGAGTGGCTATGCTAGCACTATTCAAGTACCACATTCAACACCACTAACTCCTTGCTGTCTGTCGTGAATGGCCCACCACACCACATTCCCCTCCTCCCTGGGACACAGCCAAATGCCTACCCCCATGCCTGCACTCATTGCAAAGCTTTAGGAGGCTGAAGTAATGCACCAGCTTGACGAGGATATGAGGAGGAGCGAGATCACTCCTGTTCCAACAGAAGTAGTGGACTGATATTCCTGCATGGTGGGGGGGTTGTGAAAAAATAACGTCCAGCTGTGGCACACTGTGGACTATTAACAGCTGAACAGGGGATGCTTCAGAGAGATGCACCACACACAAATGCCCTTCGATATGGTGTCTGGAGTCCCTTGGTGACTAGAAGAAGAGAGCAGCCACCTCACTACCTTCAAAACCGACTGGGGCAGGTACAGATAGGACACTTGGGAAGCAGACCTGAAGTACCATCAAGCATCTTGTCTTGAATGCAAGAGACATGTGCCATCACAACCCCTGGAGCTGCTAGTCCTCATGCTGCCTCTCGAGTTCCTGTTCCAAGAGGCTGTTATCGACCTGTTTCAGCCTAGCTTATGCAGACAAGCTGACAGGGTGGCTTGAAGTGGCACATCTCCCCGGAATTGTCTCAAGTGCAGTTATTGCAAGGCTGCTCACCTTCTTCAGGGGATTGAAAGCACCCAATAAAATCGCCTCGGATGGGGGCACCAGTCTAGACAGCGAGGCAATGGAAGCTTTCTACAAAATATGGGGAATTATGGCATGCATCTCTTCAGCCCACTTCCCCCAGTCCAGTGGACATGCCGAAGCAGCGGTAAAGGCAGCCAAACAGGTTTTGAGGGGCAACACTGATGTTGGAGGTAGCCACATAACAGCAAAGCAACATAGGCTATGCTCCAGTATCTCAGCACCCCTGTAAGAGAGGGGAATGAGTCACCCGCATAGCTGGCAGTAAAAAGACAGTTATGAGATGGTGTCCTGGCACCCTGGCAACATTATCTGATAAACCAGTGATGGACAACTGCTCTGTGAAACAGGAAGTGGGCCATAGCAGAAAGCCAGGCTCTTGTGCAGGCAGCCTAGCAGGTGATGCTGCTACACTGCCCCAGCTGTCCAAAGGCACTCCTGTCTGCATGCGGGACATTGCTTCAAAATTGTTGGACAGGTCAGGCATGGTAGTGGAGGTGACGCCACATTGACAATACTCAGTGAAGCTGGACGGCTGTGGCTGCCTGTCTTTGCAAAACTGATGTCACCTATGCTCCTGGGTTTTGCTGATCCCCACGACACCTGTGGGTCAAGGGGAGTACCCACCAGCAGTGGCTTCACCCCCAGTTGTGGCCGCACCCAGCCTCAAGTGGCAGTGCCCTCACCATGTGAGACACCGCCCTGCTTATTTCCAAGATTATGCTTGTGGTGGCTCCTGTGAAGAATGAGCACTATAATTTTTGTCATTTTTGTTCTGCTCGCATGGAAAGGAAGTGTCTTATTGCTAAGCAGTGATTTGTGTTCATATTTGCTTTATTCCTTGTCATATTTTGATTTTATTCTCTTTTTTGTTTTCTTGCTTTTAGTTTTGACGTTGCTTTGACAAATTGTCACATTTAGTTACCGAAATCTCGTGAGGGGGTGTACGCTTTAGTGTCTGGTACGATAGTTTGGTGGAAGGCACCTTGCAGCGTGGGAATGCTCGCCGGGCAGTTGGAGGCAGGAGTCAGACAGAGGTAGAGATGATGTTACCCCTCTCCAGTGAAAGGATATCTCTTTATAATGAAATGAAGATGGATTGCCTACTTTCATTACACCTCATACATAAGTTAACCCTTATAATTTATATTTTTTACTCTTGTATTCATAAAGAAAAAGGAAAACAGTTCTTTGCACCTTTGGGTAGAGGCAGTAAAATCCAATTGAACACTGAAGGGTTTAAATGTCATTGACATGTAAACATGTAAATGCTTAGCATTACACCTAAGTTTTAACCTTTATGCTGCTCAGGACCTCATATATGGAATCATGAGGACTGCTCTCAACCTCATATAAGGCATATATAGTTACTGCCTACATTTGAATTCCCAGTTGATGGTTGATTCTACCACTTATCCACAGATGTCACTAACAGGCTATCACCATAACTAGAAAAAGTTCATGCATTTCAGTCATCCACAGGTCATCAAAGAAAGAGCACGTATGTTATCTTGGTGTTAAACCAGATTTACATACCCACTATTTTAGTCATTTCTAGAATAAAAGAAATTTTCACTAGTACTGGTGCTTACATTTTTGATGAAAATATTTTGTATTTATTCATGTAAAAGGGTTAGCTAAATATGTAAATAGTATGCATGGTAAGTATGTATGGTGAGTAAGAAATATGTAAATGATGTATTAAGGAAGTGTGAAATCAAATCTGAAAAAAACTGTAAATGTGATTAGGTGTAAGTAGAATGAAATTATTTGTAGAAAAAAACATGATTATCATATTCTTGCAAAGATAAAGAATGTCCATACCACTCACTTAAGTCCTGCCCCTTCCACTTAACTTCACCCACCATACCCACCATCATAGAGGATAGTAGATTATTTCTGGTGATACTTTTTCAATAACATTTGGATTAGACTTATTATTTAAGGAAAAAAAAGTTAGATTTTCTTTTTTTTTTTTTTTTAGATTTTGGGGAAGGTGATTTTTGAGGGATTACACAGTAGATGGTCTAGATATCTGTAGTACATCAGATTTAGATTGTTCAAAATAGATGTTTTATTCAAATCTCCAACCCCCTTGCTTTCACCCCTTTAAGCTGCCTTATGTGATATGAATCATGGGTACCAGTACAGGTTGAGTATCCCTTATCCAAAATGCCAGGGACCAGAGTGTTTCGGATTTGGGATTTTTTTCTCAGATTTTGGAATATTTGCATATACATAATATCTTGAATCTAAACACAAAATACATTTATGTTTCATATACACCTTATGCAAATAGCCTGAAGGTAATCTATATAATGTTTTTTAATAATTTTGCACATAAAACGAAGTTTGTGCAACACTGAACCATCAGGAATCTATGGTGTCACAACCTCTGCCACCCATGTGGATGATTATGATCTGAGTTGTTTGGCATCACCTTCATTCCTGACTCTGAATTTATATGCTCCTGATAAGCAATCATTTTCTTACACTTATTCACACATAGTTACTTGATAGTAAAATTATGTGAAATACCATTAATACATTAATAACTTTGAAAAGCAAATGGATTTGTATGTAGCATTTATGGATCTGGAGAAGGCATATGATAGAGTTGATAGAGATGCTCTGTGGAAGGTACTAAGAATATATGGTGTGGGAGGCAAGTTGTTAGAAGCAGTGAAATGTTTTTATCGAGGAATGTAAGGCATGTGTACGTGTAGGAAGAGAGGAAAGTGCTTGGTTTTCAGTGAATGTAGGTTTGCAGCAGGGGTTTGTGATGTCTCCTTGGTTGTTTAATTTGTTTATGGATGGGGTTGTTAGGGAGGTGAATGCAAGAGTTTTGGAAAGAGGGGCAAGCATGCAGTCTGTTGGGATGAGAGAGCTTGGGAAGTGAGTCAGTTGTTGTTCACTGATGATACAGTGCTGGTAGCTGATTCATGTGAGAAACTGCAGAAGCTGGTGACTGAGTATGGTAAAGTGTGTGAAAGAAGAAAGTTAAGAGTAAATGTGAATAAGAGCAAGGTTATTAGGTACAGTAGGGTTGAGGGTCAAGTCACTCAGGAGGTAAGTTTGAATGGAGAAAAACTGGAGGAAGTAAAGTGTTTTAGATAACTGGGAGTGGATCTGGCAGCGGATGGAACCATGGAAGCAGAAGTGAATCATAGGGTGGGGGAGGGGGCGAAAATCCTGGGAGCCTTGAAGAATGTGTGGAAGTCGAGAACATTATCTCGGAAAGCAAAAATGGGTATGTTTGAAGGAATAGTGGTTCCAACAATGTTGTATGGTTGCGAGGTGTGGGCTATGGATAGAGTAGTGCGCAGGAGGGTGGATGTGCTGGAAATGAGATGTTTGAGGACAATATGTGGTGTGAGGTGGTTTGATCGAGTAAGTAATGTAAGGGTAAGAGAGATGTGTGGAAATAAGAAGAGCGTGGTTGAGAGAGCAGAAGAGGGTGTTTTGAAATGGTTTGGGCACATGGAGAGAACGAGTGAGGAAAGATTGACCAAGGGGATACATGTGTCGGAGGTGGGGGGAACGAGGAGAAGTGGGAGACCAAATTGGAGGTGGAAAGATGGAGTGAAAAAGATTTTGAGTGATCGGGGCCTGAACATGCAGGAGGGTGAAAGGCGGGCAAGGAATAGAATGAATTGGATCGATGTCGTATACCGGGATCGACGTGCTGTCAATGGATTGAATCAGGGCATGTGAAGCGTCTGGGGTAAACCATGGAAAGTTGTGTGGGGCCTGGATGTGGAAAGGGAGCTGTGGTTTCGGGCATTATTGCATGACAGCTAGAGACTGAGTGTAAACAAATGGGGCCTTTGTTGTCTTTTCCTAGCGCTACCTCACACACATGAGGGGGAGGGTGATGTTATTTCCATGTGTGGCGAGGTGGCGATGGGAATGAATAAAGGCAGACAGTGTGAATTGTGTGCATGTGTATATATGTCTGTGTCTGTGTGTGTATATATATGTGTACATTGAGATGTATGGGTATGTATATTTACATGTGGGGACGTGTATGTATATACATGTGTATGGGGGTGGGTTGGGCCATTTCTTTCGTCTGTTTCCTTGCGCTGCCTCGTAAACGTGGGAGACCGACAAAGCAAAATAAATGAGTGAATAAATACCATTAATACAATGAAAATATAATGTGTTTAGGAGTGGAATTTTCCACTTGTAATGTCATGTTGCCACTCGAAAAGTTTCGAATTTTGGAGCATTTCTGTTTTTGGATTTTTGGATTAGGGATGCTTGATCTGTAGTAGTCTTTCTCATTTCTACCCTTGGATTACCTGAGTAAATTAAGTTTGCAAATTTTTTTCATTATGAAAGATGACTGACAGTGTCACTTAATCACTTTCCTGGATTGGCAGCTGAATTTGTTGAACAGGCATTAGAAATATTAGCATTACCTATGAATATATGAATCTTAATTCTTTTACGTTTGTTTGTAGAATGTTTTTTGCATCACATTAACTGAGTATGCCTTAATAGCTCATGTAAACTTCCACTTTCAGTTTGATGGTGTCTGGTCAGTAAACCAGATTTGAACAAAGAGTCCATGTTTAATGTCCTTACTTGAAATCATTCTGTTTTTTTGAGATAAAGAGATTTGTAGATACACTTTTTCACAGATGTTGACTGCCAACATGTTCTTCTGTGTGACATCACCATTGGGTGTAGGAATTGGCATGGGAATCACGGAGTTGCAAGCATCATTTACGACTGCAGCTGTTTCTGGCTCACTCCAGGGTATAGCCTGTGGCACATTCCTCTATGTAACATTTTTTGAGGTAAGTTTTTGTAAAGGAACACCATATCTTGCTTAAACCCAGAATGACAAGATGAATCTTGATTTTGGCAGATGATGAGGCACACCTTGAAAACCAGTGTATCTTATTATCATTTGATTGTCCTTTGGCTGTAGATGCACATTTTAGTTTCCATCCACTGACAATGGTCATGTTAAGAAGATAGAATTTTACTCGTTTCTTTGGACCAGGGAACCTCAAATGAGTGGAACACTTAATGGATTTAGGAAAGGAAGAGGGTTTTTTTACATCATTTTTCCACAGGTAGGTAATAAAAATTGGTCTTGAAAGAAAGTTCATAAAGTTGATTTAAAAATATATAGTGATGCTGATAAGAGAGGCTTTTAGGATGTTTATACCCTGAGGATGTGCATGGGAGACATGTAAATGCTGTTCAGAACTTTAATTCAGGTGAAAGATCTCCTGTTTGAATATCCATTGTCCCAAAACATTCTAAATCTGTATGTCTAACCATTTAAGATTCCTGCCAGAATGGCACCTGAATTTCTGAAGTTTGAATTAGAGTTGAGAGTGCTCAATGCTTTTCTCAGATATTTCTATGGTTTTTGCCCATGTTCTACCCCTATAATGGCTCCCAATAGGCTTTCAAACCTGCAGCACTTCACCTGTGTAATCAAACTTGGATGTAATTTATACTATTTTGAAGTGAAAGCAAGAATGAATATTGGATAAGTACCCCAAATCATTTTTTTTATTGGTTTGCATAGTATTTGTACAGTATATACTTAGATATGTTTCATATATAATTAATGATTAAATGCTGAAAAATCCAAACTAAGATTGTTATTTGTAATCAGGAAAAAATATGAAATCAGAACACTGCTCAGTTCCAAGGAATTTGGAGTGGATATCTTCTTTATAGAGACAGTTTCCTATATATTGTTGGTATAAGTGAATGGTTTGAAATGAAAGTGAGAGTGCATTTTAGTTCTGCAATGGCACCATGGTCATGTTATGTTTTAATGTGCAAGACTATACAACTTGAGAGTGAGATGATAGTGACTATCTGTCTGTCTATCTGTCTATATCTCTGATGCCTGTTCCAAGTGGAACTCCCTCAGAGGGATGGCCATGGCAATAATGCCTCCATAACTAGTGAGCCCCAGTTCCACGTATTAGCCTTTAGTGCCTCACCCTTAACAGGCCACTGGCAGAGGGCATCTATAGTGCAGTGTTGTCAGAGGATCCTACCTAACACTCCAGATGACTACATCTACCTGATGTTCCTTCTTACTACTTCTATGTAATGATTCTACCTAGTGATCCTTCCCTAAATGTTCCTCCCTAGTATTTCTATTTACTGCTCTTACCATTTTGCCAAAGACAAGCCATCATGTAGTGTTCACTACAGGAAAATCTGGAGTTACGTATTCCCTGCATGTTGTAGAAGGCGACTAAAAGGGGAGGGAGCAGGTGGCTGGAAATCCTCCTCTCTCTTTTTTTTCTAATTTTCCAAAAGAAGGAACAGAGAAGGGGGCCAGGTGACGATATTCCCTCAAAGGCCCAGTCCTCTGTTCTTAACGTTACCACGTGAAAAGAAGAGATTGTATGCTTAGGGAGTAAATGTCAGTAATCTACGTTTGGGTGAGTCAAAAAGAAAAGACAGCTACTTGGGTCAGAGTAATGCAGTGTGACACCCTCTGAAATGCTGGCTAACCACCACTACTTTGTGTCTTGTCCAGCCTATTCTCATTGTGAGCTGCTTAATGATTGAAATGTTTCAGGATTGAGAGACAAGAGGTAGATAATGTACTTAATGTCATCACACTCTTTCTCTTCTGTTTTAATTTTTTAATTTTGTCCATCACAAGAAGGCGGAGGAGATGAAGGAAATACTTCTATCTTTTTGTAGTCCCTTTTACTATATCATTTCAGGCCTGGCCTACGTTAAGACTTGTCCATGACTGGAGCCTTTTTCATTAGAAAATAAGCAGACTTGCTAATTAGGTAATGCAAGGGAGAAACATTGGAAGTGCACAGGAAACTTTAATGAAGAAAATCAACTACATATTGTTTGAAAAGCTGCATGATAGAGCGCTTGTCCCAACTAAGAGGCTAGGATATGAAGCGACACTCCTAGGTCCAATTAGTTAAAAAGTTATTGATGTAGGGGGTAGTGTAGATGGAATTATGAGAATAGATAGTATAAGTAATGAGGAAGTTATTTAATGAAAAATACTTAGATAGCCTTTTTCCTTGCCATCATTTTTTTTATCCCTTTTAAATTTTCCTGCTATAGCAAGCTAGCGCCAGGAACAGATGAAAAACTGCATTATTTTTTCACAGTACAAGGGATTAAGAAGGGTGGTATGAAAAGTGCTGAGATAACAGTCTATTTTACTCATATTATTTATGTATATTTTTTTCACCTTGCATTAGTGAGGTAACACCAAGAACAACAGATGAAGAGCCTATTCATTTTTTCTCACCATCTCTCTAGCTGTCATTTATAATACACTGAAACCAGAACCATCTGCCTACAATAAAGCCAACAGATGACCTCTCTGTGGTTTCCCCTAACCACTTCATTTGCCTTGTTTCAACCTGTTGACAGATGATTTCCCCCTTTATACCAATGCTATCAATCCTATGTACATCTCGCAACCTCTTGTACATTCAGGCCTCAATAACTGAAAGCCTCTTTTGTTCCATCCTCCATTTTCTGTCTCGGTGTACACACCTTCTTGGTTTTTGTTATTATTATTTTCTTTTCTTTCATACTTGTTTAGTGTTTCCTGCAATAGCACAGTAGTGCCATGAGCAGTTGAAGGAAAGGCCTTATTCACCCTCATCTGTTCTCTAGACATCATTTGTAATACACCATCACCACAACCCCCCATCCACTAATAGGCCTCACAGACCTGCCCATGGTTTTCCCAGCTGGTTTTAGTCCATTGACAGCTCATTGACCCCTGTTTACCACTTTGCTTCAGTTCACTCTATCCCATATACACCTTTCACCCCTCTGCATGTTCAGGCCCTGAGCACTCAAAAGCCTTTTCACTCCATCCTTCCATCTCCAGTTCATTCTCCCCCCTTCTCCTTATCCCATCCTCCTCAGGCACATAAGTCCTCTTTGTCATCCTCTCCTCTCTCATGCTGTCCTGACCATTTCATTGGATCCTTATCATCTCTTTCAACCATACTCCTCTTATTACCACACCTCTCTCATACCTTATCGTTACTTACTTGGGTAACCCTCCTCACACTTTTCCTCAAACGTTTTGTTTCCAATACATTCACCCTCTTCTGTACACTCTCATCTATAGCACATACTCACATTCATACAACACTGCCAGGACTACTTTACCTTCATACATACCTATTTTTGCCCTTCCAGATGATGACCTCTCTTTCCACTCTATCAAACACCTACATTTGTCCCATTTGTCTTTATACAGTGGAATTATACTTGCATTCCGTGAAGCCTCAGGCACCTCAACATGATTCATCCATTTATTGAGAGTACTAATCAATCAATTAGCAACACAGTCACCCCATTTCTTCAGAAATTGCTGTACAGCACTATCCACTAATAATTATTATTAGTGATGTGAAGAGATCAAATGGGAGGATCATTGAAGGGGGAAGATGGGGAAATGTCAACAGGTAAGGAAGAGGTAGAAAAGAGATGAAGTGAGTATTCTGAGGATCTGTTGAATGTGTAATGTTAATGTGGCAGATGTAGTGGATGTTTCAGTCGTGGAGGTATGCAGAGTGAGAGAGTGATGGCAAGTGGCATGTGAAAAGAGAAAAGGTGGTGAAAGTTTCACATAAAATGAAGAATGTCAAGGCAGCTTTAGTGGTTGGGATTGTAGCTGAAGTCCTCAAAAATGGAGGTTACAGTTTGTTGATTGGTTAGTTAGGATATTTGATGTATTTTATATATGGCTTAAGGAGAGGTTCAAGAGGATTGACAGAATGCATGTATAATGCCATTGTATAAAGATAAGAGGGACATAAATTGATGTTCAAGTTACAGAGGTATGAATTTAAATGTAAACAGGTAAGTTATATGGGAGAGTAGTGATTGAGAGGGTGGTGGCAAATACAAAGCATCCAATAGGGGAGGAACAAATTAGCTTGAGAAGTGGTTGCAGATTTGTGAAACAGGTGTTTGCTTTGAATAATTTTTGTGAGACATTTAAAGAAAAAGGAAGGGAATGATTTGTATGTGGCTTTAATGAGCTAGAGATGCTTTTTGGAAGGTGATACAAATATAAAATGTGAGAGTAAAGTACTTGAGGCACTGAGGAGCTATTCATTACCAAGAGAGGAAGGTGTGTGCGACACGGAAGAGAGGAGGGTGAGTGGTTTCAGGTGGCAGTGAATCTGCAACAGGGTTGTGTAATATTTTCATGGCAGTTTGATATATTTATGGATTGGGTGGTGAGGGAGGTGAATATGAGGGACTTAGAGAGAGAGGCAGATGTGCATTCTGTTGGGGGTGGGAGTGCCTTAGAGATGAGTCAGTTGCTGTTTGCTGATGACACACCTCTGGTGGAAGAAACTGCAGAGGTTAGATTTTGGAATTTGGAGACTGTTTGAAAGGAGGAAACTGAGAGTTAATGTGAGTAAAGAAATGTTGTTTAGTTTAGAAGGGGATAGAGATAAATCATTTGGAGTGTGAGTTTTTATGAAGAGAACCTAAAAAAAGTGGTGTTTTAGTTACCTAGGAGTGGACATGGCAGGTGATGGAATCATTAGAGGGGCTAAGATCATCGACATGTCACTTACAGAGGAAACTGTGAAAAAGTATGAAAAAAATTATTAATTGCATTTCTTTTTTTTTTTTTACCACCACTACATGAGCCTATTTGCCCCCTTTTAATGCTGTGGACATCAGTCTGCTAATACATAATTCGGTGCTGTGAATGTCAGTCTGCAGACATACCTTCCTACTGCAAGTTTAATGCTGTACACATTTTTATGCTCTATTAGTAACCCAAGCAGAGATTGAGTCACTGAATCTGCTTGTGGGTCAATAAATTGTAGGTAATTTTGGTGGGCAGTTGTGTGTCTTCACTAGGGACTTGCCAAGTCTCTGGCACTCACCACTACCTGCAGTCTCCGCCACCGTGCCCTTGCCACATCCATACCACGTTAACTTAAGATTTGCCACTCTGATGAATTCTTTTCATCAACTTCAAATAATTTACTTTTGATTTGTAAGAAGATAACAAAGGTTCTAATAGTTTTTCTGCAAATAATTACATGTAAGTGTATGTAACTTGCATATAGAGGAATGACCTATGTGGTAGATAGTGATTTTCCTAACCAAGGAAGATTTTGATTTGTAGAGTGGTGAGAGTAAGTGACCTTGGAAAGGAAACTTGTGTGAAGAAATACCAGGAGAGATTGAGTGTAGAATGGCAAAAGGTGAGAGCAAATGAAGTGAGGGGAGTGGTTGAGGAATGGTATGTATTTAGGTAAGCAGTGATAGCATGTGCAAGAGATGCATGTGGCATGAGGAAGGTGGGAGGTGGGCATATTAGAATGGGTAATGAGTAGTGGGATGAAGAGGTACAGTTGCTTGTGGAATAGAAAAGAGAAGCATTTGGGTGGTACTTACAAGGAAGGAGTGCAAATGACTGGGAGATGTATAAGAGAAAGAAACAAGGCCAGGAAGGTGCAAAGGTTGAAAAAAGAGGGCAAATGAGAGTTGTGGCCATATTGTATCATTAAACTTTAGGGACAGTGAAAATATGTTTTGGAAGGAGGTAAATAATGTATGAAAGAAAAGAGAACAAATGGGAACATCGGCGAAGGGGCAAGGGGGAAGTGATAACAGATAGTGATGGAGTGAGGAAGAGATGTTAGTGAATATTTTGAAGGATTGTTGAATGTGTTTGATGATAGAGTGGCAGGTGTGCAGTGTAAGAGAGTCCAGGAGGGTGGTTTGGTGAAGAGAGAAAAGGTGGTGAAATCATTGTGGAAGATGAAATCCAACAAGGCAATGGAACTCAGTGGTATTGCAGTTGAATTCATTAAGAAAGGGGATGACTGTGTTGTTGATTGGTTGGTAAGGATATTCAATGTATGTATGGATCATGGTGAAGTGCCTGAGGATTGGCAAAATGCATGTATAGTTCCATTGTATAAAGACAAAGGGGATAAAGGTGAGTGTTTAAAATACAGAGGCATAAGTATGTTGAGTACACCTGGAAAATTTTGTGGGAGGGTATTGATTGAGAGGGTGAAGGCATGTACAGAGCCTCAGATTAGGGGAAGAGCAGTGTGGTTTCAGAAGTGGTAGAGGATGTGTGGATCAGGTATTTTCATTGAAGGATGTGTATTAGAAATACTTAGAAAAATAGATGAATTTGCGTGTGGCCTTTATGGATCTGGGGAAGGCATATTACGGATTTGATTGAGATGCTCTGTAGAAGGTATTAAAAATGTATAGTGTGGGAGGTAAGTATACTTCACAGAGGAAACCAAGTGAAAGTATAGATTGTGTAAAACCATATAGAGTGAAAGAAGAAAGTGTACTAAATTGTACTTTGGAAAAGGGGGGGAGAAAGACTGGAAGAAGTGAGGGAATTTAAGTATGTAGGAGCTGTCTTGGGTAAGTGTGGTGATATGGGAGGAGAGATAAGGAAGAGAGCAGTACAGAGTAGAAAAGGCACTGGGTCCCTTAATAGAATGATGAAGGGTAGAGTGAAGAGAGGATTAAGGGCCAGCATAGTCCTCCCAACCCTGACCTATTCAGCCGAAACATGGACATGGAATGAGTCACAGATGTCAAGAATCCAGGCTGTGGAAATGAGCTATTTGAGAAGAGCATGTGGTGTGACTAGATGGAATGAAGAAAGAAATGAAGGGGTGTATGAGAGATGTGGTATGGCAGGGAATGCAAAAGGAATGAATTGTGGAGTGGTAGAATGGGTGAAACAAAATACTTCAAGATGGTTTGGGCATGTGAAAAGAATACAAGACTGGGATTTTACAATGAGTGTATGATAGTACAGTTAAAGGGGTTGGTATGCATGGAAGACCACCTATGACATGGGCAAATAGATTGGAGAAATACTGGGGGGAGAGAAATAGTGGAAGAATGCGTGGAATGGTGTATGCGAGGGAGGCATATAAGGACAGGGATAAGTGGAGACTCTTTTGCCGTGGCCAGTCCTTGATGGGAGTTCCTGGAGGAACAGGCATCAGAGATATAGATAGATAGATAGATAGATAGATAGGGAGGTAAGCTGCTAGAAGCAGAGAAGTTTTTATCAAGGGTGTAAGGCATGTATATGAGTAGGAAGAGAGGAAAGTGATTAGTACCCAGTGAAGGTCAGGTCTGCAGCAGGAGTGTGTGATGTCACCATGGTTGTTTAATTTGTTTATGGATGAGGTGTTTAGGGAGATAAATGCAAGAGTTTTGGAGAGAGAGGGTGATTATGCAGTCTGTTGGGGATGAGGGGGGCCTAGGAAGTTAGTTAGTTGCTGTTTGCTGATGAATCAGCACTGGTGGGTGATTTGAGTGAGAAACTGCAGAAGATGGTGACTGAGTTTGGAAAAGTGTGTGAAAGGAGAAAGTCAGAGTTTATTTAGGAAGCTGTGTCAAGACAAGATGCAAATCAAGTGAGAGAAGAGAGAGCAGAATTAACGGATGTGGATGAATGCGTTGTTGAGTCATCAACATAAGAGCACATTGGATTTTTTGTGGAGAGGAAATTGTTGAAAAATAGGAGGAAAAGTGTACGGGACAGGACAGAATCTTGAGGGACACCACTGTTGATGGAGAAAAGGGGGAGGCTGATCTATCAACTACCACAGAGATAGATTGGCCTGAGAGGAAGCTAGACATGAAGGATCAAAGTGAGGGAGGGAATCCAAAAGAGGGGAGCTTAGAGATGAGACCCTGATGTCACGCCATGTCAAAAGCCTTAGATATGTCAAAGGCAACTATGCATGACCCCAAAATCTTTAAGGGATGATAACCAGACATTAGGAAGATAGGAAAGAATATCACTAGTGGATCTCGCCTTACAGAAGCCATACTGGTGATCGGAGAGAAGACTGTGATTTTCGAGGTGTTTAAGAATATGGGAGTTGTGGAGGGATTCAAAGGCTTTGAAAATGGTAGATGTTATAGCAGTAGGACAATAGTTAGAGTGGTCACAACGATCACTCTTCTTAGGGATGGGATGTATCAGTGCATGTTTCCAAGGAGAAGGAAAAGTTTTGGGTTTTAAGCAGAAACAGAACAGATGAGCAAGCACAGGTCCAAGTTCAGAGGCACACTCTTTCAGTACACAGGGATAGATGCCATCAGGACCATAAGCCTTGCTTGTGTCCAGAGAAAGAAGCGCTGTTCTTACAGTCCAAAAAGAGATTACAGGAAGAGGCATAGAATTAGTAAGAGGAGCATGAGGGGATGAAGTAATGTTAGAGTCTTCCAAGGGAACCAAAGAGAGTTGCTTTGTCTATGGGAAAGACAGCTGTAGTACCATCAGAATGGAAAAGTGAAGGAAAGGTAGAGTGACAAAAGTTGTTAAAGATGCCCTTAGCTAAAGACCAGAAAGACCTATCAGTCGATGACAAGGAGAGGTAATATCACTTCCTTTGAATAAAGGAATGCTTCGCCTTAGGATAGCATGCTTGTATCGATTATGGGCAGTGATAAAAGCTGAATGGGAGCCAGAAGAAGGAGAGTATTTCCAAGCCCGATATGTCTGATGCCTTGTCTCAATGGCTCAGAACAGGAGCGGTTGAACCATGGATTGGTCTTGGAGGAATAGGGGATAAATGCCTCCATTCCTTTAAGAATAACCTTTGCAATGCATTCGACAAAGACAGAAGCATCACCACACAAGAGAGTAATTCACCCAAGGAAAGTCAGAAGTGAAGTTACATAAGTTATTCCAGTCATCTTTGTTCAGGTGCCACCATTTATGCTCAGAAGGGGCTGCGGGAGGGGGAGGTGCCATTAGAATAGATACATATATAAGAGTGTGATCAGATGAACCATTTGGGGTGAGATTATATAATTCCAGTGGGATGGACTGAAGGCGAGATACAAATCCAGAATATTAGGAGAGTGATCATAGCGGTCAGGTATACGGATAGGGTGGGAGATAATTTGCTCTAAATCATTGAGAATGGAAAACATGAGGGCTTCAATCCCTCCACTATCCATACGGGAGAAATTCAACCATTCCCTATGGTGAATGTTGAAATCCCTGAGGTACAGATTCTCAGCTTGCGAGTGAGAAGATGTCAGTCTCATGGGAGTAGTTTAGATAGTCGAAGATTATAGAATTTGTTGAATTAGGAGAACAATAGGAGAAACAGGAAAATTGGTAGTAGGGAGACAGACTTTGCACCACATAATATCAAAGCTTGAAGACTCAAGGTCCTTAAGGAGTGCATCAGGTATTGAAGGGTACCGAAAGATTCATATGTCTCACAGAAGCGTACACAGAAGAGTGCTTGTTCATCCTGGATCATGAGCCTAATTCTCAATTCATAATCAGGGCAAACTGTAGCAAAGATATGGCTTTAGCAAAAAAAGTTTTTGCCATATGACATTCACATCTGTTAGATGATTTCACCAATTTGATCTGGAAAAGGATGAAGTAGATTAGAGCCTGATTTGTTGCTGAGGGTTAGCTTTTTCTTAAGGCCCCCATCTTCCTTTGGATAAGCTGCCTGAAGTTGTGTCCAGACCTAGCTAACAAGCACAAACAGATCTGAACAAGTGCTAGTGAGTGAGCATTTTCTAGAACAACCCTTTCCTTCCCATTGCACCACTAAGCACTCCAAGATCACATATCCCTGTGTGTAATACTGGCTGTCATGCTTTGGCCTTCTCTCCTACCTCTTCTTTACTTCATTGTTGCTTTCTCTAGTTCTTGTAGTTCTTTGTAGACATAATTTGTTTCTATGCCATTTCCTTCTTAAGCAGAGGTTTGACACTGGCTTGTTAGGGGAAGGGGATGTAAAGTTCCTTTTTGCAGGCAGTGTTGAATAGTTCTTTGAGACATTTCTTAAGTTTTGGATGGCTTTTCTTGAATTCAGTGGCTGAAATGTGGGGTTACTTCATTTCTTCTCTTCGTAGGAGTTTATTTGCATGTCTAAAATTCTTCCTTGGGTGAACAGGGATGGGTTTTGGTGGTGGGATTATGATGTCAGGGAGGCCACAAGCACTGACAACCACTTATGTGATCATGCTTTCTGAGTACCCAGTGCACCTAGAAATCTCACATTTATCCACATTTTCTTGCTTTCAGGTGAGAAATCAGGATTTCTCAACCTTAGAAAGGTAAGAGCCAACCATCTTGAAGCACTGGTGGAGGAAATACAGTGCACAGAAGTAAGATTCCCAAAATGAAGGGTCAGTCAGGATTGTAGAAAGTACATCCTTCCTTAAAGAAAGCCTGAGGCACACTGAGGTGGGTTGTTGGTGCTCTCACTGTCAGAAACACTAGTCTCAGCTGAGATGATTTCACCTTGATAGCAATATATGCTTGTACCCACAATGATCCATATCCTTGTTTTGCCTTTGAGAATATATGGGGGTGGACAAGGAGTTTTGTGGATACTGTTTGTATACATATAATGGTGGTTGAAGATGATGAAGTCTTGGAGAATGTCAAGATAAAACAGTGTTTATTTTTTGTTTCAAAACCTAGATTTTTTAAATGATTATCAGCAGTGTTTTGTTTATTTCAAGACTGCCTCTTGGGATATTTAACCCTAGATGCCTGTTTTTATTGTTTTGATTTCATGATATGGTAATTGCACTTGATTTACATCTGAGTGAAGAAAAATAATGCTTCAAACACTATGTTACCCCATATTATTTAAAGCTTTTCATTATTCTTAACTGTTTATCACATACAGTGTGTTGATTTATCTTTGTCATTCACTTGCATTGAATAGATAATAAAACATTATTCTTGCAGGTTTTGCCTCATGAGATGAACAGTGGTGAGAACAGACTGCTTAAGTTGTTATTCATCATCTTTGGATTCTCAGCCGTGTGTGGTGTTTTGTATCTTGATCCGGCAACTCAGCGTCCTCATTGCTATCAGCAGCCTGTTCCTGTGCCACCATCATAATAATGTAAATTTTGCATATCTCATCAGTGTTACCTAATGATGCCAGTGATACCTACAGTATATTCCCTTATGTCCGTCATGCTATAACTACCATCTGTAAAGTGGATGGGTTTAGAATAATGAAATGTAGAAATGAGAAGGTTATTCCTTGAATGAAATTGCCAGTAGTAATATCAGTTCTGGTTCTCTTGCCTCAATGAAATGTTTCTATAGAAATTTAGCAAGAGCTAACTTCATTGCCAATCAGCATCAGAGAAGTTATCATGTGCTTTATAAGATTATAAGAAAAATCATAAAATTTGATATTTTGAATGTTATTTGTGAAAGAAAAGTAGGGTTATTTTTCTATTTTGTCTGAAAAAAATCTTATAAGAAGGAAATGTGCTTCCATTGCTTTTCGGGTATGTGATGGTGTTATATTTACTGTCGTCACAAAAATGGTGATGGATTATAGGAATACTCTGCTTGAAAGGATATACGTATCTCCAGTTTTATGAGTGTTGCCCAGTGTTCATTTGTACTTTGGATTAAATACATAGGAGATTTTCCTGTGATTTTACAAGGTGAATTCTAATTTATGATAAGTATAGTGAGATCTGTTGGAAAAGATGCCCCTGAAAAACTGTGTTATTGCTTGATATTTTAATTAAGCAGACTGTGATGTGTAAAATGTTCAGTTATTTTATTTCTTCAGTCTTAAGAATTTACTGATAATATATTATGTTTAAGGTATAAATGTTGACAGTTATTTGGATATGTATGTATGTAATGTTACAAGAGTCTGCACCATTCCATATCTTGTGTGATTTCCTAATGTTTTTAGTTTCATAGTAATTAAAGAAAAGTATTTGTAATGATTTCAGATGCTGTCAAGCTAGTCACTATCATAACCATTAAAACACATTTATGACGTAAAGTTTCAGATATAGAAAACCATCATTCTGTATCATGTTTAAAGTAGGATTTGGCCCATCATTCCATATGGTATAAGAGCAGGTGCATATTTTATAAGTTCATGAATCCAGTCATTTAATCAGTGAACCCTTGAGCCTGAAGAAGAATTCTTTTGTCATTAGAGAAAAAAGTTGGTTAAGCATTGGTTGTGGGCCAAAATGGTATTTTCCTATGCCAGTAATTGGTTTACACAATTCTTGTAGATTATTGAATATTTTTTTTAATTTTTCATTTATTCTTCAACCTTGTGTTTAAGCTATTGTGAAAGTATAGTGGGTGTTATGTTTTTTTAATGTAGATTTCTAGTTTTTTATTGTAGTTGAATAAGTTCTTAAACTTTCAGTAGCAGGGCCATTCAAAGAAATTTATTCTTCAGTAATTACCACAAAGAAAACATGTGCCTGGGACCATTCTTGACATTAGGCAGCATATATTTTATAAAAACAAAAATTTAACTGCCTCATAGTTGCCATCTCCTCAATGACAAGCCACTGAGCACTCAATAATCATGGGTACATTTTCAATCCATGAGTGTAACCATACATTATCTTTATCAACAAGCAGTAAGCCTCATGTTTTATATAGTAGTTCACTGCCTTCTTAGTGTGATATGTTTGTCCATTGCTTTAACAATTTCATGCTGGTGATTTTCTCCATTCATAGACTTTTTTACAACTTGCTGTGGTTTCTTTACTGCAGTATGAGTCAAAGAATATCATTCTTGTCAGATTGTCTGTTTAGATAACCCTCTTGACAGTCTAACAATATTGTAATAAAAGGGTAAGAGAGATGTGTGGTAATAAAAAGAGTTTGATTGAGAGAGCAGAAGACTTATGCTGAAATAGTTTAGACATATGGAGAGAAGGAGTGAGAAAAGGTTGACAAAGAGGCTATATGTGTCAGAAGTGGAGGAAACAAGGAGATTAGAGAGACCAAAATGGAGAAGGAAGGATGGAGTGAAAAAGATTTTGAGTGGTTAGGTCCTTAACATGCAGGAGGGTAAAAGGCTTGCATGGGATAGAGTGCATTAGAAGTGTGGTGTACCTAGGTTTGTTGTGCTTCAGAGGTTGTCAGTTTGCTTTTCTCTGACCCAGGTAGATGTCTTTTCTTTCTGCCTCATCCACATATGGACCACTAACACCCCCCCCCCTTTTTTTTTTTTAAGGCCTCTGTTACAGACAAAAGTCCACCCTGAAATCATGAGAGAATTATGAAGCAGAAAAAGAAAAGACAAGGGAAAGTATTTACAAATTTTTGAGTACCTGAAAGACCTGTCGTATGAAATGTGCCAGGTTATAGGTATTAGGAAAGACATGAGAAGGTAGAGAGTTCCAGATCTTTGACACATAGGGAAAGGAGCAGGTATCGAAATGGCCCACCCTTGAGTTGCCGATGGCCTCACAATAATCATGTGATGCAGGAGCTTGCCAAGTATTGTGTGGTCTAGTTAGTGGTGGGGGCACACAAGTTTGGAAGTTAGCCTGAGACAGTTTATAAGTTGGATCGCTTTCAATTTGACTCTCAAGTAAGGATACAGAGCTAGAACTACCCCAAATGTGAGAGCAGTAATCCATACAAGGATGAATCAATCCCATGTATAAAAGGAGCAGCTGTTCAGAAGAGAAGTTTCAACATCTAAACAGGACACCCAGTTTCTTAGAGGCAGACTTAGCTATTCCTGTAATGTGGGATTTTTCAAGAAAGAGTGGATATTACTATTATACAATCTCTTCTTGTCATAGATAACATTTGACAACACTTAACTCACATTTCATTCTTCATAACTCTAGATTTTCCTGCAGTGAGCATTATGCACTAGCTTTACCTTTTGGCAAAATGGTAAGAGCAGTATATAGAATTAGTAGGTAGGGACATTTAGGCTGGAGCAGTAAGTAAAAAATTAGGTAGAAATGGTCGGTAGGAATATTAGGCTAGAGCATTAAGTAGATGTAGTCAGTAGGAACATTAGGTAGGAGCCTCTGCCAACACTGCACTAGAGTTGCCATCTGCCATTGACCTATCAAGGGTGAGGCTTTAAAGGATATCTGTTCTATCTATATCTCTGACACCTGTTCCAATTAGAACTCCGTCAAAGGAGTGCCCACAGCAATAGAGTCTCCATATCTAGTGAACTCCAGTGCTGCTTCTTACCTGTTAGTGCTTCACCCTTAACAGGCCACTGGCAGAGGGCAGCTCAAGTGCAGCGTTTGCTGAGGCTCCTACCTAATGTTCCTACTGACTATTGCTATGCTATACTACTTTTACTTTCTGCATTAAAAGCTAAGAAGCAGAAATGGAACTCACTAGTTATGGAGACTCTATTGCCGCGGCCACCCCCTTGAGGGAGTTCCAGGTGGAAACAGGTGTGAGATATATAGATAGATAGGAAAATAGATTGATAGATGTGCTGTCAGTGGGCTGAACCAAAGTATGTGAAGCATCTGGGGTAAACCATGGAAAGTTCTGTGGGGCCTGGTTGTAGATAGGAAGCTATGGTTTCGTTGCATTAACATTGACTGCTAGGGAATGAATGTGAGCAGATGTAGTCTTTCTTCGTCTGTTCCTGGCACTACCATGCTAATATGGGAAACAGCAGTCAGGTATAAAAAAAATTATTATGGATGGAACTGCAAGGAAGTTTCCATAACTGTGCCTCTGTTGATTTCTGGTTGCCAGTAAATTTTTTTGGAACCAAAGAAATAATTCCCATAAGTTGGTATCTAAAGCTTCAGAATCAGTTAGTAGGAGAATGTTAAATTCCAGATCATCTGCTTCATTAGAAACTTACATTCAGGCTCTTTTAGAGTTGATATTTAAGCACAATGATTTCTTAAAGAATGATCACATTTTTCTTTGAGGAGAGAATACTAGTAACAGTTTTCTTTTTTTTGTGAAACTCAATTTTTGGCTGCTGCAGTACGTGATTAATTGTCATTTCCTGTGGCAACTATGGGAGTAAGTATTGGATGCAAATCTTTCTTTTGAAATCAATAATTGATGTAGACATTTCTGCAATTTTTGCATACTTTTTTTAAAAATCAGCTGAAATTAGATTTTTCAGTAACAGCTGGACCTTTTCATGTGTGGTGTTTAGGGGAACTAATGAGATATAAAGCCTGTGCTTTTGAGCCCTTGACTTATTCCAGATATAGCATTTCTTGTCCAGGATATCCATTATTTACTTCCCGTAGCATTGGTTAGAAGACTCTTTTCTAATGAATCTTGCACAGTACTAAGGAATTATTAATGTGACATCAAAGAACTTCCAAGAGCCATACCTCTTGATTATTTATGAATTATTGATTGAAGTTTCAAAGATTCCACAGCTTAATCATCCTTCATTTGACTGAGTAAACCAGCTGTCATTTGAGCTTAATTGTAGCATATAGAATAAGGAGGTTTTTATATCTGCCCTGTTTATAATTGCTCATATACTTGACATTTCTTTTTAAGGAATTACCCTTCACAGTAAATTTGTGACACGCTCGTAGGGGGCATTTATTTACGTAGTATGAATGATAAATTTTCTCATTCATAACTTTGTTTGTATGTGATTGTCCATGTTAAGTAAGATTGGCCTCCTGCATAATTATGAATAGGGAGCTACCTCCTTTCATGAAATCTGATTTGGCTTTTTGTCAGATGCAGAAAAGTAATTCTGAAATGTAGGATACTTTGTTCGGTAATGTACACACCACAGAAATAACTAACCATCATAGCTGATAGATGTAAAGTTTAAGATACAAATCTCACTGAAAGATCATCTGAAAAAATTCAACTGAGAAACCATCTGGTCTCTTGCCCACAGCTGGTTATCCTGTTGATTAGGTGAGTAGATTAATGTCGACCCAGAATGAGAATGACGATTGCTCAGTGACCAATCATTTAGAGGATAATGACCATTCTGTCAGGTAGTTTGACTCCTTGTTTTATGGGGTCTGTGTTGCTTATCAACATAACAAGTCTTGGTATGTTTCACGTGTTTTCTTGTGGCTGTAAACCTGCTGTTCTAAACATTTAATTAGCGATAGGAAAGAAAGCTTTGGCCAAATTAGTACTGTGCATTTCCCCTCTTAACTTGCTTAAAAAGAAAATCATTTCAAGTTAAGTACTTGAAAGGATAGACTGAGGTCTTATGTAGCCATGTAAACAAAATAAGGAAGTATGTATAGATGTGTGTCTTTGTCATATTTTAGTAGATAGGTTTTATCATGTATCCCAACTTAAGTCTTAAATAATCATTATTTAATGTATGCCTTTTCAGTATTTGTAGCAGGGAGGCACATGAAGAATTCCAAGAACATTTTATATTTCAAAAATGTCCTTATCTTTTAATGACAAAGACAAGTTATAAACACGCAAAATATTTGTTCTTTTTTTATGTTATGTTGTTACTCAGGCTCACACTGAGAAAGAAAGTGTGGAAAAGTTGATGGTTGCCTCTGTAAGTCTATAAAAAGGTGAAGTTAGAAGCATTAGAAAAATGCAGGCTTAAGAGAGACAGAAAAATGACAAACAGGAATTATTTAAGATTTCAATATTGAGGAAATTGTTTCCACATCCTTATGTTGTTGATCTAAGCTCTTAAATGCAGTTGACTTGAATTGTTAAAACATATTGAGTGTATGCCCAAAACTCCTTTAATCCCAAAATAACAGCAATCTTCATATGATATTTTCTTATAAGACATGGCCAACATTATACTCAAAATTTCCACCTCTTATTAGATTTGTAGTTGATTTATGGTAACATTAATGGCTTAGTTTCTTCTGTCACCTATGTATTGGAAAGAATTCATTGCTCTTCACTACTCCAATAATCACCACCACTTGCCCCTCAACTTCTCAGGCTGTGCATACTTTAACCCAGCAGAAAATGCCAAGATTGTTGGATGACCTGTGTGATGTGGAAGAATGCTTGTCATCAGGTGTATCAGCTGGTGAGCAAAGTGAAGAAGAGTATTCAGTAGAGGATAAAGAAATAAGTGACTAAGAGAGTGATCCCAGTAGGAGGAAGGGGGATGATGGTGAGCCCAGACTACCACCACTTGTGTCACCACCAAGTACACACTCATCCTTTGGGTTGTGTACATGGATCAAATTTTGTACCAGCTGCAGGTAATTTTCATGGATAGAATTTGAGAGTGATGTCAAATTTTTTTTTTGTAATAGAAATTCATGTAGTGTGTGTAGTATAGTATTTCTATATACATTCTTGTTATTTGCTCCCAGGGTTGTTGTGCCTGTGTGGGAAATAAAGGTAGAGTATGATACTAATGATAAGGAAAATAGACAAACAGGACCTCCATGTTCTCCTCTCTTATCTCTAGATGAAGAATGATCACTGACATCCAAGGCGCTTACCCTCCTCATTTTCATTACAGTGTACAGTGTAATATTTCTACATACACTAATTTCATTCACCACCAGTGGTGTAAGGAAAAAGATAATAATGTGATACCAGGTTCAAGAAGAACAAACAAATGGACCTCCATTTCCTCCCTTCTTATCGCAAGTTGAGGAAAGATTGCCACAGAGATGCTAGTGGCAACCCACTTTCCCCACTCATTCAGCATTCCTCTAGGCCAAGATATAGTCGTATTACTTTTTTGTGAATATCTTCCTTTTTGTACAAATTTGTATGCCATTGTATGATTCATGAAGGCTGTTTTTGATTTTTTCATGCATGAAGGGAGTTGTTGGAAATTACTCACATTTTAAGGATTAGAAATACTCGTTCTTTTTTTCTTGTGATAAGCTGATGTCTTTTCCCAGCGTTTGTAGAATGAGTGTACATGTTTATTCATAGGTGTTGTAAAGTGATTTTTTTTTTTTTTTTTTTTTTTTTTTTTTTTTTTTTTTTGTCGCTGTCTCCCGCGTTTGCGAGGTAGCGCAAGGAAACAGACGAAAGAAATGGCCCAGCCCCCCCCCCCCCATACACATGTACATACACACGTCCACACACGCAAATATACATACCTACACAGCTTTCCATGGTTTACCCCAGACGCTTCACATGCCTTGCTTCAATCCACTGACAGCACGTCAACCCCTGTATACCACATGACTCCAATTCACTCTATTTCTTGCCCTCCTTTCACCCTCCTGCATGTTCAGGCCCCGATCACACAAAATCTTTTTCACTCCATCTTTCCACCTCCAATTTGGTCTCCCTCTTCTCCTCGTTCCCTCCACCTCCGACACATATATCCTCTTGGTCAATCTCTCCTCACTCATTCTCTCCATGTGCCCAAACCATTTCAAAACACCCTCTTCTGCTCTCTCAACCACGCTCTTTTTATTTCCACACATCTCTCTTACCCTTACGTTACTTACTCGATCAAACCACCTCACACCACACATTGTCCTCAAACATCTCATTTCCAGCACATCCATCCTCCTGCGCACATCTCTATCCATAGCCCACGCCTCGCAACCATACAACATTGTTGGAACCACTATTCCCTCAAACATACCCATTTTTGCTTTCCGAGATAGTGTTCTCGACTTCCACACATTTTTCAAGGCTCCCAAAATTTTCGCCCCCTCCCCCACCCTATGATCCACTTCCGCTTCCATGGTTCCATCCGCTGACAGATCCACTCCCAGATATCTAAAACACTTCACTTCCTCCAGTTTTTCTCCATTCAAACTCACCTCCCAATTGACTTGACCCTCACCCCTACTGTACCTAATAACCTTGCTCTTATTCACATTTACTCTCAACTTTCTTCTTCCACACACTTTACCAAACTCAGTCACCAGCTTCTGCAGTTTCTCACATGAATCAGCCACCAGCGCTGTATCATCAGCGAACAACAACTGACTCACTTCCCAAGCTCTCTCATCCCCAACAGACTTCATACTTGCCCCTCTTTCCAGGACTCTTGCATTTACCTCCCTTACAACCCCATCCATAAACAAATTAAACAACCATGGAGACATCACACACCCCTGCCGCAAACCTACATTCACTGAGAACCAATCACTTTCCTCTCTTCCTACACGTACACATGCCTTACATCCTCGATAAAAACTTTTCACTGCTTCTAACAACTTGCCTCCCACACCATATATTCTTAATACCTTCCACAGAGCATCTCTATCAACTCTATCATATGCCTTCTCCAGATCCATAAATGCTACATACAAATCCATTTGCTTTTCTAAGTATTTCTCACATACATTCTTCAAAGCAAACACCTGATCCACACATCCTCTACCACTTCTGAAACCGCACTGCTCTTCCCCAATCTGATGCTCTGTACATGCCTTCACCCTCTCAATCAATACCCTCCCATATAATTTACCAGGAATACTCAACAAACTTATACCTCTGTAATTTGAGCACTCACTCTTATCCCCTTTGCCTTTGTACAATGGCACTATGCACGCATTCCGCCAATCCTCAGGCACCTCACCATGAGTCATACATACATTAAATAACCTTACCAACCAGTCAACAATACAGTCACCCCCTTTCTTAATAAATTCCACTGCAATACCATCCAAACCTGCTGCCTTGCCGGCTTTCATCTTCCGCAAAGCTTTTACTACCTCTTCTCTGTTTACCAAATCATTTTCCCTAACCCTCTCACTTTGCACACCACCTCGACCAAAACACCCTATATCTGCCACTCTATCATCAGACACATTCAACAAACCTTCAAAATACTCATTCCATCTCCTTCTCACATCACCGCTACTTGTTATCACCTCCCCATTTACGCCCTTCACTGAAGTTCCCATTTGCTCCCTTGTCTTACGCACCCTATTTACCTCCTTCCAGAACATCTTTTTATTTTCCCTAAAATTTACTGATAGTCTCTCACCCCAACTCTCATTTGCCCTTTTTTTCACCTCTTGCACCTTTCTCTTGACCTCCTGTCTCTTTCTTTTATACTTCTCCCACTCAATTGCATTTTTTCCCTGCAAAAATCGTCCAAATGCCTCTCTCTTCTCTTTCACTAATACTCTTACTTCTTCATCCCACCACTCACTACCCTTTCTAAACAGCCCACCTCCCACTCTTCTCATGCCACAAGCATCTTTTGCGCAATCCATCACTGATTCCCTAAATACATCCCATTCCTCCCCCACTCCCCTTACTTCCATTGTTCTCACCTTTTTCCATTCTGTACACAGTCTCTCCTGGTACTTCCCCACACAGGTCTCCTTCCCAAGCTCACTTACTCTCACCACCTTCTTCACCCCAACATTCACTCCTCTTTTCTGAAAACCCATACTAATCTTCACCTTAGCCTCCACAAGATAATGATCAGACATCCCTCCAGTTGCACCTCTCAGCACATTAACATCCAAAAGTCTCTCTTTCGCACGCCTGTCAATTAACACGTAATCCAATAACGCTCTCTGGCCATCTCTCCTACTTACATAAGTATACTTATGTATATCTCGCTTTTTAAACCAGGTATTCCCAATCATCAGTCCTTTTTCAGCACATAAATCTACAAGCTCTTCACCATTTCCATTTACAACACTGAACACCCCATGCATACCAATTATTCCCTCAACTGCCACATTACTCACCTTTGCATTCAAATCACCCATCACTATAACCCGGTCTCGTGCATCAAAACCGCTAACACACTCATTTAGCTGCTCCCAAAACACTTGCCTCTCATGATCTTTCTTCTCATGCCCAGGTGCATATGCACCAATAATCACCCACCTCTCTCCATCAACTTTCAATTTTACCCATATTAATCGAGAATTTACTTTCTTACATTCTATCACATACTCCCACAACTCCTGTTTCAGGAGTATTGCTACTCCTTCCCTTGCTCTTGTCCTCTCACTAACCCCTGACTTCACTCCCCAGACATTTCCAAACCACTCTTCCCCTTTACCCTTGAGCTTCGTTTCACTCAGAGCCAAAACATCCAGGTTCCTTTCCTCAAACATACTACCTATCTCTCCTTTTTTCACATCTTGGTTACATCCACACACATTTAGGCACCCCACTCTGAGCCTTCGAGGAGGATGATCACTCCCCGCGTGACTCCTTCTTCTGTTTCCCATTTTAGAAAGTTAATACAAGGAGGGGAGGATTTCCGGCCCCCCGCTCCCGTCCCCTCTAGTCGCTTTCTACGACACGCAAGGAATACGTGGGAAGTATTCTTTCACCCCTATCCCCAGGGATAATATACATATATATATACACACACACACACACACACACACACACACGCGCACACACACACACACACACACACACACATATATATACATATGAAAAATGTAAGAAACAATTTAAGTGAATTATTATTGTGTTATCCAAATACCTTAAAACTTCTTTGCTGTCACTTATTTAGTGTTATCCAAGTTCTTCTCTGCTTCATTGTAATATTGCTTCTGTCCAGATTAATCTAGGACTTTGAAGTTCTGCTTATATATATGCAAGTAAATTCCATTTATTTTTAAAGATTTTTCAAAGATACGGAAAAATGTCAGTATTATAATAGTTTATGAAAATATGTTGTTGAATTGATAAAAACAATATTTTTTTTATAATCTATATTGCCATCCAAAAGCTAAAGTATTGTGTACTGTAATCCACAAATGAAATATGCTTCACTGTGAAAATGAATATGTACATCCATTAAGAAAAATTTATGTAGAAATTCATTCTGAAAACAAGAAAAACATTCCTCTTCTGCTTCCTCTCACCCTCTCACCCTCCCTTATATTTTCTTATTCTCTCTAGCTTCCTTATCTTTCCCATGTATCTCATTAACTGTTGATCAGTGATTTTCCAAGAACATTGCAGACACATCCACATATGCTACACACCTAGCCCATACTATAAAGTAAATCTCTTTTTATATATATTTTTTTCATTCATTTATTATACTTTGTCGCTGTCTCCCGCGTTAGCAAGGTAACACAAGGAAACAGACGAATGAATGGCCCAACCCACCCACATACACATGTATATGCATACATGCACATATACATACCTATACATTTCAACATATACATACATATATATACACATATTTTTTTTTCTTTTTTTCATACTATTCACCATATCCCATATTAGCGAGGTAGCGTTAAGAACAGAGGACTGGGCCTTTGAGGGAATATCCTCACCTGGCCCCCTTCTCTGTTCCTTCTTTTGGGAAATTAAAAAAAGAGGGGAGGATTTCTAGCCCCCCTCCCCCTTTAGTCGCCTTCTACAACACGCAGGGAATACGTGAGAAGTATTCTTTCTCCCTATCCCCAGGGATAACATACATATACATACACAGATATATATATATATCTTTTTTCTTTCAAACTATTCGCCATTTCCCGCATTAGCGAGGTAGCGTTAAGAACAGAGGACTGGGCCTTTGAGGGACTACCCTCACCTGGCCCAATTCTCTGTTCCTTCTTTTGGAAAATTAAAAAAAAAACGAGAGGGGAGGATTTCCAGCCCCCCGCTCCCTCCCCTTTTAGTCGCCTTCTACGACACGCAGGGAATACGTGGGAAGTATTCTTGCTCCCCTATCCCCAGGGATAATATATATATATATATATATATATATATATATATATATATATATATATATATATATATCTTTCTTTCATACTATTTGCCATTTCCCGCGTTAGCAAGGTAGCGTTAAGAACAGAGGACTGGGCCTCTGAGGGAATATATATATATATATATATATATTATATTTATATTTTTTTTTATTATACTTTGTCGCTGTCTCCCGCGTTTGCGAGGTAGCGCAAGGAAACAGACGAAAGAAATGGCCCAACCCCCCCCATACACATGTATATACATACGTCCACACACGCAAATATACATGCCTACACAGCTTTCCATGGCTTACCCCAGACGCTTCACATGCCTTGATTCAATCCACTGACAGCACGTCAACCCCGGTATACCACATCGCTCCAATTCACTCTATTCCTTGCCCTCCTTTCACCCTCCTGCATGTTCAGGCCCCGATCACACAAAATCTTTTTCACTCCATCTTTCCACCTCCAATTTGGTCTCCCTCTTCTCCTCGTTCCCTCCACCTCCGACACATATATCCTCTTGGTCAATCTTTCCTCACTCATCCTCTCCATGTGCCCAAACCACTTCAAAACACCCTCTTCTGCTCTCTCAACCACGCTCTTTTTATTTCCACACATCTCTCTTACCCTTACGTTACTCACTCGATCAAACCACCTCACACCACACATTGTCCTCAAACATCTCATTTCCAGCACATCCACCCTCCTGCGCACAACTCTATACATAGCCCACGCCTCGCAACCATACAACATTGTTGGAACCACTATTCCTTCAAACATACCCATTTTTGCTTTCCGAGATAATGTTCTCGACTTCCACACATTCTTCAAGGCTCCCAGGATTTTCGCCCCCTCCCCCACCCTATGATTCACTTCCGCTTCCATGGTTCCATCCACTGCCAGATCCACTCCCAGATATCTAAAACACTTTACTTCCTACAGTTTTTCTCCATTCAAACTTACCTCCCAATTGACTTGACCCTCAACCCTACTGTACCTAATAACCTTGCTCTTATTCACATTTACTCTTAACTTTCTTCTTTCACACACTTTACCAAACTCAGTCACCAGCTTCTGCAGTTTCTCACATGAATCAGCCGCCAGTGCTGTATCATCAGTGAACAACAACTGACTCACTTCCCAAGCTCTCTCATCCACAGCAGACTTCATACTTGCCCCTCTTTCCAAAACTCTTGCATTCACCTCCCTGACAACCCCATCCATAAACAAATTAAACAACCATGGAGACATCACACACCCCTGCCGCAAACCTACATTCACTGAGAACCAATCACTTTCCTCTCTTCCTACACGTACACATGCCTTACATCCTCGATAAAAACTTTTCACTGCTTCTAACATATATATATATTTTTTTTTTTTTTTTTTATACTTTGTCACTGTCTCCCGCGTTTGCGAGGTAGCGCAAGGAAACAGACGAAAGAAATGGCCCAACCCACCCCCCCCATACACATGTACATACACACGTCCACACACGCAAATATACATACCTACACAGCTTTCCATGGTTTTCCCCAGACGCTTCACATGCCTTGCTTCAATCCACTGACAGCACGTCAACCCCGGTATACCACATGACTCCAATTCACTCTATTTCTTGCCCTCCTTTCACCCTCCTGCATGTTCAGGCCCCGATCACACAAAATCTTTTTCACTCCATCTTTCCACCTCCAATTTGGTCTCCCTCTTCTCCTCGTTCCCTCCACCTCCGACACATATATCCTCTTGGTCAATCTCTCCTCACTCATTCTCTCCATGTGCCCAAACCATATATATATATATATATATCTTTTAAACTATTTGCCATTTCCCGCGTTGGCGAGGTAGCGTTAAGAACAGAGGACTGGGCCTTTTTTGGAATATCCTCACCTGGCCCCCTCTGTTCCTTCTTTTGGAAAAAAAAAAAAAACGAGAGGGGAGGATTTCCAGCCCCCTGCTCCCTCCCCTTTTAGTCGCCTTCTACGACACGCAGGGAATACGTGGGAAGTATTCTTAATCCCCTATCCCCAGGGATATATATATATATATATATATAGTTTACCTCAGACTCTTCACATGCCCTGGCTCAATCCATTGACAGCACGTTGACCCCAGTATACCACATTGTTCCAATTCACTCTGTTCCTTGCACACCTTTCACCCTCTTGTATGTTCAGGCCCCAATCGCTCAAAATCTTTTTCACTCCATCCTTCCACTTCCAATTTGGTTTCCTACTTCCCACTTCTCCTTGATCCTTCCACCTTGGACATATATATCTTCTTTGTTAATCTTTCCTCACTCATTCTCTCCATGTGACCAAACCATTTCAATACACCCTTTTTTGCTCCTTCAACCACACTCTTTTTATTACCCTTTCATTACTTACTCGATCAAACCACCTCACACCACATATTGTCCTCAAACATCTCATTTCCAACACATCCACTCTCCTCCGCACAACCCTATCTATAGCCCACGCTTCGCAACCATATAACTTTGTTGGAACAATGTCTTATGTACACATGTACATATTCATCCTTGCTACCTCCATCCATTCCCATCACACATATATGTACATATACATTTCAATGTATACATACATATACATGTCAACATATACATACACACGCACAGACATATACATATATGCACATGTACATATTCATACTTGCTTGCCTTCATCCATTCCTGTCACTAGGTTTGTGCTACTACTAGGAGCAGTGATATTATGGACTTCTTGTGTTTGGAAATAGCATCTTACTGGCATGACAGTCATGGAAGACTTTGTAAAATACTGCTTCTGAAATCCAAAAGTGCAATATGCACAAAAAAGAGAACACCTTAAACATCCAGAGCCAACACTCTTCAACACTTTGCCAGCTACCATCAGAAACAGAATGGGATGCACTATAGAGAATTTAAGAGTGCACTGGACAATGTAAGGGCTATGTAGGCCTAAGAGCTGTGGCTTCCAGTAGCTTAGTAGACCAATGACTTAATCCAACAACCTGGGCCTATCCTTGTCTGTGAGGGTGAAGACCCCTGAGTATCAAGCCAGGTATGTACCAGGAATGAGAATCTCTTTGACAATACTGCCCTAACAACGATATAATCTTACCAAGGGTACTTTTCTCTAGGAGTGTAATCTCATGCAAGCAAAGTTCAGTAACACCCTTAATTAATGATCAAAGAAATATACTGTATGTGATTAACTATTTGGGATGTTAACTGAAACAGTTTTAGATGCCCAATACAAACAAACCTCACAACATGTGCAGTGTGAACATTCCCAACCACATTTGAAAGTTCACTAGTTCACTGCATTTAAGATTAAAAACTGACTATTTTTTTCTGATTTTGTAGTATATTGATATTTTCCTTGAGATTTTCATTGGCTTTCTGTAATCAGTGAGGCATGTCACTGCACTTAGAAACGGTATCACAGGCCAAGGCACTTAAAATTGAACCAGACAAGGAATCAAATTCATGGTTGGTGTTATTAGTGGATTTTACGACATACTAGATGTCTAATACCAAAAGTATTAGTGGATTTACATGAAACAGAGGGTCCAGATCCTAGAGCAAGTTTTACATCCTGAATTAGGGAATAAGACGAATGATTTATAATGTTTTTGTCTAGGTTTGATGCTTTCTCTTAATTTTCCATTCTGATTGGTTCTTTTTCCTGATGATTTGGTTTTTAACGTGTCTTCTTGCCACATTGATACAGTTGAGTGAGTACAAATGGAAGAGAGTTCTCTCTCTGCTTGTTTAAGGTTGTAAAATGCCTTGTTATAGTCTGTTTTTGTATTGTCTATGTGCTGTAGAGGAATGTCGTGCTTAACTCTCCTAAATGGAATTTGTTTCTTGTTATAGAATGCACTTTGGATTAGTGTGTGCAGTATTACTTTGTTCCTAATGCATTCTTGTGGGAAATTATATTGTAGCTTCTTGATGTTGCCAGAGGTAAGCAAAATAGTTTAACACTTATCTAACTACCCAGGCCAACCACCCCCACATAACCCTCTTTAACCACAAGGCACCCCAAGGGTAGTTTCTACTCTGGCATGGCAGGAAGAAGGTGTACAAGCCTGTGTGCTTGTGTTTGGATTTAAAACTTTTGCATTGTCTACAAATGACAGGGTGAATTTTCTCCAGGAACAATGTGTACCATAAAGTTTTGCCATTTCCCACATTAGCGAGGTAGCATTAAGAACAGAGGACTGATCCTTAGAGGGAATATCTTTACTTAGCCCCCTTTCTCTGTTCCTTCTTTTGGTAAAAGTATAAACGGGAGGGGAGGATTTCCTGCCTCCCAATCCCTCCCCTTGTAGTTGCTTTCTACAACACACAGGGAATACGTGGGAAGTAGTCTTTCTTCCCTGTCCCACCCCACAGGAAACAGCATTGCTACCTCCTGCTTCAGCAAGGTAGTGCCGGGAAAACAGACAAAAAAAAGGCCACATTAGTTCACACTCAGTCTCTAGCTGTCATGTGTAACACACTGAAAACCACAGCTCCTTATCCACATCCAGGCCCCACAGACCTTTCCATGGTTTACTCCGAATGTCTTACATGCCCTTGTTCAGTCCATTAACAGCACATCGACCCTAGTGTACTACGTTATTCTAATCCTCTCTATTTCTTGCATGCCTCTCACCCTTCTGTATGTTTAGGCCCCGAACACTCATAATCTTTTTCACTCCATCTTTCCACCTCCAGTTTTGTCTTCTGCTTCTTATTCCCTCCACCTCTGACACATTTATCCTCTTTGTCAACTTTTCCTTACTCATGCTCTCCATATGTCCAAACCATTTCAACATACTGTCTTCTGCTCTCTCAACCACACTTTTTTGTATCACTCATCTCTCTTACCCTTTCATTACTTGATCAAACAACCCCACACCACAAATTGTCCTCATACATTTCATTTCCAACACATCCACCCTTCTTGGCACAACCTTATCTATAGCCCTTGCCTCGCCACCATTTAATATTTTTGGAACTACTACCCATTTCTTGCTCGCCAAGATAACGTTCTTTCTTTCCACACATTCTTCATTGCTCCCAAAACCTTCACCCACTCCCCCACCCTGTGACAATTCTGCTTCCATGGTTTTGCTGCTTAGTCCTCTCCCAGATATCTGAAACGCTTCACTTCCTCCATTTTTTTTCCATTTAAACTTACATCCCAACTAACTTGTCCCTCAACCCTACTGAACCCAAAACCCTTGCTCTTATTTACATTTACTCTCAAATTTCTCCTTTCACACATTTTTCCAAACTCAGTCATCAGCTTCTGCAGTTTCTCACTCAAGTCAGCCACCATTGCTATATCATCAGCAAACAACAACTGACTTCTCAGGCCTTTTCTTCCCCAATATACTGCATACTTCCCCTCTCTCCAAAACTCTTGCATTTACCTCCCTAACCACCCCATCCATAAATAAATCAAACTGACCTTCACTGGGAACCAGTCACTCTCCTCTCTTCCTACTCGTACATGTGCCTTACATCCTTAATAAAAACTTTTCACTGCTTCTAGCAGCTTACCTCCCACACCATATACTCTTAAGACCTTCCATAAAGTATCTCTATCATCCCTGTCAACACGGGAAATGGCGAATATGTATAAAGAAAAATATGTTATACATTTTATTATACTTTGTCGCTGTCTCCCACGTTAGCAAGGTAGCGCAAGGAAACAGACGAAAGAAAGGCCCAACCCACCCACATACACATGTATATACATACACGACCACACACACACATATACGTACCTTTACATCTCAACATTTATATACATATACATACACACACAGACATATACATATATACACATGTACATAATTCATACCGTCTGCCCTTATTCATTCCCGTCGCCACCCCGCCACACATGAAATGACAACCCCCTCCCCCTTCATGTGCATGAGGTAGTGCTAGGAAAAGACAACAAAGGCCACATTCGTTCACACTCAGTCTCTAGCTGTCATGTATAATGCACCGAAACCACAGCTCCCTTTCAACATCCAGGCCCCACAAAACTTTCCATGGTTTACCCCAGATGCTTCACATGCCCTGGTTCAATCCATTGACAGCATATTGACCCCGGTATACCACAGCGTTCCAATTCACTCTATTCCTTGCACTACTTTCACCCTCCTGCATGTTCAGGCCCCGATCACTCAAAATCTTTTTCACTCCATCTTTCCACCTCCAATTTGGTCTCCCACTCCTCCTTGTTCCCTTGTTCCCTCCCTCATTCTCTCCATGTGACCAAACCATTTCAATACATCCTCTTCTGCTCTCTCAACCACACTCTTTTTATTACCACACATCTCTCTTACCCTTTCATTACTTACTCGATCAAACCACCTCACACCACATATTGTCCTCAAACATCTCATTTCCTGCACATCCACCCTCCTCCGCACAACTCTATCTATAGCCCATGCCTCGCAACCATATAACATTGTTGGAACCACTATTCCTTCAAACATACCCCTTTTTGCTTTCCAAGATAATGTTCTCGACTAGCACACATTTTTCAACACTACCAGAACTTTTGCCCCCTCCCCCACCCTGTGATTCACTTCCGCTTCCATGGTTCCATCCGCTGCCAAATCCACTCCCAGATATCTAAAACACTTCACTTCCTCCAGTTTTTCTCCGTTCAAACTTACCTCCCAATTGACTTGTCCCTCAACCCTACTGTACCTAATAACCTTGCTCTTATTCACATTTACTCTCAGCTTTTTTCTTTCACACACTTTACCAAACTCAGTCACCAGCTTCTGCAGTTTCTCACCCGAATCAGCCACCAGCACTGTATCATCAGCAAACAACTGACTCACTTCCCAAGCTCTCTCATCCACAACAGACTGCATACTTGTGTGTGTGTGTGTGTGTGTGTGTGTGTGTGTACTAGCTCCAGAAAGTATGGGTGCATAATCTATTGTGAATATTTTGAGACCAGCAATCATAGGTATTGGGATGTGCCAGTTGTTCAGGCCACATGTTGGCAGCTCTGTCTGGTAAGTTGCCAGCGTATGGACATATTTTGTCGTACTAATTCCACACGTTTATAATTACACAAATATATTTAAGAATATATACAGCCACATTATTTCATGATACCAAATACATATCTCAACCTTGTTGTGGTGCAGCATAGATGGCTGCTTTGAGGCCTGTCGTCTGTAGCACCAGTTTCCAGGTGTTGCCTAAACAATTGTGATGCAGTATTCCGGTGGACACCAACCTGCTGGGCAACATCAGAGACTTTTTACCCTTCGTTATGAAGGACAATGATAGTTCCCCATGTTCCATGTACGGTATCCACATCCATTGGCATGTGTAAGGCACTACTGCTCCATGTTGACTGTTTTACACCCAGCATTCTCATGTGGTTCATGAAACATTCACCACAACCAAACCCTCTTTTGTTATTCAGCCAAACATAGCATCAAACCATAACAATGAAACACACACTGACCGTGAACCTCATGTTTGCTGTATTACTACATAGGTACCAGGGTTACCACCCGTCTCTTATACTATGTAGTGTAGTCATTTAACTGTTAAACTTTTTCCCATATGGCAACATTCACTGTATTGGATATCAAGAGTGGGGTTTTGAGGATGCATGTACCAACCCTCCTGACATGTTACAAGTTTAATGTATGTTTTCCTTCAAACATACCCATTTTTGCTGTCTGAGATAATGTTCTCTCTTTCCACACATTCTTCATTGCTCCCAAAACCTTCATCCCCTCCCTCAACCCTATGACTCACTTCCACTTCCATGGTTCCATTCACTTCCAAGTTCACTCCCAGATATCTAAAACACTTCACTTCCTCCAATTTTTCTCCATTCAAACTTACATCCCAACTAACTTGTCTCTCAACCCTGCTGAACCTAATAACCTTGCGCTTATTCACATTTTCTTTCAACTTTCTCCTTTTACACACTCTTCCAAACTTTTATCCATATGATATTGTAAGGACAACTATACATCAAATCATATTCACGTTTGCCCCACCAGTTAATGATCTCTCTTTCCACACATTCTTTGTCCCGTTCTCACCCACCCCTATGACTTGCATCTGCTTCCATGGTTCCATTCTCTGCCATATCTACTCCCAGGTATGTAAAACACTTCACTTCCTCCAATTTTTCCCCATTCAAACTCACTCCACAACTAACTTGTCCCTTCCTCCTTTCACACTTCCAAACTCATTCACCAGCTTCTGCAGTTTCTCAGTTAAATCTGCCACTTGTGCTGTATCATCAGCAAAAAATAACAATTGACTTACTTCCTAGGCCTTCTCATCTCTTGCAGACTACATACTCCCTCATTTTCATACATTTGTTATATGTTGCTGATAGTGTTTACACTGTATATGTTTTTTTTCTTTTTTTTTTTTTATACTTTGTCGCTGTCTCCCGCGTTTGCGAGGTAGCGCAAGGAAACAGACGAAAGAAATGGCCCAACCCCCCCCATACACATGTACATACACACGTCCACACACGCAATATACATACCTACACAGCTTTCCATGGTTTACCCCAGACGCTTCACATGCCTTGATTCAATCCACTGACAGCACGTCAACCCCTGTATACCACATCACTCCAATTCACTCTATTCCTTGCCCTCCTTTCACCCTCCTGCATGTTCAGGCCCCGATCACACAAAATCCTTTTCACTCCATCTTTCCACCTCCAATTTGGTCTCCCTCTTCTCCTCGTTCCCTCCACCTCCGACACATATATCCTCTTGGTCAATCTTTCCTCACTCATTCTCTCCATGTGCCCAAACCACTTCAAAACACCCTCTTCTGCTCTCTCAACCACGCTCTTTTTATTTCCACACATCCCTCTTACCCTTACGTTACTTACTCGATCAAACCACCTCACACCACACATTGTCCTCAAACATCTCATTTCCAGCACATCCATCCTCCTGCGCACAACTCTATCCATAGCCCACGCCTCGCAACCATACAACATTGTTGGAACCACTATTCCTTCAAACATACCCATTTTTGCTTTCCGGGATAATGTTCTCGACTTCCACACATTTTTCAAGGCTCCCAGGATTTTCGCCCCCTCCCCCACCCTATGATCCACTTCCGCTTCCATGGTTCCATCCGCTGACAGATCCACTCCCAGATATCTAAAACACTTCACTTCCTCCAGCCTCTCACCATTCAAACTCACCTCCCAATTGACTTGACCCTCAACCCTACTGTACCTAATAACCTTGCTCTTATTGACATTTACTCTTAACTTTCTTCTTCCACACACTTTACCAAACTCCGTCACCAGCTTCTGCAGTTTCTCACATGAATCCGCCACCAGCGCTGTATCATCAGCGAACAACAACTGACTCACTTCCCAAGCTCTCTCATCCCCATCAGACTTCATACTTGCCCCTCTTTCCAAAACTCTTGCATTTACCTCCCTAACAACCCCATCCATAAACAAATTAAACAACCATGGAGACATCACACACCCCTGCCGCAAACCTACATTCACTGAGAACCAATCACTTTCCTCTCTTCCTACACGTACACATGCCTTACATCCTCGATAAAAACTTTTCACTGCTTCTAACAACTTGCCTCCCACACCATATATTCTTAATACCTTCCACAGAGCATCTCTATCAACTCTTATCATATGCCTTCTCCAGATCCATAAATGCTACATACAAATCCATTTGCTTTTCTAAGTATTTCTCACATACATTCTTCAAAGCAAACACCTGATCCACACATCCTCTACCACTTCTGAAACCACACTGCTCTTCCCCAATCTGATGCTCTGTACATGCCTTCACCCTCTCAATCAATACCCTCCCATATAATTTACCAGGAATACTCAACAAACTTATACCTCTGTAATTTGAGCACTCACTCTTATCCCCTTTGCCTTTGTACAATGGCACTATGCAAGCATTCCGCCAATCCTCAGGCACCTCACCATGAGTCATACATACATTAAATAACCTTACCAACCAGTCAACAATACAGTCACCCCCTTTTTTAATAAATTCCACTGCAATACCATCCAAACCTGCTGCCTTGCCGGCTTTCATCTTCCGCAAAGCTTTTACTACCTCTTCTCTGTTTACCAAATCATTTTCCCTAACCCTCTCACTTTGCACACCACCTCGACCCAAACACCCTATATCTGCCACTCTGTCATCAGACACATTCAACAAACCTTCAAAATACTCATTCCATCTCCTTCTCACATCACCACTACTTGTTATCACCTCCCCATTTACGCCCTTTACTGAAGTTCCCATTTGCTCCCTTGTCTTACGCACCCTATTTACCTCCTTCCAGAACATCTTTTTATTCTCCCTAAAATTTACTGATAGTCTCTCACCCCAACTCTCATTTGCCCTTTTTTTCACCTCTTGCACCTTTCTCTTGACCTCCTGTCTCTTTCTTTTATACTTCTCCCACTCAATTGCATTTTTTCCCTGCAAAAATCGTCCAAATGCCTCTCTCTTCTCTTTCACTAATACTCTTACTTCTTCATCCCACCACTCACTACCCTTTCTAAACAGCCCACCTCCCACTCTTCTCATGCCACAAGCATCTTTTGCGCAATCCATCACTGATTCCCTAAATACATCCCATTCCTCCCCCACTCCCCTTACTTCCATTGTTCTCACCTTTTTCCATTCTGTACACAGTCTCTCCTGATACTTCTTCACACAGGTCTCCTTCCCAAGCTCACTTACTCTCACCACCTTCTTCACCCCAACATTCACTCTTCTTTTCTGAAAACCCATACTAATCTTCACCTTAGCCTCCACAAGATAATGATCAGACATCCCTCCAGTTGCACCTCTCAGCACATTGACATCCAAAAGTCTCTCTTTCGCACGCCTGTCCATTAACACGTAATCCAATAACGCTCTCTGGCCATCTCTCCTACTTACATAAGTATACTTATGTATATCTCGCTTTTTAAACCAGGTATTCCCAATCATCAGTCCTTTTTCAGCACATAAATCTACAAGCTCTTCACCATTTCCATTTACAACACTGAACACCCCATGCATACCAATTATTCCCTCAACTGCCACATTACTCACCTTTGCATTCAAATCACCCATCACTATAACCCGGTCTCGTGCATCAAAACCGCTAACACACTCATTTAGCTGCTCCCAAAACACTTGCCTCTCATGATCTTTCTTCTCATGCCCAGGTGCATATGCACCAATAATCACCCACCTCTCTCCATCAACTTTCAATTTTACCCATATTAATCGAGAATTTACTTTCTTACATTCTATGACATACTCCCACAACTCCTGTTTCAGGAGTATTGCTACTCCTTCCCTTGCTCTTGTCCTCTCACTAACCCCTGACTTCACTCCCCAGACATTTCCAAACCACTCTTCCCCTTTACCCTTGAGCTTCGTTTCACTCAGAGCCAAAACATCCAGGTTCCTTTCCTCAAACATACTACCTATCTCTCCTTTTTTCACATCTTGGTTACATCCACACACATTTAGGCACCCCACTCTGAGCCTTCGAGGAGGATGAGCACTCCCCGCGTGACTCCTTCTTCTGTTTATATGTATATGTATAATGTATATTAATATCAGTTGAATAAAAGCAAAATTGTGAAAATTCCCTTTATATATATGCATAGAATAAATAAACGTGTGATGGCAAGTCTGCTATTGACTGTGATAGCATCAGAAACAGCTCATACATGAATGTTTTTTCTGTATTTTATCAAAAGTACTGTATGTCTCACTGTAATTAAGAAAGAATTTTTCATACTTTAAAAGACTGGGTTGTGCAGGCTCTGATGGAAACCTAGTTAGGTTTAAGAGTCATCTTACTGAAGTATGTTTGATATGCAGGTGAAATGTTTTGGAAAATGATCTTTCTGTACTTCCCTGTGTGAATATGGAACAGGGTATAAGTAATATGTGATAGAATAATTATTATAATGTGCAACTACTCACTTTGGTATTGTTAGAGTGGATTTAATGTAAGTAGGTTAGCTTTTTATTTTAACTTTTCATGTGCATTATATGTAGATTTTGATACTAAAATATTTTTCTGCAGTGTGTTTTAGTATTGTATAGGGTGGCATACTTAAGATTATCAAGTATTTGCATGTTGGGATGTTAAAATGACAAAGTGAAAAAGTTTATATAAGTTTTTCCTTTTTATACATAGTTACCTAACCTACCCTAGTGAAATAGCATCAGGAATAAATAACAACTGCCTCTTTTACACACATACACTCTCCTAACTGTTCTGTATAATGTGGCAAAACCAGTCTTCCCCATCCCCTTATTCCCTCCACTTATGAATTTTACATTTTTTAGTAAGTCAATGTTTGTTCATCCTCTCCATATGTACAAACTGTTTCAGCACAACTTGGTTAGCCCTCTCCCTCAGGTTACCTGTATTACATCACCTCTTTTACACTGTCATTATTCCTCACAGATGTAAGTTTATTCATAAAGTGATTATGTGAGAAGCCTTATAGGACACAAGTTTATGCAAAAGCCTTATGGTTGTTGGTTATTGGTTTACTGGTTAATGATATGATGGGATTTAAAGCTTTTAGAAACAGGAGATATGAAAGGGAAGAAGTATGTGAAACAATGACATGAATAATGAATTAATGGTTTAAGATTTGAATTAACAAAATTCATCTTTCTGATTGTAAGAGCATATATTCATTATAAGACTGAACAGTGTAATCTAAACCAACTACCTATGATATGCTTTGCAAATAGATTATAGTGTATTTCATACTTAATGTACATGTGAAATATTTTATCTTTTGAATTCAACTTTACACACCTTCTTTCCTTTATCTTCCTCAGATTTTATTAATTCTTCCTTCATCCTCATTTTCTTGTCAAAGCTTTAGTCACTTCCTTCCACTTTTCCTGTAGTTATTCTGTTTTCATGCTATTCATTTTCAAACCATCTCTATCTTTTCTTCACGCTTTTCATTGCACTGTATATTTTGATGAACAGATGCTGGTTTTTATAGTTTTTAGAACTCTCATTACATGTTATTTGTTGATTAAACTGTTTTAGCAGCACAAGGAAAACTAATGTACTGTGGTTAAAGGAAATACCTTTACATTTCAGAAGCATAGATCTATACTTACTTACTTTATAGAAGATAATATTACTTAATATTTTGACATTTCAAAATGGGAGAGTTTAGATACTTTGCAAGGATTTTAACCTGTTATTAAACAACTGTCTTGTTTTGATGTTATTTGAGAATCATTCTTCATTAACAAACATGTATCTCAGAATCTTACTGCAGATTGCTGATATTGCATACTTTTTTATTCATATATTCCTAGCATGGTCACTGGTTCTATGAAAAGTTACTTTATGCATTTTGTGGCTGGTTCATTTACAAACTAGCCTAATTTATCTCTCCAGTGCAGTCAGTGTATATAATCAAGTTTTTGAATCTGCAGCCAGTGTATATAAGGTTCAAATTTTTTAATCAGTGCAGCCAGTGTATGTAAGGTTCAAATTATCAGCTGCCTATGCCTTGAGGTGAAATGCTACAACCAAAACTTTTTCTGCACACTGGTCAGTCTATGTGGTGATGTCAAAATAATAGATATTAGTGATGAAAACCCTTAGTAATATTTATTTGACAAAAATGCTTCCAAAAACACTACACATGACTGAGAATGTTCCTGATGTACCTCATACACCTGGCAGTGGAGCAGCATAAGTTAAAGTGTGTTGCAGATGTAAATAGGATTTTGCCCAATTGATTTGTATATCATTTTATTTAGAAAATTATATTGTAGATAATCATAAAATTAAACTTATGGAGATATCTTATTAAGATAGTTAAGAATATATACTCAGAATACATCTGGAGCAAAAGGTTATAAAAGATTAAAATATTTTCTTATAAAATTCATAAGATCTAAGGAATTAGTTTACTTCGAAGTTTTAGTAATTTGTACCACAGAATCTTATATTTCATGATAACACACAATTTGTACATCAATGTAATTGTGTGAAATTTCTATCACTTCGCGTATACAGTAAGTGTTGTATGTAGAAACTAATTTTTTAGTAATTGGCGTAGGTGTAGGGGTGCTGTTTGTGCAAGTGCCTTGCCATTCAGTCATCCATTATTCGTAAATATCCTCTATAAATCATGTTAATGTCAAAAACCACATTTTAAGATGTGCTATTAGTGAAACATTGCATCTATAGTTAATTAAATGAGACATCATAGAGTAGTTACACTATGTGGTAACCGTTATGCCAGACCTCATATATAGTATAGATTTTTCCTTAAGTGAAGAAATATATTGTCATGATAAAGTAGTAGAGAATCAAATATGAAAGTTTGTTTAAACATAGTGTGGTATGTATAGTATGTTGTTCAAAATATAGTAACTTATATTACATTTTGCACATTTAGTGTTAAGATTGAATGATGAATTTTTAATTTCTTCTATACTTACCCTCAGCAACCAGCAGCTGCCCTTACACCTAACAAACACCAAGCTCTTTTCAGTCTTTCAGTATTCAACACTTTTGATACAGACCGTTAAGGAAAATCCACAACGGTACAAATTACTGAAGTTTCATTGTACAAACTGTAATCAGTATATTGCTTTGTTTGATAGAAATAGTCAAGTAATGGAATATTTTGATATATTTTGTGTGGTCCTACTTAAAAGATATCCCTTAATTCAACAATGAGCTGTTTTCTAGCAAAGGTAATTGACATGAGCCCAGCTTATAAATTCTTTCTGAATAGTAAATTCTAGTAAATTCACAAATACTTGTCTAGACAAAAAGCAAACCTCATTTAAAGTGACTTTATAAATGAGCAGTTCCATTGTCCATCTGTATTTGTTACTGTTCTATTGGTGCCCTTTCCCCTAGATTTCATGTAAATGTAAATGATGGAATTACAACTACTTTCCAGTGAATCTCAAGTTTTTAGGTAAATATCTAATTGTTATTATTAACCTTTTCTTCATTGGCATTATAGTTATACAACTTTCCATCTGTTAAGCACCCTTGCTTCACATAAGCTGATTATATTTATATTTATTTATTATACTTTGTCGCTGTCTCCCGCGTTTGCGAGGTAGCGCAAGGAAACAGACGAAAGAAATGGCCCAAACCCCCCCCCCATACACATGTATATACATACGTCCACACACGCAAATATACATACCTACACAACTTTCCATGGTTTACCCCAGACGCATCACATGCCTTGATTCAATCCACTGACAGCACGTCAACCCCGGTATACCACATCGCTCCAATTCACTCCATTCCTTGCCCTCCTTTCACCCTCCTGCATGTTCATGCCCCGATCACACAAAATCTTTTTCACTCCATCTTTCCACCTCCAATTTGGTCTCCCTCTTCTCCTCGTTCCCTCCACCTCCGACACATATATCCTCTTGGTCAATCTTTCCTCACTCATTCTCTCCATGTGCCCAAACCACTTCAAAACACCCTCTTCTGCTCTCTCAACCACGCTCTTTTTATTTCCACACATCTCTCTTACCCTTACGTTACTCACTCGATCAAACCACCTCACACCACACATTGTCCTCAAACATCTCATTTCCAGCACATCCATCCTCCTGCGCACACCTCTATCCATAGCCCACGCCTCGCAACCATACAACATTGTTGGAACCACTATTCCTTCAAACATACCCATTTTTGCTTTCCGAGATAATGTTCTCGACCTCCACACATTCTTCAAGGCCCCCAGAATTTTCGCCCCCTCCCCCACCCTATGATCCACTTCCGCTTCCATGGTTCCATCCGCTGCCAGATCCACTCCCAGATATCTAAAACACTTCACTTCCTCCAGTTTTTCTCCATTCAAACTCACCTCCCAATTGACTTGACCCTCAACCCTACTGTACCTAATAACCTTGCTCTTATTCACATTTACTCTTAAGTTTCTTCTTCCACACACTTTACCAAACTCAGTCACCAGCTTCTGCAGTTTCTCACATGAATTAGCCACCAGCGCTGTATCATCAGCGATCAACAACTGACTCACTTCCCAAGCTCTCTTATCCCCAACAGACTTCATACTTGCCCCTCTTTCCAAAACTCTTGCATTTACCTCCCTAACAACCCCATCCATAAACAAATTAAACAACCATGGAGACATCACACACCCCTGCCGCAAACCTACATTCACTGAGAACCAATCACTTTCCTCTCTTCCTACACGCACACATGCCTTACATCCCCGACAAAAACTTTTCACTGCTTCTAACAACTCTCCTCCCACACCATATATTCTTAATACCTTCCACAGAGCATCTCTATCAACTCTATCATATGCCTTCTCCAGATCCATAAATGCTACATACAAATCCATTTGCTTTTCTAAGTATTTCTCACATACATTCTTCAAAGCAAACACCTGATCCACACATCCTCTACCACTTCTGAAACCACACTGCTCTTCCCCAATCTGATGCTCTGTACATGCCTTCACCCTCTCAATCAATACCCTCCCATATAATTTACCAGGAATACTCAACAAACTTATACCTTTGTAATTTGAGCACTCACTCTTATCCCCTTTGCCTTTGTACAATGGTACTATGCACGCATTCCGCCAATCCTCAGGCACCTCACCATGAGTCATACATACATTAAATAACCTTACCAACCAGTCAACAATACAGTCACCCCCTTTTTTAATAAATTCCACTGCAATACCATCCAAACCTGCTGCCTTGCCGGCTTTCATCTTCTGCAAAGCTTTCACTACCTCTTCTCTGTTTACCAAATCATTTTCCCTAACCCTCTCACTTTGCACACCACCTCGACCAAAACACCCTATATCTGCCACTCTATCATCAAACACATTCAACAAACCTTCACTTAATTATTCATTTCATACATCAGATGTTTGGCCTCCATCTATTTATCCATTTTCTCAGCTCTGATAAACTGTCATATCAGTTTGAGTTATCTTTTACCAATCCTGTATATACATATTCATAACATTGGTGTTAGTTTCCCTTTGTTGTTAAACACCTCTTTGGTATCTTTGTTTACTTTACATTGCTTGTTATTTGCTATTGTTGATGATCTGTTCTAATGGTTGTTGTTAATGTGTATGGGCAGTTATCCGAAGGATCATAAAGTAGAAATGATTAAATTTAATGTGCCACCCAGCTTGAATTTGAATAATAACTTCATCTGTTTTATTTACTTTTATGCCCATTCTAATTTTAATCCATCTTTTTGAATGCCAAATGAAAATATCAAGTAAGTTTCTAAGATGACCATAGTATTTGATGTAAAGAAAATATGGATCTTTGCAAGGATAGATATATCCAAAGATTTTGTTTGTTCTAATAATCCATTATATAGTAATAAAAGATATTGCATGTCAGATTTTTACAGGTACAAGAAAGTTTTATTAAAAGATCTAATCTCTAGCCTTGTTTTGTACTCTTGTGAAATATTAATTCAGATTTTTACAGGTACAAGAAGGTTTTATTAAAAGATCTAATCTCTAGCCTTGTTTTGTACTCTTGTGAAATATTAATTGCAGTTGACTTCTACTTCTGTATTCCTTGCATGTCATAGGAGGCTACTAAAAGGAGCTGGGGGGGACCCTCCACCTTCCAGTATTTGAATTTCTAAAAGGGAACAGAAGAAGGAGCCAGACAGGGAGTCCTCATCCTTCTAGAAGGCTCAGACTGGAGTGTCCAAATGGGTGTGGATGTAACCGAAACGAGAAGAGAGAAGAGATAGAAACCTGGGTGTTCTGGCTCTGAGTGAAAGAAACAAAATTCACGGGTAAAGGGGAAGAATGGTTTGGAAATGTCTTAGAAGTATAGTCAGGGGTTGATGAGAAGACAAGAGCCAAGAAAGGAGTAGTACTTCTCCTGAAGCAGGAATTGCAGGAGTTTGTGATAGAATATAAGGAAGTAAATTCTAGACTCAAATTACAGAGGTATAAGTTTGTTGAGTATTCCTGGGAAATTATATGGGAGGGTATTGATTGAGAGGGTGAAGGCATGCACAGAGCATCAAACTGGGGAAGAGCAGTGTGGTTTCAGAAGTGGTAGAGGATGTTTGGATCAGGTGTTTGCTTTGAAGAATGTATGTGAGAAATACTTGGAAAAGCAAATGGATTTGTATGTAGCATTTATGGATCTGGAGAAGGTATATGATAAGAGTTGATAGAGATGCTCTGTGGAAGGTATTAAGAATATATGGTGTGGGAGGCAAGTTGTTACAAGCAGTGAAGTTTTAATCAAGGATGTAAGGCATGTGTATGTGTAGGAAGAGAGGAAAATGATTGGTTCTCAGTGAATGTAGGTTTGCGGCAGGGGTGTGTGATGTCTCCATGGGTGTTTAATTTGTTTATGGATGGGGTTGGTAGGGAGGTGAATGCAAGGGTTTTGGAAAAGGGGCAAGTATGCAGTCTGTTGTGGATGAGAGAGCTTGGGAAGCGAGTCAGTTGTTGTTCGCTGATGATACAGCGCTGGTGGCTGATTCATGTGAGTAACTGCAAAGCTGGTGACTGAGTTTGGTAAAGTGTGTGAAAGAAGAAAGCTGAGAGTAAATGTCAGTAAGAGCAAGGTTATTAGGTTCAATAGGGTTGAGGGACAAGTCAATTGGGAGGTAAGTTTGAATGGAGAAAAACTGGAGGAAGTGAAGTGCTTTAGATATCTGGGAGTGGATTTGGCAGCGGATGGAACCATGGAAGCGGAAGTGAATCATAGGATGTGGGAGAGGGCGAAAGTTCTGGGAGCGTTGAAGAATGTGTGGAAGTCGAGAACATTATCTCGGAAAGCAAAAATGGGTATGTTTGAAGGAATAGTGATTCCAATAATGTTATATGGTTGCGAGGCTTGGGCTACAGATAGAGTTGTGCAGAGGAGGGTGGATGTGCTGGAAATGAGATGTTTGAGGACAATATGTGGTGTGAGGTGGTTTGATCAAGTAAGTAATAATAGGGTAAGAGAGATGTGTGGTAATAAAAAGTGTGGTTGAGAGAGCAGAAGAGGGTGTTTTGAAATGGTTTGGTCACATGGAGAGAATGAGCGAGGAAAGATTGACCAAGAGGATATATGTGTCAGAGGTGGAGGGAATGAGAAGTGGGAGACCAAATTTTAGGTGGAAAGATGGAGTGAAAAAGAGTTTGAGTGATTGGGACCTGAACTTGCAGGAGGGTGAAAGGCATTCAAGGAATAGAGTGAATTGGAACGATGTGGTATACTGGGGTCGACGTGCTGTCACTGGATTGAACCAGGGCATGTGAAGCATCTAGGGTAAACCATGGAAAGTTCTGTGGGGCCTGGATGGGCATTATTACATGACTGCTAGAGACTGAGTGTGAACGAATGTGGCCTTTGTTGTCTTTTCCTAGCGCTACCTCGCACACATGAGGGGGGAGGGGTTTTTTATTTCATGTATGATGGGGTGGTGATGGGAATAAATAAAGGCAGCCAGTAAGAGTTATGTACATGTGTATATATGTATATGTCTGTGTGTGTATATATATGTATACGTTGAGATGTATAGGTATGTATATTTGCATGTGTGGACGTGTATGTATATACATGTGTATGTGGGTGGGTTGGGCCTTTCTTTCGTCTGTTTCCTTGCGCTACCTCGCTAACACGGGAGACAGCGACAAAGCAAAATAAATAGATAAATAAATTCTAGACTGATTTGGGTAAAACTGAAAGTGATTTGGGTAAAACTGAAAGTGTATGGCAAGAGATGGGTGATTATTAGTGCTTATGCACTTGGCCATGAGAAGAAAGATCATGAGAGGCAAGTGTTTTGGGAGCAGCTGAGTGTGTCAGCAGTTTTGACGTAAGACACCAGGTATTAGTGGTGGGTGATTTTTTTTTTTCCGCTGTCTCCCGCGTTTGCGAGGTAGCGCAAGGAAACAGACGAAAGAAATGGCCTAACCCACCCCCATACACATGTATATACATACACGTCCACACACGCAAATATACATACCTACACAGCTTTCCATGGTTTACCCCAGACGCTTCATATGCCCTGAATTCAATCCACTGACAGCACGTCAACCCCGGTATACCACATCGATCCAATTCACTCTATTCCTTGCCCTCCTTTCACCCTCCTGCATGTTCAGGCCCGATCACACAAAATCTTTTTCACTCCATCTTTCCACCTCCAATTTGGTCTCCCACTTCTCCTCGTTCCCTCCACCTCCGACACATATATCCTCTTGGTCAATCTTTCCTCACTCATTCTCTCCATGTGCCCAAACCATTTCAAAACACCCTCTTCTGCTCTCTCAACCACGCTCTTTTTATTTCCACACATCTCTCTTACCCTTAGGTTACTTACTCGATCAAACCACCTCACACCACACATTGTCCTCAAACATCTCATTTCCAGCACATCCACCCTCCTGCGCACAACTCTATCCATAGCCCACGCCTCGCAACCATACAACATTGCTGGAACCACTATTCCTTCAAACATACCCATTTTTGCTTTCCGAGATAATGTTCTCGACTTCCACACATTCTTCAAGGCTCCCAGGATTTTCGCCCCCTCCCCCACCCTATGATCACTTCCGCTTCCATGGTTCCATCCGCTGCCAGATCCACTCCCAGATATCTAAAACACTTTACTTACTCCAGTTTTTCTCCATTCAAACTCACCTCCCAATTGACTTGACCCTCAACCCTACTGTACCTAATAACCTTCCTCTTATTCACATTTACTCTTAACTTTCTTCTTTCACACACTTTACCAAACTCAGTCACCAGCTTCTGCAGTTTCTCACATGAATCAGCCACCAGCGCTGTATCATCAGCGAACAACAACTGACTCACTTCCCAAGCTCTCTCATCCACAACAGACTTCATACTTGCCCCTCTTTCCAAAACTCTTGTATTCACCTCCCTAACAACCCCATCCATAAACAAATTAAACAACCATGGAGGCATCACACACCCCTGCCGCAAGCCTACATTCACTGAGAACCAATCACTTTCCTCTCTTCCTACACGCACACATGCCTTACATCCTCGATAAAAACTTTTCACTGCTTCTAACAACTTGCCTCCCACACCATATATTCTTAATACCTTCCACAGAGCATCTCTTATCAACTCTATCATATGCCTTCTCCAGATCCATAAATGCTACATACAAATCCATTTGCTTTTCTAAGTATTTCTCACATACATTCTTCAAAGCAAACTCCTGATCCACACATCCTCTACCACTTCTGAAACCACACTGCTCTTCCCCAATCTGATGCTCTTTACATGCCTTCACCCTCTCAATCAATACCCTCCCATATAATTTACCAGGAATACTCAACAAACTTATACCTCTGAAATTTGAGCACTCACTCTTATCCCCTTTGCCTTTGTACGATGGCACTATGCACGCATTCTGCCAATCCTCAGGCACCTCACCATGAGTCATACATACATTAAATAAACTTACCAACCAGTCAATAATACAGTCACCCCCTTTTTTAATAAATTCCACTGCAATACCATCCAAACCTGCTGCCTTGCCGGCTTTCATCTTCCGCAAAGCTTTTACTACCTCTTCTCTGTTTACCAAATCATTTTCCCTTACCCTCTCACTTTGCACACCACCTCGACCAAAACACCCTATATCTGCCACTCTATCATCAAACACATTCAACAAACCTTCAAAATACTCACTCCATCTCCTTCTCACATCATCACTACTTGTTATCATCTCCCCATTTGCGCCCTTCACTGAAGTTCCCATTTGCTCCCTTGTCTTACGCACTTTATTTACCTCCTTCCAGAACATCTTTTTATTCTCCCTAAAATTTAATGATACTCTCTCACCCCAACTCTCATTTGCCCTCTTTTTCACCTCTTGCACCTTTCTCTTGACCTCCTGTCTCTTTCTTTTATACATCTCCCACTCAATTGCATTTTTTCCCTACAAAAATCGTCCAAATGCCTCTCTCTTCTCTTTCACTAATAATCTTGCTTCTTCATCCCACCACTCACTACCCTTTCTAATCAACCCACCTCCCACTCTTCTCATGCCACAAGCATCTTTTGCACAATCCATCACTGATTCCCTAAATACATCCCATTCCTCCCCCACTCCCCTTACTTCCATTGTTCTCACCTTTTTCCATTCTGTACTCAGTCTCTTCTGGTACTTCCTCACACAAGTCTCCTTCCCAAGCTCACTTACTCTCACCACCCTCTTCACCCCAACATTCACTCTTCTTTTCTGAAAACCCATACAAATCTTCACCTTATCCTCCACAAGATAATGATCAGACCCCTCCAGTTGCACCTCTCAGCACATTAACATCCAAAAGTCTCTCTTTCGCGCGCCTGTCAATTAACACGTAATCCAATAATGCTCTCTGGCCATCTGATTTATGCTGAGGTAAATAATGTGGCAATTAAGGGTATAACTGGGTCACATAGGGTATTCAGTGTTATGAATGGAAATGAAGAGCTTGTGGAGTTGTGTGCTGAAAAAGGACTGGTGATTGGGAATACCTGGTTTAAAAAGAACGGTGTAAACAAATTTATGTGAATATGAAAGATGGTCATCGGGCATTAGTAGATTACATAGTAATTGATTGGCGAGGGGGAAGATTTGTAGGTTTTCAAGAAAGAGGAAACTGCCAGAGAAAAAAAGTGGTGTAAGTGAGCTTGAAAGAGACTTTGGTGAAGAAATACCTTGAGAGATTGGGTGTAGAAGGGCAAAAGGTGGGAGTACATGAAATGAGGGGAGTGGGTGAGAAATGGGAAGTATTTTGGGGAGCAGTGGTGGCATGTGCAAGAGATGCATGTGGCATGAGAAAGGTGGGAGGTTGGCAGATTAGATAGGGTAGTAAGTGGTGGGATGAAGAACTAAAGTTGCTAGTGAAAGAGAAAAGAGTGGAGTTTGGGTGGTACGTATAGGAAAGGAGTGCAAATGATTGGGAGATGTATGAGAGAAGGTGGCAGGAGGTCATGAGGAAGATACAGGGGTTTAAAAAGGGAGCAAATGAGAATTGGTGAGTCAGTATCAGTAAACTTCAGAGAGAATAGGATAATTGGAATGATGTACATAATGTGCAGAAGACAAGAGAGCATATAGGAACATCAATAAAGGGGTCAAAATGGGAAGTGATAACAAGTAATAATAAAGTGAGGAAGAAATGGAGTGAGTAGTTTGAAGGAATGTTAATTGCGTTTGATGATAGAATGGCAGATTAGGGTGTTTTGACGTTTGATGATAGAATGGCAGATTAGGGTGTTTTGATCAGGGTAGCATGCAAAGTCAGAGTCATGGGAGTGTTTGGTAAAGAGAGAAGAGTTGGTGAAAGCCTTGTGTGAGATGCTGCAGGAGTGCATGGTATTGCTGTTGATTTTATTAAGAAAGGGGATGACAGTGTTGTTGATTGCTTGGTTAGGATATGCAGTGTATGTATGAATCATGATGAGATGCCTGAGGATTGGCAGAATGCCACTGTATAAAGGCAAAGGGGGATAAAGGTGAGTGTTCACATTACAGAGGTAAGCCTGTTGAGGATAGCTGGTAAGTTGTATGGGAGGGTACTTTCTCAGAGGGTGAAGGCATGTACAGCGCATCAGACTGGGGATAAGTATTATTACATTCGTGGTAGAAGTGTATAGATCAGGTGTTTCCTTTAAAGAATGTGTGTGGGTAATATTCAGAAAAACGGATGTGGCATTTATGGATCTGTAGAAGGTATATGATAAGGTTGATAGACATGCTTTGTAGAAGGTCTTAAGAATTCATGGTTTGGGAGGAAAGCTGCTTGAAGCAGTAAGAAGTTTTTGTCAAGGGTTAAAGGCTTCTGTATGATTAGGAAAAGAGGAGAGTGAATGGTTTCAAGTGAAATTTGGTCAGCAGCAGGAAAGTGAGGTCACCATGATTGTTCAGTTTGTTTGTGGATGGGGTGGTAAGGGAAGCAAATGGGAGAGTCTTGAAGAGAGGGGCGATTATGCAATCTGTAGGGGACGAGGGTCTGGGAAGCAAGACAGTTGTTTACATGAGATGTCAGACAGACTACAGGAGGCCTGATTGGCCCGTGATTGGATTGTCTGGTAAGAAAGAAAAAAAAAAGGGTTTAACTTGACAAGAAAGTTTAATTCTGTTCAGCAGTTTTTTAAGCTGTCCCTAACTCCCCACCGCTGCACATAAGCCTTCTGCTGTCCTTGGTACCACTGTCGTTTATACAGTTTATTTCTGGCATTTTTCTTGGAGTATACCTGAATTTATAGATTATTTGTCTAAATGTCTTTTGAAGGTATTTATAGTTCTAGCATTCACAACGTCTGATGGTAACTTATTCCAGTGCTCAACACACCTATAGGGAAAGCTTTTTTTCCCCACATCCATACTGCATCTTTTAGCTTTGAGTTTTATTCCAGTTATCCTGGTAACCGTATTTTCTTGTATTTTGAAAAATGTTCACGATTTATGTTATCGAACTTGTTCAGAATTTTGAACACTTGGATTAAGTCACCATGAAGCCTTCGTTTTTTTAAGGAAGAAGAGATCCAGTTGTTTTCGCCTTTCTTCGTATGCCAATTTTCTAAGGGATGAGATCAATTTTGTTGCGTGTCTTTGTACATACTCTAATTCTTCTTCGTCTTTTTTATAGTTTGGGGACAAAAACTGGACTGCATCATCAAAAGGTGGTCTTATTACAGAATAATAAAATGTAAGAATTGTTTTTGGTGTCTTGTAATCGATGTTCCTGTCTTTGAAACATAACATTTGGTTTCCTTTTTTACTGGCTGCTTGATGCTGTTTAGCATACTTCACATTGTTGCTAATAACAACTCCAAGGTCCTTTTCTTCATTTACTTTAGTTAGAGAGTTACCAAATAGTTTGTGGTTGCATATTCTTGTCTACACTAAACTTCATGTGCCACCTGTCAGACCACTCTGCTAGTGAGTTAAGATCACTTTGAATAATTTCGCAGTCGCACCTGTTTACAGCTCAACCTCTTAGTTTAGTATCATCAGCAGATTTGGAGATCTTGAATATGAGACTGAGTTCTAGGTCATTAATGTATATTATAAATAGAATTGGGCCTAGAACTGACCCCTGTGGCACACCACTTATTACGTCTAGCCAATCTAAATATATTACATAAGACGATACTTTTTCATCCCAATTCTGATAAATAACATTAAAATATTTCAACAAATTTGTCACACAGGATCTTCTGTTACGGAAACAGTGTTGGTTGTCTGATATAGTAATGTGATATAGAAACATGAGTTGTATCTTGTATTATTTTTTCCATCATTTTACCTAACACCAACGTATGGATAATTGGACGGTAGTTCAAGGTACACTTTTTGTTTCCCTCTCTATATATAGGAGTAACATTTGATAATTTCCAGTCAGTTTGCACCTGACCATCTGATAGAGATTTGTTGAATATTTCAGTTATGGGGGGGGATACGGTATATCAACTGCCTCAAGACCTCTTTTAAAAATCTTGGAGCTAAGTTATCTGGAGCATTGAATTTGTTAGGATTTAATTAGTCCAGGTATTTGTCTCTACCTTCAACTATTCTTCATCAGATCCTTGGAAAACTTTCATTGGTTCCAGTATTCGAGATGTTTCTTCAATTGTGAATATGGAGTTAAAGGAATAATTTAGTATGGTAGCCATTTCCTTGTTCTCAGTAGTTAGTGTGTCATGTTCATTTCATAATGGTCCAATTCCTTCTTTTATTGCCTTCATTTGTGTTATATATGTGAAGGATTCCTTAGGATTATCCTGAACTTTCAAGGAAATTCTTTTTTGTTCTTTGCATTTACTCTGTCTTATGACCTTCTACACTCTCTTTGGATTTTGATTCATTCCATTGGTCTCATTCCCTCTCATTTGCCTGTTAATGTGTTCTAGTTTATGTTTGGACTGCTGATGTCTATTATTACCTTTTACTGTTTACTATAGTTTTGATTTCATTGTATAGCATAAATATCGCTGTCTTCTTTCTGCTTAGGAGGTCTGTAAATAACACTGAGACAGTTTACTTTTGAACTTGTTGTTGATGTCAATATAAAGAGTCATAAGTGTGTGTGTGTCTACTTAGATTGTGTAAGCTTATCTTTTGTAAGTAGTTTGTATCCGGTTATTGCTAACTCGGCAATTAGGTGTAAATTCTCAGTTTACCTACGTTTCTGAGACTGCAATATGTTCATTTTTTTTTCAGTAACTGCATAGGATTTCATTGCATTTCGTAATGGTGCTTTAGACATTTGTATATAGTAAATTTATTTTCCTTAGAGTTGATTTCTGGATTGAATTTGCCTTTTTTTTTTTACTGTTGGTAAGCATATTTGTATTATCACTGTTAATATCTGTGTGTGTGTAGCAGCAGGAGAAAGATGGTTCTCCATCTGTTTTGGGTTCACCACATTAAGAGTTGACCTGTAGCGGTGCTAAACCACTACTTATACTGCCTGAGTTGTTCCCAATGGACTCTACGTGACCTTTCTTTAATAATTGCCTGTGAGGATACTGCTACTCACCGAGGATCCTTACCCCCAAGGTCCCACCCATCCTCTACTGCTACCTTTATAGTGGTCAAACTGGACACCTTGTCCCTCAGATTCCCCTTGCACTGACACACCTACCCCTCACCCTCCCTTTCTCTTTTAGTTCTTTTGTTAGCTCAACCCTGATTTGCTTTCCTGAGAAGTTTATCTCTTTCGGAAAAAGGCCTAATGTGGTTATCCAATACTCTGCCAGGTTGGGCTTTCCCTGTTCCATTTAAGAGAAGAATATTATTAACATACAGAGATCTATCATGACTAAAATGGTCCAATAGCTCCATACTAAACTCACTATCCTCCTCTCTACAGAGAGCCTTGATTCTTCTGTTTATCCCCAGCATTCTTCTATGGGTACAGGAATCGACATCATACCTTGGGAGCAATCCCAATATTATAAGCTTCCTACAACTTTCTTTAAACTTGCTAATAAATTCCCTAAACTAAGCTAATATTTCTTCCGATCTCCCATTAACTGCATCGTTCATCCCCACCTGAACGATAAAAATCACATCCTTGGGATTGTTTGAGACTATATCATCAAACTTATCTAGGATGTGTTCTATCCTAGCATCTGTAACATAAGTGCTTCCTATTTTTACCCTTCACACAGAACTCCTGGTCGCGATGTCTGACCATAGAGTCCCCGACCAAGATAGTGCTACGATCATTCTGTACTTCATCATCTAGTGCACTAAACCTATCATGAGTGGAGAGGTCATTGCTACTAGGTGATGCAGTAACAAGTTTTCCTCAGAGGCTGGAAGGTGAAAGTATCTTTCAACTTTGTCTCAACAGTTGCTATCCTAATGTCTAATCTATTTACCCTAGATAGTCCTGTCTGTTTCCTGTATTGCAACAGCTTTCACCACCAAGAACCCAGCTTCCTCTTCCCATCCTTTCATCCTAACATCTAGTTTCTCCAAGGCTTCACTGTTTTTTCTAAAACCAATCAAATACATCACAGAACAAACAGGAAGTGTACTCACCTTCTTCTCTGAGGAGCAAATCCCAGGGGAATTTCCAATAGCATCTAGGGCAGCCAACTTCTCGGATTTCAGTAAGATTCAAAGCATTTCACCAAGATTCAAATTTCACAAAGGTTCAAGAGATTTCACAAAGCGGCACACAAAAAGACCTGTTTGAAACTGGGTTGGCAAGATTCAAGTGAGAAACTGCAGAAGGTGGTGACTGAGGTTGGAAGAAGGTGTGAGAGGGGAAAGTTGAGAGTGAATGTGAATAAAAACAAGATTATTAGGTTCAGCAGGGTTGAGCGACAAGTTAGTTGGGGGTGTAAGTTTGAATGGAGAAAAATTGGAAGTGAAGTGTTTTAGATATCTGAGAGTGGACAGGGCAGCGAATGAAACCATGGAAGCAGAAGTGAGTCATAGGGAGCTAGAGAATGGGTGTGAATGGATATGGCCTTTCTTCATCCATTACTGGTGCTACCTCGCTAATTTGGGAAAGAGCAATCAAGTTAAAAAAAAAAAAAAAAAATCATAAATTTTTACTTCTCCAGTTAACATAATCAAACAGGGATTTGATTTATGGCATGGTTTCTTCCTCTACCTATAACCTACCACCTATATCTAATTTTGTCTCCACCACTGTTTCTGTGGCTCAGTCTTGGATCAGTTTTATCTCTTCCACAGCTGTCCAACTCATATCCATTAAAATCACATATCCACTCAACTCTAAACTTTGACATCTCTAGAGACATTATCCACTTCCCTATAGGGTTCAGGTATGATCTTACTACCATATGGGAAAGTCTGTGATGATGCAAAGGGACTAGTTACTGGATGGTGCCTATAAATGCTACAGAAGCAAATGGCTATTCCTGGTTACTGATTTGCAATTAGGAGACTTCCTAAAACACTAAAGGGGAGTGGTGTGAGATGGGATGATTGTAGTTTCATCAGTGATTGGTAGGACTTTTTCCATATAGTACATCACAAAGATAAAGGAGGCATAATTTCAAAGAAATAGTGTACCCAAAAGAATTCAAGCATCATTCTTGAATTCAAAGTTCCTCATGATTTGTACAAGATACATACAACAGGTCACTTTTATATATATACTTTTACCTCTAGGTCAAAGTGGGTTTTAGCTTAAATTATCCTTCTCAAACACTGTTCAGGAAAAGCTTGTTTCTACACTTTGCTTGTTTATATAAGCTAGTTATGCAACTCAATATCTTCAATACTTAACAGTTTTAATGGATATCATATACAAAGATTACATTAATAGTAACATAAATATATTCATGAAAACCACTATACTGTGATCTGACTATACCATGTATGCAGTATTACATTTTCACTCTGTTTATAAGACTTCTCAAATTAACCATGAATATAAGTACATTTACTCTAAGATTCATGGCAAATGGACAAGAGCATGCACACAAACTGCACAGTTGTGCAGATTCATGGTATACAAACAAGTATATGAACAAAAGCTGCACAACTGTGTGCACACACACCTTCAAGCACACACACGTAAAGTGGTTAGATATCAGTAGTAATTTACATAAAGATTCTCTAGGAAAATTTTTTTTGTGTGAAATTACTGTAAAACATAAAAACACGTAAAACAATCAAAAATTACCTAGTAATAGCATTAAAATACTTTGAGAGACAAACATGAGAAAAAAGTACTCGCAGACTAGAGAGTATTCACAGGTCAAAATGAATATAAAATAAGCACAAATTATATGTTTAAACCAAATAAAGCATTTTTGAGCTTGAAGAAGAACCATAGTAAAATACTGGCTGTTACCTAGTCATCTCCAAAAATATACAGTAATTTCATATCAAAACCTTTACAAAGTTTCATACCATCATCCTTATATGAAACTTCTGCTTATAAAAAAGTATATCCAGAAGGCAAAGTAGATACTATGACTGAAGTAAACTTTACCATATACACCTGAAGACAGGCAAACATCTTTTGATAGCAAGCTTGTGGGACTATTGAGTTTACCATGGGAATTACTTGGGGTCCCCTGAGATTTTACAAAAACTGAGCTGCCCTCAGAACAAAATTTCATGTCAGTAATGCAAAAATGTTATATAAGTTGATCTAACAGGGTTAATACTCATCAGATGGTTTTTCATGCCCACTGGGAAAATTTTTCAGACTCAAAAGCATTCATTGACTTAATGATTATAAAATTCTAAAAGTCAAATCATGAACTATAAGAAATATAAATAAAATGCCTCAAGTAAAAATGAAATAAAGCTCATAAGAACATTGTCCTTTAAACAACATTTTCTGGCCCTAAAGTCAAATTTTCAGACCAACATTAGTACTTCTACATCCATTTTTCTGACTTCTGATCTAAATTTTTAATAAGTGATATTCATTCAGCAAACCTGTACAATCTTTGGTTTGAATCTCTACATATTCCTTAATTCTTATATATACATTCATGAATAGTTCATGCTTAGTCTTTTAATATCTAAAAGTTTTCCTGAAGTCTAGGCAGTTTTTCTAAACAGTTTACTGAAGTTATAATTGGAGAACACTATGGTGTATACAAGGCATACTGTAGTCACAACTTGGAGTTGATTAAAAACCAAGCACTGGGCCAAAGTGGCTGAAGTGACTACTTTGGAATGCTTTAACTCTTAAAAGACTAAGGACCTATATTTACATAACCCGAGGGATGGGCTACAAATGTAAATTTACATTTCAAGTTTCCTGCTTCTAGTTTGTATCATGAGTGGTAGCTATTGTATATAGTTGCCTAACATCATAAAGATCTTGAATTGTCCCCTGAAGAAAAACTTTACCAAAAAATACTGCAGAGAAAATGAACTTAATGCGTGGCAACAGATAACAACCCTCATCAGAACCATGAGTTGCACAACTCTTGATACACCATGCCAAATATTACTGAATGAAATCATAATCATACAAAATTATTATGACACTAAAAAATGTACAGTTTGTTCCATCCCATGAGCATATTTTGCTGCAGCCTCCTACATAGTTAAAAAATAGTTTAACATATTAACAACTTTTCAGTATGGTCCTATTACACTCCTTATTTCAAGTAATCACTTAACCTAGAAACATTTCAAAAAATTTTGTCAACAAACAACCGTGTTACAACAGCTCTACATTCAACTTCCCTAGCTCTTTTAAGCGTCATTCTCCTTGCCCTCGCTGTTACAATTATCTCCACTTCTCTCTAACACTCTTCAGCAAACAGCTTCCCATGTTTAAAGTAGTCTGTTCCATGCAGCCTGGATATTCATCTTATACCTATTTTTCTGTGTCTAACCTGCTAGCAAAACAGAAATGAAGGTCAAAGAAATTCAGAGGAACGTTCACATGGCAGTTTCACAAATGTGACAGATACATATTCTCTGTTTTCTGGCTCTCATAAAAATGACACAGTACTCATCCACTTGCATTAAAGGAATCGGAGTTCCTTTTTCTGTTTCCTAATGAGCACAGCTGCTGATGCTGCAGAAAATTTTAAAATCATTATTCAGTTTATCATGATATTTTGCCCATAATACTACAAGATGGCTCAGTCAATAAAGCCACCTACCACACAACTCATGGTGCTTAATTTGCACACATAATATCAAGTTCTCACTTTTTATAGGTTTCCCACCTCTCGAACCTGTTACACATTACTGTGATAATTAGTCCAATGTGAACTTTCTTCATCAAGCTCTTCAATTATTACCATGTCCTTATATTTCATAATGCATACTTTTTAAAGTGATTAATGTCATATTAATATTACATTTCAATCAGTTCTCTGATATTCCCTTATTTAATGAATCCTCTTGTACCTACTGCCACATATATCTAAAATGCTTTTGTGACTGGATTTACAAATTCTCTCAAACTCTTCTGCACTAGTTTTTAATACCCTTATCATGAAATGCAGAGATGGCACCTTCCAGTATACATCTATGGACTACATTGCAAAACAAATTTAAAGTACATTAGTTTGTTTATACTGTACAGCAAAGAATAACATTTCATTAGTGAGTGGCATTCCAAGGCCCAATTAAAGACGTGGGATCATGTATATTTGAGATACAGACAAAATGACTTCCATTATATTACAACACTGGCCCCTTGTTCCAAAAGATATGTGCTACCAAAATTATGACTTTGTCCATACTTGTTCTGCTCAAGGCTAAGGTGATTTACCCTCTTTGACCATCAGCTCAAACACTAAGTCCCACGAGTATTTTACCAATAAAATATGAAAAACATTTACTTAAAACCTATTTATGCTTCTTTAAAGCTGCCATGTGCTTCATATATTATTACTGTAGTTGACTTTTTAGTTTTTAGTTGTAATTGCTACACTGTACTGTACAGTAAATTCAGTAAAATTTGACAACTAATCAACTAAGTTTCCTTTTGATTTCAAAATCAATATAATGGATATTAATTGAAAAGTCATTATTTCCTAATAGTTTTTTTTACATCTTGAATATAGTGAGTTAGCACCACTCTTTGCATGATTTACAGTTCCAAGGTATTCTTTTCCAACCGCATGCTTTGTCCCTTATACACTATTTTCTATGAATGCTGCTGGAACCTGTTTTCAGGAAGTATTCTTTCTCCCCTATCCCCTCTTGTTTTTAGTTTTCCTCAAGAAGGAACAGAAGAGGGGGCCAAGTGAGAATATTCCCTCAAAGGCTCAGTCCTCTGTTTAACACTACCTCACTCACGTGGGAAATGGCACGTAGTATGGAAAAAAGAAAAATATTATATATGATTCATGTGAGAAACTGCATAAGCTGATGACTGAGTTTGGTAAAGTGTGTGAAAGAAGAAAGTTAAGAGTAAATGTGAATAAGAGCAAGATTATTAGGTACAGTAGGGTTGAGGGTCAAGTCAATTGGGAGGTAAGTTTGAATGGAGAAAAACTGGAGGAAGTAAAGTGTTTTAGATATCTGGGAGTGGATCTGGCAGCGGATGGAACCATGGAAGCGGAAGTGAATCATAGGGTGGGGGAGGGGGCGAAAATCCTGGGAGCCTTGAAGATGTGTGGAAGTCGAGAACATTATCTCGGAAAGCAAAAATGGCTATGTTTGAAGGAATAGTGGTTCCAACAATGTTGTATGGTTGTGAGGCGTGGGCTATGGATAGAGTTGTGCGCAGGAGGGTGGATGTGCTGGAAATGAGATGTTTGAGGACAATGTGTGGTGTGAGGTGGTTTGATCGAGTAAGTAATGTAAGGGTAAGAGAGATGTGTGGAAATAATAAGAGCGTGGTTGAGAGAGCAGAAGAGGGTGTTTTGAAATGGTTTGGGCACATGGAGAGAATGAGTGAGGAAAGATTGACCAAGAGGATATATGTGTCAGAGGTGGAGGGAACGAGGAAAAGTGGGAGACCAAATTGGAGGTGGAAAGATGGAGTGAAAAAGATTTTGAGTGATCGGGGCCTGAACATGCAGGAGGGTGAAAGGCGGGCAAGGAATAGAGTGAATTGGATCGATGTGGTATACAGGGGTCGACATGCTGTCAATGGATTGAATCAGGGCATGTGAAACGTCTGGGGTAAACCATGGAAAGTTCTGTGGGGCCTGGATGTGGAAAGGGAGCTGTGGTTTCGGGCATTATTGCTTGACAGCTAGAGACTGAGTGTGAACGAATGGGGCCTTTGTTGTCTTTTCCTAGCGCTACCTCGCACACATGAGGTGGGAGGGGGATGCTATTCCATGTGTGGCGAGGTGGCGATGGAAATGAATAAAGGCAGACAGTGTGAATTGTGTGCATGTGTATATATGTATGTGTCTGTGTGTGTATATATATGTGTACATTGAGATGTATGGGTATGTATATATGCGTGTGTGGACGTGTATGTATATACATGTGTATGGGGGTGGGTTGGGCCATTCCTTTCGTCTGTTTCCTTGCACTACCTTGCAAACGCGGGAGACAGCGACAAAGCAAAATAAATAAAATAAAAATATATACCAAATATAAATGAATATATATATTTCTATTATTATTATCATACTTTGTCGCTGTCTCCCGCTTTAGCAAGGTAGCACAAGGAAGCAGACGAAAGAATGGCCCAAACCACCCACAAACACATGTACATACATAAACGCCCACACACACACATATACATACCTATACATTTCAGTGTATACATACATATACATAAACAGACATATACATAAACACAAATGTACCTATTCATACACGCTGCCTTCATCCATTCCCGCCGCCGTCCCACCACACACAAAATGGCACCCCCCTCCCCCCCGCATGCATTCGAGGTAGCACTAGGAAAAGACAAAAAAGGTCACATTCGTTCACACTCAGTCTCTAGCTGTCATGAGTAATGCACTGAAACCATAGCTCCCTTTCCACATCCAGGCCCCACAAAACTTTCCATGGTTTACCCGACGCTTCACATGCCCTGGTTCAATCCACTGACAGCACGTCGACCCCGGTATACCACATCGTTCCAATTCACTCTATTCCTTGCATGCCTTTCACCCTCCTGTATGTTCAGGCCCTGATCGCTCAGAATCTTTTTCACACCATCCTTCCACCTCCAATTTGGTCTCCCACTTCTCCTCGTTCCCTCCACCTCTGACACATATATCCTTTGTCAATCTTTCCTCACTCATTCTCTCCATGTGACCAAACTATTTCAATACACACTCTTCTGCTCTCTCAATCACACTCTTTTTATCACCTCACGTCTCTCTCACCCTTTCATTACTTACTCGATCAAACCACCTCACACATCTCATTTCCAACACATCCACCTTCCTCCACACAACCCTATCTATAGCCCATGCCTCACAATCATAAAACATTGTTGGAAAAACTATTCCTTCATACATACCCATTTTTGCTCTCCGAGATAACGTTCTTGCCTTTCACACATTCTTCTACGCTCCCAGATCCTTCGCCCCCTACCCCACCCTGTGACCCAATTCCGCTTACATGCTTCTATCCACTGCTAAATCCACTCCCAGATATCTAAAACACTTCACTTCCTCCAGTTTTTCTCCATTCAAACTTACCTCCCAATTGACTTGTCCCTTAACGCTACTGTACCTAATAACCTTGCTCTCATTTACAGTTACTCTCAGCTTTCTTCTTTCACACACTTTACCAAACTCAGTCACCAACTTCTGCAGTTTCTCACCCGAATCAGCCACCAGCACTGTATCATCAGCAAACAACAACTGACTCACTTCCCAAGCCCTCTCATCCAGAACAGACTGCATACTTGCCCCTCTCTCCAAAACTCTTGCATTCACCTCCCTAACTACCCCATCCATAAACAAATCAAACAACAATGGAGACATCACGCACCCCTGCCGCAAATCGACATTCACTGGAAAACAATCACTTTCCTCTCTTCCTACTCGTACACATGCCTTACATCCTCGATAAAAACTTTTCACTGCTTCTAGCAACTTACCTCCTACACCATACACTCTTAATACCTTCCACAGAGCATCTCTATCAATTCTATCATATGCCTTCTCCAGATCCATGAATGCTACATACAAATCCATTTGCTTTTCTAAGTATTTCTCACACATTCATCAAAGTAAACACCTGATCCACACATCCTCTACCACTTCTGAAACCACACTGCTCTTCCCCAATCTGATGCTCTGTACATGCCTTCATCCTCTCAATCAATACCCTCCCATATAATTTCCCAGGGATACTCAACAAACGTATACCTCTGTGATTTGTACTCTCACCTTTATCCCCTTTGCCTTTGTACAATGGCACTATGCATGCATTCTGCTAATCCACATGCACTTCACCATGTGCCATACATGCAGTGAATATCATCACCAACCAGTCAACAACACAGTCACCCCTTATTTTCATAAATTTCACAACAATACCATCCAAACCCGCCGCCATGCCAGCTTTCATCTTCCACAAAGCTTTCACTACCTCTTCTCTGTTTACCAAATCATTCTCCCTGATCCTCTCACTTCACACACCACCTCGACCAAAACACCCTATATCTGCCACTCTATCATCAAACACATTCAACAAACCTTCAAAATACTTGCTCTATCTTCCTCTCACTTCACCATTACTTGTTATTACCTCCCAATTTGCCCCCTTCACCGATGTTCCCATTTGCTCTCTTGTCTTACACACTTTATTTACCTCCTTCCAAAACATCTTTTTATTCTCCCTAAAATCTAATGATACTCTCTCACCCCAACTCTCATTTGCCCTCTTTTCACCTTTTGCACCTTTCTCTTGACCTCTTGCCTCATTCTTTTATACATCTCCTAGTCATTTGTGCTATTTCCCTGCAAAAATTGTCCAAATGCCTCACTCTTCTCTTTCACTAACAGTCTTACTTCATCCCACCACTTACAACCCTATCTAATCTTCCCATCTTCCACCTTTCTCATGCCACAGGCATCTTTGCGCAAGCCATTACCGCTTCCCTAAATACATCCCATTTCTCCCCCACTCCCCTTACATCATTTGCTCTCACCTTTTTCCATTCTGCACTCAATCTTTCCAGGTACTTCCTCACACACAAGTCTCCTTTCCAAGCTCACTTACTCTCACCACTCTCTTCACCCCAACATTCTCTCTTCTTTTCTGAAAACCTCTACATATCTTCACCTTCGCCTCCACAAGATAATGATCAGACATCCCCCCAGTTGTCCCTCTCAGCACATTAACATCCAAAAGTCTCTTTTTCATGTGCCAATCAAGTAACACATAATCCAGTAACGCTCTCTGGCCATCTCTCCTATTTACATACTTATACTTATGTATATCTCTGTTTTTAAACCAGGTATTCCCAATCACTGGTCCTTTTTCAGTACACAAATCTACGAGCCCTTCACCACTTCCATTTACAACACTGAACACCCTATATACACCAATTATACCCTCAACTGCCACATTACTCACTTTGCATTCAAATCACCCATCGCTATAACTCAGTCTCGTGCATCAAAACTGCTAACACACTCACTCAGCTGCTCCCAAAACACTTGCCTCTCATGATTATTATTCTCATGGCCAGGTGCAAAGGCACCAATAATCACCCATCTTTCTCCCTCCAATTTCAGTTTTGCTCATATCAATCTAGGGCTTACCTTCTTTCACTTTATCACATATTCCCACAACTCCTGCTTCAGGAGTAGTGCCACTCCTTCCTTTGCTCTTGTCCTCTCACCAACCCCTGACTTTACTCCCAAGACATTCCCAAACCACTCTTCCCCTTTACCCTTGAGCTTCGTTTCACTCAAAGCCAAAACATCCAGGTTCCTTTCCTCAAACATACTACTTTTTTTCTCATCTTGGTTACATCCACACACATTTAGACAACCCCAATTTGAGCATTCGAGGAGGATGAGCATTCCCTGCATGACTCCTTCTTCTGTTTCCCCTTTAGAAAGTTAAAATACAAGGAGGGGAGGTTTTCTAGCCCCCCACTCCCATCCCCTTTAGTCACCTTCTATATATACATACATCCATTACATCAACATCTTCAGTATATATTAATATTAATATACTTTTATATATCTCAATAAAAAATAAACATACTACATTTCAACAAGTAAAGCTCAAATGAAGATACAGTTTTAGCATAAATCATGCAACAAAATTAGCAAAATCAACATTAAAACCCTGCCATAATGGAATTATTCTGCAAAAGCTTACCGTGATGTAATTTTTATCATACCAAAAATGTACTTTGAGGTACAAAAACTGTTTCTCTTAATGACTCCAGAAGGTTAGACACCTCTTAACCCCATCATCTGGTGAGGAAAATATCTCTCACCCTTTGCACACGACCTAAACGATGACAGCAACTTATGTCTTGGCCCAAGTTTATCCAATAACCAATTAGCAATCTCCACTCAGTGATGCTCCAGCCTGCCTCACAGCTCTCACAAAAAGGATGTTAACCCCATGATGGACATCGACAGTCACAAGAAAAGTTTTAAGAAAAAGAGATGGAAAGGTGAGAAAGCACCCAAGAAAATTGCTTGCACAACACCACCCCGGAGAGTAACAACTTTTCATACTCTAATGAACATTTCTCTTCAGGATGGGTTTGTCCTGCATGCTTTATGTGGATACCAACATGGAGGAGGAAGATTCAAAAAAATCTTTCTCATAAAGAGCAAAGCAAGGCAAAAGGAAAAAAAAAAACCTTGAGTCATCTTTTGGCATTTGGCACACTAGGGTCCATTTGCCTCATTGGTGGCAACCCCAGGGCCACATCAGGTTGACTTGACTCTTAACATCTAGTGTAAAGTACTTGTGAAAGATATGTTAAAAGAACGGCATAGAACTATCATGTTCATCTCCAAAATTATAAGCCAACAAAACAAGTCTCTTTGTCCTGAATACAAAAACATGTTCCCTCAATAATCTCTGTTGATCTTTACCAATTATTGAAAGGATGAATGTATGTTTAGTCAGGTTGTAAAGATGGTTGTTTAGCACTTGCTGAGTCATTACTAGGTGTATGTGCACTTGCTGAGTCATTACTAGGTGTATGTGCATGTGATCTTTACAATTGTGGGGTTGTAAAGATGGTTGTTTAGCACTTGTTGAGTCATTACTAGTTGTACATGCTTAGTCAAGGTCACATTCACAAGGGAATGTGTGGATCCATAGAGATATACTTTTAAAGTACTTCGCAAAGTTACTGGTTAGGAGGATAGTGCAAAGAATTGGGTGTTGAGCATACTAAAGCAAGATTATGGTAGAAGTACTTTTGTTTCATTTTGCAAGTGTTCTTTAGCAGTAGCAATCTTAAGAATAAATCAAAATAAGAGTATCTTTTAAAATTACCCCCTTTTATGTAATTGATCCATTTTTTCTAATATAGGGTTTGGATTAATCTCAACCACAGAAACATCAACAAAAGAGTAAGTTCTTGTGTCTGGACACTGTGCTTCTCAATAGCTCTTCTCACAGCATCAAGGGCTATCAAGAAAGGTTTCTGTGATGAGACAATGAGGTGTTTTAACTTCATAAAAAATACTTTGATAGTAACAAGACTATAACTTAGACAATACCTACTGTGTTGTAGAAAGGGTACACAACTAGATTCCTCTGGAAATACACTGGAAAAGCTTATCAAAAGTAAGTTTACTAAAAGTGATTCCTGCAGGGTACTCTTAAAGTATTAATGGCTTTGCTTTTAACAGGAAGAAAAGGAATATAAACAGAGACTCTCTGAAACATTAGAAAATTACAAATCTTCAAGGAATGATCGGAAGAGGTTCCAGACTGACTGGTATTGCCTTGAGTAGAGGCAAAAATTGTGGAGATTCTCTGTCAAATGCTCTTGAAATCTAAGGGGTAAAAATTTTGTAATAATCCAAGCATAAACTCCAAAATCTAGAACTTAAGACAATTATGCTACTGAACCAAGGTTGAGCTGGTGTAAAAAATCTAAAGGTTCAACTAAGAAGTGGGAAAAAAGAAAAAGTGTCAAGCACCACAGTTAGTTCTTTCCCACTTAGGGCTATAAGAATCACCAAATTCCTTAAACCAATTAGTAAGAAATTTAGAAGAAAGAAATTTAGTCCACACTATTTCAATCCATGTTCAGGGTATCAGTTGCTACTATCTTTCATCAAACATCAAGGAGAAATAAATTGGCAGTATGGCATTTGCCTTTGTGGTGGAGAGATCACTTAGAAAAGACAAACCTTATAAAAGGACCTAGTTGAATTCATCTCCTCCTACAGACATTCTATTACTATGGATATCAATCTTGATATGGCATCTGCCCATAAATACAAACTCCTTGAATATTGAATGCCTGGAAAAACACGTTTTTCTAAAATTTGTATGCTCTCATTTTTGCTCAATATAAATAAAGGGATCTCCAGGATCCTTGTTTATTAGGCACTGGACTGCCACAGTGTTGTCCATGTAATAAACAAATCTGAACCCAGAATTCAGGAAATTCCAGAAGACAAAGAATCATGGAACCTATAGCTCCTTTGTGCTGACATGTGATGACTTTTGTTATTCTCACCAAAAGCCTACACTTACATGATCTGAGGAACAGAAACCCCGTCCAGGACTCAAAGTATCAATCCAAACCATCAGGGTAGAACCACAGGTCTGTGGGGCCTAACTGTAGATAGGGAACTGTGGTATCAGTACACTGTATATGACAGCTAGAAACTGGATGAAAGAGAATCATGCCATTTCTTTGAATATTCCTGGGACTACCTTCCTATATCAAGAAATGGTGAAAAAGTATGAGAAAAAAATCAATAACTATACAGCTCATATCAATTCACTGAAATGCTCAATACACCACACTCTAACAAGACAAGTATAATTATCCATGGTAAAATGAGGGCAGGAGAATACTGTCCACTAACAATTTGAGGATCATAAAGCAAGTGACAATGACTGCAATGTGAAGGTCACTGACTGGTGGTGGGTGGAACTATCTAAGCTTGCCATAGGCTGTTTTCATTGAATATATGGTTAGCTTGGGGTTAGAGGCATTCAACTCACCAGAAAGTAGGGGGTTAGGATGTATCTAACACCTAGATATCCTACATATTCTCTCTGGTCTCACAAAATGAAATAACAGAGAAATGATACATAATGTACAAATAATCATTATAGCGACATTACCTTATACTATGTAAATAATGAACAGCAAAGCTTCAACAATCTAACCTGTCTGCTGAAATTATGAAGGAATCAAAGAAACATTGGAGATGGAAATGAGTTAAAAATTTTGCCCTTGCATATTTCTTATCAAAATTAACTACCTGCTTCAGTCTAATCAACTCTTTAGAAACATTCCCCCCAAAAAACAAAACTTATCTGGCATCACACAATAAAATTATGCTAAAAACTGGGATCAGTGTGGTGTCTAAAATTTAGCCAAGAACCTTTTCATTACTCTGAATAGCATTCCATTACTACAGGGTTTTGATACTTATTTTAAATACAGTGTAAAATCTGCTAACTGATGCTAATTAAAAAAAAAAGGCAACAATTATCAGGAATCTGCCACCTTTCCATTCTTCAGCAAACCACCAACTTGAGTTCCAGCTGAGCTTCTGAGTCGGTTTGTTGCATGCTGCCCATGGTTTAAGCGGGAATTTCCAGGACTAGCATGCTGAGCAACACTGTTGATTAGGTGGCTGTTACAGTTACTGTGAAGAGGCATACTGACAGGGGACTCAGTACTGTGATGGTTGGTCATATGATTTTCAGGTGTGTGCTGATTCCAGTTCCCTGATTGAAACTTTGAATGACTTACATTTTCATTGACTCGTTGGTTGGTTGACTGAGAAGAAGCAATCTTTCGTTCATTACTACTAATTTTCCTTTCACCACTTGTATTAGTGTGCAGACGTTCAATAGATTCTGAGAGCTGAGCAAGTTTTTCCATAAGTGTTCTCATATTATCATGGGATGTTCTTAACCCTTCCTCAGACAACGGTGGATACAGATCCTAGAAATGATCAGAACAGGTATACATATAAATACATAGAATCAAAAACACTGTGAGGTCAAAGGCAGTTGTCTTACCCCTTTCACTGCACCTGGGGCATATACAGCCTGATAATTATGATAGTCACAGTGGGTGGTGCATATGAGCCTTGATAACTTTTTCTATTTAATGTAATTAAGGTTAGCCATTAATGCTTGTAATGGGATCCCAGACATTATTTCTACAAACTACAGCCTAATGTTTTACATACACTGATCAGTATTTGTGGAAATATCAAGGAAACCTGCATGAGATCTGCAAGCTCATGTTAAGTAATGATTCTTGAAGATGTGTCACTCACTTAAGATATTAAATACTACCGATGAAAACACTTAGAAATTATATTTTCTTGTGACAAAAGCCTTACCAAAAACACCAAATATCTCACTACATTATATCTTATCTATTATCCTTGATCGCTGTTTCCCGTGTAAGCAAGGTAAAGCCAGGAAACAGACGAAGAATGGCCCATCCACTTATATACACACATATATACATAAATGCCCATACATGCACATATACGTATCAACATACACATACATAAACATACACACACACACACACACAGACATATACATATATACACATGTACATATTAATGCTTGCCTTCATCCATTCCCGGCGCTACCTTGCCCCACAGGAAACAGCATCACTACACCCTGCTTCAGCAAGGCAGTGCCATGAAAACAGACAAAAAAGGTCACATTTGTTTGCACTCAGTCTCTAGCTGTCATGTGTAATGCACAGACCTTTCCATGGTTTACTCCAAATGTTTCACATGCCCTCATTCAGTCCATTGACAGCATATCAACCCCGATATACTACATCATTCCAATTCACTCTATTCCTTGCACACCTCTCACCCTCCTATATGTTCAGGCCCCGATTGCTCAAAATCTTTTTCACTTCATCCTTCCACCTCCAATTTGGTCTCCCACTTCTCCTCGTTCCCTTCATCTTTGACACATATATCCTCTCTAACAACTTTTCCTCACTCATTCTCCCCATATGTCGAAACCATTTCAACACACCCTCTTCTGCTCTCTTTAACCACACCCTTTTTATTTCCACACATCTCTAGTATCCTTTCATTCCTTACTCAATCAAACCACCTCACACCACATTTGTCCTCAAACATCTCATTTCCAGCACATCCACCTTCCTCCGTACAACCCTATCTATAGCCCATGCCATTTTTGCTCTCTAAGATAATGTTCTCTCCTTCCGCATATTCTTCATCACTCCCAGAACCTTTACCCCCTCCCCACCCCGACTCACTTCCATGGGTCCATTCGCTGCTAAGTCCACTCCCAGATATCTAAAACACTTCACTTCCTCCAATTTTTCTCCATTCAAACTTACATCTCAACTAACTTGTCCCTCAACCTTGCTGAACCTAATAACTTGCTCTTAATCACATTTACTCTCAATTTTCTTCTTTCACACACTTTACCAAACTCAGTCACCAACTTCTGTAGTTTCTCACTTGAATCAGCAACAGGTCCTCTCATCCACAACAGACTGAATACTTGCTCTTCTCCCCAAAACTCTTAAAGTTACCTCCCTAACCACTACATAAACAAATTAAAGAACCAAGTGGACATCACACCCCTGCCACAGACCGACCTCCACTGGGAACCAATCACTCTCCTCTCTCCCTACTCGTAAACATACCTTACATCTTGATAAAACTTTTCACTGCTTCTAGCAGTTTACCTTCCACTCCATATACTCTTAAGACCTTTCAAAAAGCATCTCTATCGACTTATATGCCTTCTCCAGATCCATAAATGCTACATACAAATCCATCTATTTTTCGAAGGATTTCTTACACACATTCTTCAAAGCAAACACCTGATCCACACATCCTTTTCCACTTTTGAAACTAAACTGCTCTTCCCCAATCTGATGCTCTGTACATGCCTTCACCCTCTCAATCAATACCCTCCCATTCAATTTCTCAGGAATACTAAACAAACTCATGCCTCTGTAACCCCTGTGCCTTTGTACAATGGCACTATGCAAGCATTCCGCCAATCCTCAGGCACTTCACCATGATCCGTACATACACTAAATATCCTTACCAACCAATCAACAACACAGTCACTACCCCCTTTCTTAATAAAGTCAACTGCAATACCATCCAAACCTGACGCCCTGCTGGATTTTATCTTCCGCAAAGCTTTCACTACCTCCTCTCTTAACCAAACCATTCTCCCTGACCCTTTCACTTCGCACACCATCCCAACCAAAACGCCCTACATTATCAAACATATTCAACAAACCTTTGAAATAATCACTTCATATGCATAAGAATACCCCTGGAGTACCTTAAACACCTGGCATGGAGAAACAGAGTTAAAAAGCATGAAGCATACATAAAAAATGCCTCACCTGGCTGATTTGTGTATTATCATCCTATTTGAAAAAAGAAAATAACAATTTCTAGTTAATCATTACAACAAACTTGTGCACAGTGTTCCTTGGATATTAGGGCTGCTGCAGTGAAAGGTTAAAAATTGAAGAATATGAAAAAATCTGACATTCCAAAAATTATCACCTTATTTCAAAGGGCTTAATCATAAAACAATAATCAGTCGTAGATTTTGTAAGAACATGGGGAAAATCAGAGATTTAACCATTTCTTTCTGGCAATATAACTAATTCCATCAAACATACTGTTTTTGTTTTTTGGACCTGCACATTAAGAGACTTTTCCAACCACGTTATCTAAAAGCACATCCAGTAAAGTCTTTTGCAATTAATAAATACATTTTCATGGCTGAGATCCTCTTCACAACATAAAAAAGTTATACAATATGGACACAGTATCAATAAATTAATGCAGAATAGCAGACTCTGTTCCTAATCTCAGGAGGAGCTCATTAAAAATTTCCTAAATTGTCAATTTTTCAGCTAATACCCTGGGGATAGGGTAGAAAGAATACTTCCCACATATTCCCTGTGTGTCATAAAAGGTGACTAAAGGGGGAAGGAGTGGGATGCTAGAAATCCTCCCCTCCAGTTTTTACTTTTCCAAAAGAAGGAACAGAGAAAGGGGCCAAGTGAGGATTCCCTCAGGCTCAGTCCTCTGTTCTTAACGCTACCTTGCTAATGCGGGAAATGGCAAATAAGTATAAAGAAAAAAAAACATTCATTTCATACTCATCATTCTGTACGGCCAAAAGCAAAGCCAAGAGCAGATTACAGACTAGATACAACCTTATATGGCCAAAAGCAGATCTTAGACTGGATATAACTCTGGATGGCCAAAGGCAGATCACAGACTGGATATGGCTGTATCAGTGTGTAGGCTAGTTTCTACTACCTGGTAGTCCCATCAGCAGGTGTCAAGCCCTTAAACAATTAAACTACAATACACCTTAAATTGAGAAGAGTCCCTTTATTGGGAGTTAGGAAAAAATTGATAAATATCTTTTATCTAATATCTAGAAAAGTTATGAAAAGTTAAAAAAAGATCAGAAACTTACCTTTCTAGTGTGCTCATCATTCCTCTTTTGAAGGTCAAGATATGAGTCTGCACTTTAATTCATTGCTTTTAACCAGAGCAATGAAACTGGCTATACCAGTTCTAACCAGCAATGTGAAAATATGGTTAATATTAATACACAATAAAGTACACTGAGCTTGTCCTTCTGGCACAAGTGAAGAGCCCCAACACAATTTGTATCAGCCTTCAAAATGATAACACAATAATTACTGACAAAACTTACTGAGTGCCTTGGTAAAAATACCTTGAATGTACATAAAAGATGCAATCAATGTACCTGTTCTGCTCCTACGTCAAAGTGAAGTCGTGCTAATCTCTCTTGTTGCTCTCTTATCGCTTCCATCTGTCGTAATCGAGAATCTTTCCCTAAAAATGAAAAAGTAAACTAATCAAGTTTAAGTAGTTTATATCTATTTCTCCTCATACATTTATCATTTCCTTAACATTACTCTCCCTATTCATATCTCTATAATGATAGGGTTAATCATCTTTCATGATCTATGACTAAATGCTGGTCTTCAGGCTAAAATGCTAGTTTTACTTTGGTGTCCACAGAAGTTAACTCAACCCCATGTTCCCATCACATACATAAAAGTGCTTTTGGTTGACAAGCTATCACTGTCCACAAAATATACTGATGAGATACTTAAGCACAAAAGTCAGATTTCTTTTCTCTTAATATGCTAAATATAACAGAAGAAAAAAAGATATGTCTCAAAATTACTTTATCAAAATGAAGAGTTTGAAATAGCAAAAAGGTGAAGCCTGGATAAACTGCTGCAACTGACTTCACTATGCTTCCTGGTCTTTTTAAAGTCATTTACATAAAGAGTGCACATGTTACCATGTGTTTACACACTTTACCAAACTCAGTCACCAACTTCTGTAGTTTCTCACTCGAATCAGCCACCAGCACTGTATCATCAGCAAACAACAAATGACTCACTTCCCAAGCCCTGTCATCCACAACACCCTGCATACTTGCCCCTCTCTCCAAAACTCTTGCATTCACCTCCCTAACCACCCATCCATAAACAAATTAAACAACCATGGAGAGATCATGCACCCCTGCCACAAACTGACATTCCCAGGGGACCAATCACTTTCCTCTCTTCCTACTCGTACAAATGCCTTACATCCTCAGTAAAAACTTTTCACTGCTTGTAGCAACATACGTCCCACACCATTATACTCTTAAAACATTCCACAAAACATCTCTAGCCACCCTGTCATATGCCTTCTCCAGATCCATAAATGCTACATACAAATCTATCTGTTTATGTAAGTATTTCTCACATACATTCTTCAAAGCAAACACCTGATCCACACATCCTCTACTACTTCTGAGACCACACTGCTCTTACCCAATCTGATTCTCCATACAAGCCTTCACCCTCTAAATCAATACCCTCTCATATAATTTCCCAGGAATACTTAACAAACTTATGCCTCTGTAATTTGAATACTCACCTTTATCCCCTTTGCCTTTGTACAATGGCACTATGTATGCATTACGCCAATCCTCAGGCACTTCACCAAGATCCACTCATACAGTGAATATACATATATATATATATATATATATAGATACATACATATACATATCAACATATACACATATACATACACTTATAAAGACATATACATATATACACATGTACATATACTTGCTTGCCTTCAATTCATTCCCGGCGCCACCCCGCCCCACAGGAAACAGCATCGTTACACCCTGCTTCAGGAATGTAGCACCCAGAAAACAGACAAAATTGGCCACATTCATTCACACTCAGTCTCTAGCTGTCATGTGTAATGCACCGAAACCACAGCTCCCTATCCACATCCAGGCCTCACAGACCTTTTTATGGTTTACCACAAACATTTCATGTGCCCTGGTTAAGTCCATTGACAGCACGTCCGCCCCAGTATACCACATCACTCCAATTCATTCTATTCCTTACATGCCTCTCATCCTCATGTATGTTCAGGCCCCAATCACTCAAAATGGTTTTCACTCCCTTCCACAACTAATATGGTTGCTTCTCCTTGTTCCCTCCACCTCTGACATACATATCCTCTTTGTCAAACTTTCCTCACTCATTCTCTCCATATGTCCAAACCATTTCAACACACCCTCTTAAGCTTTCTCAACCACACTCTTTTTATTTCTACATATCTCTCTTACCCTTTCACTGCTTACTCGATCAAACCACCTCACACCACATATTGTCCTCAAACATTTCATTTCCAACACATCCATCCTCCTCCATACAACGTTATCTATAGTCCATGCCTTGCAACCATATAATATTGTTGGAACTATCATTCCTTCAAACATACCCATTTTTGCTCTCCGAGATAATGTTCTCTCTTTCCACACATTTTTCATCACTCCCAGTGTATTAAGTATAAACTTTATAGCAAAACTAATACCTGATTCTCACCAAAAGCTCGTAGATTCCCTGCCTGGAAGTCTTCCATCAGCTGTAGGAGACCTTGTTCAATCTGCCGCACATCTGCCGTATCTGCCAGGAAGGTGTGATGCTGGATTGGCCGATCCATTTGACGGGAGTCTAAACCTCCCCTCATTCTGAGCCCTGACCGCACTACTGGTTTGCCTAGCCACACTCTGGAGTTTGATTTCCCTCTACCACTTGGAATCCCTCTGCTAGGTGGTGTAAGAAATGTAACACCTGGTCCATGTGGGACAGAGCTTGCATTCCCTGAACCAGTAAGGGTATGCCTTGGAAGAGGCTTAATGTAGCCAACTTCAACGGACTGGTCTCCATGTATTCTAATAGCTCCCTTGGTTGGATAAGAACCACGGGAGAATGTCAGGGTATTTTCCAAGTCTCCAGTCTTAAGGTCAGACTTAGATATTTGGAATCCATTACTAACTGACCCAATGGGTACAACATGGCTAGGAGAAGGCAGAGGGCAGTCCGTTTGGCGTAGGGCATCTATGAATTTGTGAGGAGCAGGCAACGGTGCAGGGGCGGGCGCAGGACAAGCCATGCAGACCAATGCGGGGGAACAAATTGTCAGTAAGCAAACTAAACAACAAAATTAGCAGTAACAATAAGAAAGCAATAAAAAGGAAAACCAAAAAGTCTAATTCACATAAATATAAGCAATGAAATATTTAACAAGTAATGTGCATAAATTCATCACATAATGAGTATATATAAACATGTATATCATAAGGATATTGCTTCTGAATGAAGAGACTAGCTTCTGCTCTTTAACAGAAGATTCAAAGGACACATGCTAAATCACTCTGTTCAATCACAGCAGCTAGACTTATATGCAGTAAGCCCAAAGAGCTTCAAATCTTATCTACCTTTGTAGGCAATAAGCAAGTAAATCACAGCCCTATACAATAAACATTGCAAAAATCTAATCATCCCTGGACCCTCATCCATCCCAGGGACATCTGAAATTATGGCCCAAAGGTTAGTATTGTAAATCATGTTTTGTAATCTTGTCTAATTTTGATTAACTAAGACAAAACATAAAATATTTTGGAATCTTGAGTAATTCTGGTTCACTGAAACAAAAAAAAAAAGGGCAATCTTTGTCTCCAAGAAGGCATTCAATGGTCAATTTAAGAGTAGAAAAGTGGTGTCATTCTTAACACATTAGACAATAACAATCTAATGATTTGATGAATCACTACCAGTTATGTTACTGTGAATGTAATGAATATGAAGCAGCCAGCTTATGATACTGGTGTAAACTTGCCTCACACTACTATCTATTGTAAAAAAAAATCATATATCTTGTAATATCAAATATGAAGTATACCATCTGTGTACACAATGCAGTGACTGAGTCACATAAGTACCAGGAGGGAATACAAGGCCCTTACTTCCCAATCCTTTCCTATACTTAACTGCCTTTCTTGACTCAGTAAGCTAGCATCAGCAACTAACAATGGCCTAACTTGCACATATATATCTACATAGATATTATGCATAATGCAATGAAAACACAGCCTTCCATCCACAGCCAATGCCCACTGGCTGGCTCCATGGTTTTACCTTAAAAGTTTCATATGCAGTGTGCTTACAGCATATTGCCCTCCATATTCCACATAAATACAATTCATCCTATTCAGTGCTGGTCATTCATCCTTCTGAAAATACAGCCCCCAAGGTCTCCTTACAGGTCCTCCATGGAGCAGCGGTTAGTATTCCTGACCATGGGCCTTCCAGAGTCGAGTGCATAGGTTTGAATCCTGGTTGTGCAGTCAGTCTAGTCAACCAAGCTGTTCATCCATCCTTAGGGGATGGTCAATAACATGGGTACCTGACTCAGGTAAGGGTATATTTCTTTTTAATACAGATTCACTATTTCCCACATTAGTGAGGAAGCATATGGGACAGATAACTGGGCCTTTGAGGAAAAAAATCCTCACTTGGTCCTCCATTCTGTTCCTTCTTTTGGAAAAGTAAGACAGGATTGGAGGATTTTGAGCACACCACTCTCACCCCTATTGGTCGTTTTCTACAACATGCTGAGAATATGTAGGAGGTATTCATTCTCCCCTATCCCCAGGGATAATACATGTATACATATCTATCTATCTATCTATATCTCTGACACCCATTCCCTCTGGGAACTCCCATCCACATTTACTCTCATGTTTTTCCTTCCACATACTCTCCCAAACTGTCACCAGCTTTTGGAGTTTCTCTCAAGTCTGCCACCAGAGCCTAGATATTTGTTAACATCTAATTACCTTCCCATGTCTCCCCAGCCCTAGCATCCCAAGACTATAATGCAAGGGGTTAAATTAGATGTGAGAAGTCACCTTTGGCAAAACTGGAAGGGAGTTCAGTCTTGTTGAAGAGCACTCTACAAAGGGGTCCAACATTCCTTGCTTCTGCATGGAGTGCAGCCTTAGAGCTACAGGAACTTTAAAAAAAGAGTTTCTGGGGTTGCATAATCATAAAGATACTAAAGAACCATCCCTCACCCAAGATCCTCACATGTGCTATGCCTTTCACAACCCCTGTCCAGGAAAATAGTAAACATCCATGGTGACATCAAACATCCTTGATGCAAACTATCATTCACTGGGAACCACTCACCCTCCTCCATTCCCACTCATATACATGCCTTACTCACCTAATAAGAATTCTTTATTGCATTTAGTAACCTTCCATTTATCTCATACATTCAAACATTCTTCTATATGACCTCTGTCAACCTATCACAAACTCTCTCAAGACATGAATTCCACATACCAATCCCTCTCTCTTTGTCTGTCTCCAATAAATTCTTCAAAGCAAACATATGGTCTACACACCCTCTACCTCTCCTGAAGCCACATTTCTCCCCTCCAAACAGATGCTCTGTGCTTGACACCACCCTTAATTACCATTCTCCCACACACCTTACCAGGTATACTCAATACTTATTTATTTTATTTATTTATTTTACTTTGTCGCTGTCTCCCGCATTAGCGAGGTAGCGCAAGGAAACAGACGAAAGAATGGCCCAACCCACCCACATACACATGTATATACATACACGTCCACACACGCAAATATACATACCTATACATCTCAATGTACATATATATATACACACACAGACATATACATATATACACATGTACATAATTCATACTATCTGCCTTTATTTGTTCCCATCGCCACCTCGCCACACATGGAATAACAACCCCCTCCCAGCTCATGTGTGCGAGGTAGCACTAGGAAAGACACCAAAGGCCCCATTCGTTCACACTCAGTCTCTAGCTGTCATGTAATAATGCAACGAAACCACAGCTCCCTTTCCACATCCAGGCCCCACACACTTTCCATGGTTTACCCCAGACGCTTCACATGCCCTGGTTCAATCCATTGACAGCATGTCGACCCCGGTATACCACATCATTCCAATTCACTCTATTCCTTGCACGCCTTTCACCCTCCTGCATGTTCAGGCCTCGATCCCTCAAAATCTTTTTCGCTCCATCAATACTTATAACTATAATTTGAATATTCACTTTCGTTCCCCTGACTTTTATAATGCATTCTGTCAGTAATCAGGCACCTCCCCCTTGGCTATCCAAATGCCAAACAGCCTAAGTAACCAATCAACCACAATCTCACCTGTTTCTTAACAATCTTAACTGTAATCCTATGCACTCCTGCCATTTTAGCAAACTTCAACTTATGCTGGGCTTTCACTGTTTCCTCTCTTTTCACCATACCATTCACCAGAACTCTCTCACTTAGCATGCAATCTTGTCCCAAAGACAATACATCTACTTCCCTATCATCAAACGCATTCAGTAGTCCTTCAAAAGACCCGTTCCACCTCTTTTTCATCTTTTCTTTGCATGATATCACTTCCCCATCTACCCTCTTGTAATCCCCAAATAAATATGCAAATCACATACTGTACTGATATACTGTCAAGATGAGAAGCATTTAAGGTAATGTAAGATATGAGACAAAATAATCCAATTTCAATATTCTATCTGTATCTCCTGGATATGTTGCATAAGAATATCAGTTCATTTCCCTAATCATAAGAACATATTAAGAGAGTGATGTTTCTGGATTCCACCTGCGAGTAATAACATTGCAACTGAAAAATCACCTTCCATCACAATATACCATAAAATAGAATTAATGACCTTATATGGGGACCTAACTCATTTGTAAATTACATGGATGTAAGTAAACTGCTCTGAAGTAACAACCTGTCTTTGTAAAAGGGCACCTTGATTATCAGTTAAACCTTATGCATAACCTTCTTAAATGAGCAAAACACTTAACTGCTGATACCAGTCAAAACATTTACTGCAAAGTTCAGGATTAGCTAAGTTCAATTAATGTACCATGCAATTCACAGCCAGACTGCCACTGCATGCACAATTACTCTCTATCCTTACGTTTTATGAGCAAAAAAAGAAAATATCAATTCTTACACCTACTTTGTAAAACTCAGCTTGACTGATATATACACAAAAGATGGTTCATGGTAACATGATGAGCAAGGGAATAGGCAATAATTCTTGCCATGAATTTGATCTTAAAGATGGGACAAATCATATATCATTACCAAGGTATCTATAGGCTTTTACATATTCCTCACAAAACTTTCTCATCTGTTGACTGGGATTTAACAGTAGCTAACACAGCATAGGCAAAAACATGCCCCAATCACGCCCATCTGAGATGAATGGGAAAATTAAAAGTATGAGAAAAAGAATAAAAAGAAATTAATATGAGCTCTCTAGATCTTTGTAGACCTGACTCTTAAAGGTGGAAAGGATACACAAACAAGGAAAGGCAACAGGAGGACAAGAATTCCAAAGCTTCATCATTTGAGGAAAAGAGGTCTCATAACAGTTAACAATATACAGTACATCATTGTGTTCAGTTGTTAATGAGTTAAGCAACCTATCTTGGCTACTTGAAGAGAAAAATACAAAAATTAAAGTACTTTGAATTGCATGCCAACACAATAATTATGGACTACTTCAGGTGGTGCTCACAGAATTAAACAGCTGTTATTGCTCTAAGGTATCATATCAGCAGTGTTAGTTCCATCCTAGTCTACCATTCATCATTTCATATATCTATCATGACTGACTTTTTAACAAATAGGCATGGATGTCTCATAATGTATCCTTCAGGAATACAGTATTTATGGTGGTGTACAATGGACACAATATGAACTCATACTTTAAAAATTCTCTAAAAATTCATTTACAGGTGTACATTAACCATTTTTTGATCTATAGTCAAGTTTTATGGTTTGAAGTGAGTGCAAACTTTTCGTGTGACTCACTTGGCCATACAGATCCCACCTACAACCAACAATGGCAAAGATTTGTATGATAAAATCAAATCCTTGGCAAATTGTAGAGAAGCAATCATTATATGAGATTTCAGCAACCCAACATAAACAGGGATTTTCTGACAGGTAACCCTGAGAAAAAAATAATTATCTAACCAAAGGCTGCTTTTTATATCAAATGACCTGCAGGTCATGCATTACAAACCTCCTTGAATTTTATCATAACTTATTCAATACCTATACTAAGACAAAGGAACGGATATAATATTTTTGGACTTCCAGAAAGCATTCAACAAAGTACCCCACATTAAATCAATGCAGTAAGCCCGGGCCTTGGGGATTACTGGGTGCATAGGGAACTGGAGAGGAGCCTGATTACATTATAGGAAGCAGAGTCACCCCCTACTAGTGGAGTTCCCTTGGGTTCCAGATTTGGGCCTATAATTTTCATCATTTATATTAACAATATTGACATAGAGCTAAATAACTAAACTTGCAGATGACACAAAGATGGACAATGCCATATTAACTTTTATTTCTATATGTTAGCTGAGACAGCAAAGGCAGCTGAGGTCCTGATCAAGGCCATCCCATTAACACTTGAAAGGGTAGTGAGTGGAAGGATGAAGAAGTAAGATTATTAGTGAAAGAGAAGATAGAGGCATTTGGATGATTTTTGCAGGGAAATAATGCAAATGACTGGGAGATGTATAAAAGAGAGGCAGGAAGTCAAGAGAAAGAGGTGAAAGAGAGGGCAAATGAGAGTTGGGGTGAGAGAGTATCATTAAATTTTAGGAAAAATAAAAAGATGTTTTGGAAGGAGGTAAATAAAGTGCATAAGACAAGAGAACAAATGGGAACATTGGTGAAGGGGGCTAATGGGGAGGTAATAACAAGTAGTGGTGATGTGAGGAGATGGAGTGAGTATTTTGAAGGTTTGTTGAATGTGTTAGATTATAGAGTGGCAGATATAGGGTGTTTTGGTCAAGGTGGTGTGCAAAGTGAGAGGGTCAGGGAGAATGGCTTGGTAAACAGAGAGGAGGTAGAGAAAGCTTTGCGGAAAATGAAAGCTGGCAAGGTGGCGGGTTTGGACGGTACTGCAGTGGAATTTATTAAAAGACTAGGTAACTGTGTTGCTGACTGGTTGGTGAGGATATTTAATGTATGTATGGCTCATGGTGAAGCACCTGAGGATTGGCGGAATGCATGCATAGTGCCATTGTACAAAGGCAAAGGGGATAAAGTTGAGTATTCAAATTAAAGGGGTATAAGTTTGTTGAGTATTCCCAGGAAATTATATGGGAGGGTATTGATTGAGAGGGTGAAGGCATGCACAGAGTATCAGATTGGGGAAGAGCAGTGTACTTTCAGAAGTGGTAAAGGATGTGTGGATCAGGTATTTGCTCTGAAGAATGTATGTGAGAAATACTTAGAAAAACAAATGGATTTGTATGTAGCATTTATGGATTAGGAGAAGGCATATAATAGAATTGATAGAGATGCTCTGTGGAAGGTATTAAGAGTATATGGTGTGGGAGGCAAGTTGCTAGAAGCAGTGGAAAGTTTTAATCAAGGATGTAAGGCATGTGTACGAGCAGGAAGAGAGGAAAGTGATTGGTTCTCAGTGAATGTAGGTTTGCGGCAGAGGTGCATGATGTCTCCATGGTTGTTTAATTTGTTTATGGATGGGGTTGTTAGGGAGGTGAATGCAAGAGTTTTGGAAAGAGGGGCAAGTATGCAGTCTGTTGTGGATGAGAGCTTGGGAAGTGAGTCAGTTGTTGTTTGCTGATGATACAGCGCTGGTGGCTGATTCGGGTGAGAAACTACAGAAGCTGGTGACTGAGTTTGGTAAAGTGTGTGAAAGAAGAAAGCTGAGAGTAAATGTCAATAAGAGCAAGGTTATTAGGTACAGTAGGGTTAAGGGACAAGTCAATTGGGAGGTAAGTTTGAATGGAGAAAAACTGGAGGAAGTGAAGTATTTTAGATATCTGGGAGTGGATTTAGCAGCGGATGGAACCAGGGAAGCGGAAGCGAGTCACAGGGTGGGGGAGGGGGCAAAGGTTCTGGGAGTGTTGAAGAATGTGTGGAGGGCGAGAACATTATCTCGGAAAGCGAAAATGGGTATGTTTGAAGGAATCGTGGTTCCACTTCCATGGTTCCATTTGCTGCTAAGTCCACTCCCTGATATCTAAAACACTTCACTTCATCCAATTTTTCTCCATTCAAACTTACATCCCAATAAACTTGTCCCTCAATCTTGCCAAAACTAATAACCTTGCACTTATTCACATTTACTCTCAACTCTCTCCTTTCACACACATTTCCAAACTCAGTATATGTATGTATATGTACATGTATGAGCATGTATGTATATATGTGTGTATATGAGTGTATGGGTCTTTCTTCTGTTTCCTGGTGCTACCTCGCCAATGCGGGAAATGGCAATCAAGTAAAATAATGATAAAAAATAAAATATCCTTCCTGTGTTTCCTCTTTTAGAAACTGAAATACAACAAGGGGAGGGTTTCCAACCCACCATTCCTGCACTCTTTAGTCACCTACAACACATGCGAAATACGTGGGAAGTATTCTTTCTACCCTGTCCCCTCAAAGGCTCAGATTGCAGTGTCGGAATGTGTGTGGATGTAACAACCAATATGAAAACAAAGAAGAGATAGGTAGTATGCTGGAAGAAAGAAACCTGGATGTTCTGGCTTTGAGTGAAATGAAGCTCACAGGAAGAGGGTTAGAATGGTTTGGAAACTTCCTGGGAGTAATGTCAGGGGTTGGTGATAAGACAAGAGCTAAAGGAGTAGCACTACTCCTGAAGCAGGAGTTGAGGGAGTGTGTGATAGAGCGTAAGAAAGTAAATTCTAGACTGATGTGGGTAAAACTGAAAGTGGATGGCAAGAGATGGGTGATTATTGAAGCTCACACACCTGGTCATGAGAAGAAAGATCATGAGAGGCAAGTATTTTGGGAGTAGCAGATTGATTGTGTCAGCAGTTTTTGTGCATGAGACCAGGTATTAGTGATGGTTGATATGAATGCAATGGTGAGTAATGTGGCAATTGAGGTTATAATTGGTATGCATAGGGTATTCAGTGTTGTGAATGGAAATGGTGAAGAGCATGTGGCTTTGCATGCTAAAAAAGACTGGTGATTGGGAATACATGGTTTAAAAAGAGAGATATACATACATATACATATGTGAGTAGGAGATATGGTCAAAGGGCATTATTAGATTGTGAACTAATTTGATAGGCATGTAAAAGAGAGACTTTTGGATGTAAATGGGCTGAGAAGGGTAGCTGGTGGGATGTCTGATCACTATCTTGTGGAGGTGAAGGTGAAGATTTGTAGAGGTATTCAAAAAAGAAGAGAGAATGTTGGGAGAAGAGAGTGGTGAGAGTAAGTAAGCTTAAAAAGGAGACTTATGTGAGGAAATACCAGGAGAGAATGAGTGGAGAATGACAAAAGGTGAGAGCAAATGAAGTGTGGGGAGTGGGTGAGGAACGGGATGTATGTAAGGAAGCAGATGCATGTGGCCTAAGAAAGGTGGGAGGTGGGCAGATTAGAAAGGGTAGAGAGTGGTGAGATGAAGAAGTAAAGTTGTTAAAGAAAGAGAAAAGAGAGGAGTTTGGACAATATTTACAAGAAAGGAGTGCAAATGACCGGGAGATGTATAAGAGAAAGCAGCAGATGGTCAAGAGGGTGGTGCAAGGGTTGAAAGAGGGCAAATGAGAGTTGGAGGGCATAATTAAAATTTAGGGAGAATAAAAAGATGTTTTGGAAGGAGTTAAATAATGTGTAAAAGACAAGAGAACAAATGGGATCATTGGTGAAGGGGACAAGGAGGGAAGTGATAACAGGTAGTGAGGGAGAGGAGGAGATGGAGTGAGTATTTTGAGGGACTGTTGAATATGTCTGACAATAAAATGGTAGATGTAGGGTGTTTTGGCCAGGGTGGTGTGCAAAGTGAGTCAGGGGCAGTCGCTGGGTGAGGAGAGAAGAGGTGGTGAAAGCGTTGAGATGAAATCTGGCAAGGTAGCAGGTTTTGATGATATTGCAAATTAATTTATCAAGAAAGGGGGTGACTGTATTGTTGACTGGTTGCTAAGGATATTCAATGTATGTATGAATCATGGTGACATGCCTGTATAAAGGCAAAGGGGATAAATGTGACTGTTCAAACTACAAAAGTATAAGTTTGTTGAGAATACCTGTAAAGTTGAATGAGAGGATACTGATTGAGAGGGTGAAGGTATGTACAGAGCATCAGGTTGGGGAGGAGCAGTGTGATTTTAGAAGTGGTAGAGGATATGTGGGTCAGGTGTTCACTTTGAAGAATGTATGTGAGAAATAGTCAGAAAAACAAATGGATCTGTATGAGGAATTTACGGATCTGGAGGAAGCATAATAGGGTTGACAGAGATGCTCTATGGAAGATCTTAAGAATATATGGTGTGGGAGGTAAGCTGCTAGATTAAGTGAGAAGTTTTTATCAAGGGTATAAGACATGTGTAAGAGTAGGAAGTGAGGAGAGAAATTAGTTCCCAACAAAGGTCGCTCTGCAGCAGGGGTTTGTGATATCACCATGCTTGTTTAATTTGTTTATGGATTGGGTGGATAGGGAGGTAAATGCAAGGGTTTTGGAGAGGGTCACATATGCAGTCTGTTCTAGATGAGAGGGCCTAGGAAGTGAGTCAATTGTTGTTTGCCAATGATACAGCACTGGTGGCTGATTTGAGCAAGAAACTGCAAAAGTTGATGATTGAGTTTGGAAGAGTGTGTGAAAAAAGAAATTTGAGAGTAAATGTGAATAAGAGTAAGGTTATCAGGTTCAGGAGGGTTGAGGGACAAGTTTGTTGGGATGTAAGTTTGAATGGAGAAAACCAGAGGAAGTGAAGTGTTTTAGATATCAAGAGTGGACTTGGTAGAGGATGGAACCATGGAAGCTGAAGTGAGTCACAGATTGGGGAGGGGATGAAGGTTGTAGGAGCAATGAAGAATGTAAGGAAAGAGAAAATGTTATCTTGGACAACAAAAATGGGAATGTTTGAAGGATAGTAATTCCAACAATATTATATGGTTGTGAGGTATGGGCTACAAATAGGGTTGTACAAAGGAAAGTGGATATGTTGGAAATGAAATGTTTGAGACAATATGTGGTGTGACATTGTTTGATCAAGTAAGTAATGAAAGAGCAAGAGAGATGTGTGATAATAAAAAGAGTGTGGTTGAGTGAGCAGAAAAAGTTGTGTTGAAATGATTTGGACATATGGAGAGAATGAGTGAAGAAAGGTTGATAAAGAGGATAGATGTGTCAGATGTGGAGGGGGCAAGAAATGGGAGACCAAATTGGAAGTGAAAGGATGGAGGGAAAAAGATTTTGAGTGATCGGGCCCTGAACATGCAGGAGGGTGAAAGGCGTGCATGGAATAGAGTGAATTGGAACAATGTGGTATACTAGGGTCGATGTGCTGTCAATGAACTGAACCAGGGCATGTGAAATGTCTGGGGTAAACCATGGAAAGGTGTTATGGGGCCTGGATGTGGGTAGGGAGCTGTGGTTTCGGTGCATTACACATGACAGATAGAGACTGAGTTTGAGTGGATGTGGCCTTTTTTTCTTTTTCTTCTATTCTCCTGAACCAGGTACCCAATTTGATGACCTACCCCTTGTGGTGAATGAACAGCTGAGCTGGGTTGACTTGAACCAACTGCTGCAACTAGGATTTGAACCTATGAACTCTTATCCTGGGATATGGTCAGGAATGGTAACCACTACACTATGGAGGTTCAGAGACAGATAATCAGATTAAGAATTTCAGAGAGAAAAATAGCAGAGGATGATGAAAGGATAAAGCACATAGCAAGTTCAAAAGTGTTTATATATCTGAAGACACTTCAGCCCCATCACTAGTGAGATAGGACAGACAAGAAACTTTAGAAAATACTAAGATGTGTATGTGACTGGATGGGTCATTCTTCATCTGTTTCCTGACGCTACCTCGCTGACACAGGAAACAGCGATTATGTATGATAATAAAATCTATAGAAGACATTAAAAGAATATTTAAAGGTTTTGACCTATACAAGACTCACGATCCAGATGAAAATTCACCATATGTACCAAAGATGTGTGCAGATACATATGACAAGTGTGGTCTGTAAGATACTTGAAAAGTTAATCAGATAGCAAACAGATTAATTCCAACAGAGGAGAAATTACCAAAATGACACATACACTATTTTAATGAAACTTCGATTTCTATGACAGAGTGAACTCTGTCTTAGACAAAAGGAAAGGCTGAGTAATTTCTTCATCTAAACTGTCAGAAAGAATCTCACACAATACAACTTGGGAGGGTGATTAAGAAACAGGAATACCAGTCAGGAATACAGGGAAAATTCCTCCGTTGGACTGAAGATTATCTAAGTGGAAGGGAACAAAGGCATATGTCAGAGGAGACTTCTTGATATGGGTGGAGGTCACGATTGGGGTGCCCCAGGTTCTGCTTTGGGACTGTAACTCTTCTTGATCTATTAGAATGATTTGTCTAAAGGTAAGGAATCCTACCTGAATATGTTTACAGATGATGCAAAAGTTATGAGGGAAAATAAAAGTGAGGAGGGCAGCATCAGCTTACAAGAGGACCAAAACATACTCCAAAGTTGGTCTGGTACATTGCTGATGAAATTCAACCCAAGCAAACGTAAAGAAATAAAGATGGGACAAAGTGAAAGAAGGCCTCAATATGATTATTATCTAACATGAAATAAACTTCAGGATTTTGAATGTGAGAAGAAATTGGAAATAACCTTCAGGATTCTGTGTGTGAGAAGAAATTGAGAGTCAACACTGTCCCTAACCTGTCACCAGAGTCCCAAATCAAGAGAATAGTAAAGAATACTAAAGAATACAAAGTCTTTTGGCAACCTAACCTGTCACCAGAGTCCCAGATCAAGAGAATAGCAAAGAATACTAAAGAAAACAAAGTCTTTGGCAAATATCAGAAGAGCTTTCAAGTAAAATAAGGAAATATTTTCATGCCTTTCATATAAGGCCAAAACTAGAAAATACTTCTTAAGTTTGATCACATTACTCAAGAAGCACAAAATAGATAAAGAGAGAAGGCCTAGAGGAGGGCAACAAAAGTGGTGCCAGAATTAGAACAGCTAAGTTACAGGGAAAGGCAAAAAGCTTTAAATTTCCCTACCTTGGAAAAAGACGAGTGAAGGATAACCTGAGCACAACCCTTAAGTTTTTAAGACAAAACAATGATAAGGGTAATTAACAGTTCTTTGACAGCTGTAAGGATAGATGAAAAAAAGAGGACAACATGAAATTTAGCAAGAAACTTGTTAAAAAAGATGTATGGAGTACCTTTACAGCATGAGAGTGGTAAATGAGTTGAAGAGGTTACTTGATGACATTTAATGCAGAGTATGTAAATTTAAAAAGTCATAAGATAGGAGAAAACGTTCAAGAGATGGGGCCCCAGAGTGTAAAACTCCCTCCCCATGCAGTACAAATAAGTGATTACACACACACACACACACACACACACACACACACACACACACACACACACACACACACAAACACACACACACACACACAACACAAACAAACAACTTTACGCTGTATATTCAAAATAGCCATCATAAAACTCATGCATTCACAAAGCATGCTCATGAAACATACAAATTACTGCAGTGCCAAAAAAAGGTAACAATATCTAATCTTCATACTTTTACTGGGATGCAACTACAACCTAGAAATCTGATAAAGTTTTTCAACTGGAAATCTACATAAAATCATAATAATTCAATAACTGGACAACAGGTACAATATGACTGCTCTTGCTTACCTTGAAATTTCCTTGTCTGCTTATAACTTTTAAGAATCTTACTGGATTTTCATAAACATAGTTATGTAATACAGTAAAAATTAAACTTTTCTAGTCATACTAAACTTGATCATAAAAGACACAAATACAAAGTGTTCATCAAAATTTTTTAACTAATAATTATCAAATATTTGATTTTCCTGGAAATTGTAGTGTGTATGAAAGGGTCAACAATAATCCACATACATACACAATACTTTAAATGAATTCTAACTGTTTAAGTCAAATTTTAGGCTTTATCGTCATGATTCATGCAAAGGTTGTCACTGAACAATATTTCTATAATAGTTACAAAGACACACCTTTCTTCTGTCCAAGAGAGTTCCCAGAAGATGGACGATCACGACTAATCTTGCTTAGATCAATTTTCTTCTCAGTACCTCTCTCATTTGTGTAACTTATTCGGGCAGAACCAGGAGGAGTTGAAACCTAAAATTTAAGAAGCATTAGGAAATCACAGTCCCAACATTCTCCACAGTAAATTTTTCTATAAAACAACATAAATCCTCTCACGATCAGCATCAACTGAATCATTCTAATATGGTAATAAGTAATAAAAGGCCATGCAACGGCAGTAAAAATGTACTGCACTTTCAATTAAAAAATTCATCATGTATTAAGATGAAACAAACGTCATGGAAAGCTAATGGGGTGCTGGGATGCCTAAATATATATGGATGTAACAAAAATGAGAAAAAAAATCTGGATGTTCTGGCTCTGAGTGAAGCAATGCTCAAGGGTAAAGGGGCTAGAATGGTTTGGAAATGTCTTATGAGTAAATTCAGGGGTTAAAGAGAAGGCAAGAGTTAAAGAAGGGGTAGCAATACTGATGCAGGAGTTTTGAGAGTGTGCAAGTGTAAGCAAGCTAATTCTATATTAAAGTGAGTAGAATTTAAAGTGGATGGTGAGAGATGGGTATCATTAGTGCTTATGCACCTAGCAATCAGAAGGAGATCATGAGGAAAGTGTTTTGGGAGCAGCTGAGTGAGTGTGTCTGCAGTTTTGAAGTAAGAGACCAGGTATTAGTGATGGGTAACTTAAATGTGAAGGTGAGTAATGAGACAGATGAGGGTATAACTTGAGGGTATGAGGTATTCAGTACTATGAATGGAAATAGTGACCAGCTTGTGGAGTCGTGTACCGAAAAGGGACTGGTGATTGGGAATACTTGGTTTAAAAAGAACATACACAGTGCCTCGCCTAATTCAGGAGATCAAGACCCTATGACCCAAACATGGACCCAGAATTCTTAAGGAATCTTGCCAATTCCATGCCCATACATCTGCAGATGGTGATCAAGCCCAAAGGAGAGATGAAAAAGTACTAAAATGTAAGTGTGATACTGTCTTTAAAAATGTACAAGGAGGTGGAAAAAGTTTTTTCTGGACACTGTAAAATAATTTTTTTCATGTATATTCACTATTTACTGCATTAGTGAGGTAGCACCATAAACAGACAAAGAAATAGCCCCATTCACTAACATCACCTCTCTAGTTGTCATGTACTTATGTGAAATTCACCAAAACCAGAGCCCCCTATCCACAACCAAGTCCTTTAGGTCTTTCCATGGATTCCCCTGACTCTTTCACATACCCTGGGTTATCCAACTGACAGCATGTCATCCCCTATACATCACATCACTCCAATTCACTCTGTCCCTTGTATCCCTCACACCCTCCTGCATGTTCTGATCCACACTCAAAGCAACTTACATTCCATCCTTCAAACACCTTCTGGAGCATTTGAAAAGTTTGCATATATAAACATATTCTGTCTGAAAAAAATATGAATTACCCTTTAATACTCTCAAATACGTCTTTGGAGGCAAGTATTTTTTAATATTTGGCAAAAGTAAGCTACACAAAATTCATCCTAACTAGTTCACCCTTGAAAATATACCTTAGTTAGTACTGTAGGGTATTTTGCTTCCCAAACAACAAGAAGTTACATGTTGCTCTCAGTTCAGCTATAGTAGGAATGGTAGGAACTCAGTGAGTACTATATCAGGAGTTTTAGGAATCTTTCAGGAACAACACAGGCTTCAATTTTGCTATCTGGTGGTGACAAGATTTTTTTGCTTTACAAAATTATTTAGGGTAGTATAAATCCCAAGGGTACAAATGTAAAGTTACGATAGAAATATAATTGTGACCATATTTCTACATTTTCCATAGCAGTGCTGCTATGACAAAGTAATCTTTGCACACACATCTACTTTAAGTTATTTTGTTACATATAACCTACAAATTAGGAGAGACATGAAATCAAGAAACCATAAATCCATGACTGGAAAAAAAACTACCATTTAAACATGCACCTCTCCTCTGAAAATGGAAAAAAAACACAGAATATCAAAAGATGGATAAGGAAATGAGCAGCTGTAAACTGACTCCATAACTTGGTGTGAGCCTCTCTGAGTAAATGGGAATGGAAGAGTAAAACTAAGTACCAGTCCCAAGTTCACTTCATTCTCTTTTTTTTAATAAGTTAGAAAGCTGCTGCTGTGTCAACTTACCCTCAGAGCTGGCACTATTTTGGTGGAATTATTCCCTGGGGCACTAACCATCCTCTCTAATTTCCTTTTTTCCACAGTTGGTGCAGTGCTTGTTGTTGCCTGAAAAGCAAAGTGCTAGGAAATGAAAATGTACCTATGATATAAAAACAAAAAATATGATTGGTAACTTAAATCACTGAAAACCCAAACTCCTAGAACTGGAAATATTCTGAAAGGTACAGGGTAACCTCTAACATCCACCCATCCATCAGGAAGGGCAGTCCAACACATATGGTGCATGTAATTCTATTTCAAGTCAAAATTAAAGATTAAAAGGTAAATACTGTAATACAAAGGGAAAAAATTAGAAAGAAAAAAATTCAGAATTTTGTTCTACTTGAAGGATGGACTTTCTCATGGTTGTTCTGAGACCATAACTGACAAGGACCTATTGGACTTCATCTATTGCTAGAAATACATAGCTTTCAAATTGCACCAAAATCTTTGTACTTTATCCCAAGGTGCACCTAAGTCTTCAGTGCCAACTTGCAACCTCACCAATAACCTCAAGTGACAAGGCAAACCACCTACAGCATGTGTCCCATAACTCATGAAAGAGAGGCAGGCAAGAGCTGTATCACTTAGAAGAGCCAAACCCCTCAGGGCAAAAAAAATTATTCCTTATTAGATCCACACTATTTTCTCTATACAAAGAAATAGTCTTCCCAAGATCTCTCACATGCAATATTATGGTGATGAGGAAAAGGAGACAGATAATTTCCACAGCCATGTAAATTACCACTGAAGGAACAATTCTTACAATGCAAGTCTGGCTTATTAGCATTACATGAAAAATGTAGGCTATGAAAATTGTAAAATCTTTCCTCCATGACATATATATTTCATGGAAAGATATGGATCAGGACTAATACATAATTTTTGGTGAGGAGGGACTGGCCTTCACTCATCAATTCTGAACTACTTCACTGTACTTAAAGCTGTTGCTTATTCTCAGGTCCAGCCTCAGCTAATTGGCAATCTTCAGTAGGATGACATCATCAACCCATTGCCTGCCGGCTTATGAGAGCTGCAGATTGTAGGTGCCAACTTAAGAGCGGTCACAGAAGCTATTGGGGAAAAAAAAAGAGGAAAAGGCAGGGCAGGGCAAGAAAAACAGGAATAAATGCCTGCAGGACACTGCATCAGAGAGAAAAAGTTTCTTCATTAAGTGTGCCGAAAGGAGCAGCTGCAGGAATGCTTGATCATATTTTGATGGACATGAGAGTAAAAGTTTGTAAAGTAACTTAGGAAATGGCTGAAGTACTGAAGACATCCAAACACAAAAGAGCACCTATACCCTCTATAAGGCTATTACTGGATATTCATTTTTTTTTATTTTGCTTTATCGATGTCTCTTGTGTTAGCGAGATAGCACAAGGAAACAGAAGAAAGAATGGCCCAACCCACCCACATACACATGTATATACATACACGTCCACACACACAAATATACAAACCTATACATCTCACCGTATACATATATATACACACACAGACATGTACATATATACACATGTACATAAATTCATAGTCTGCCTTTATTCATTCCCATTGCCACCTCGCCACACATGAAATAACAACCCCCTCCCCCTGCATGTGTGTGAGGTAGCGCTAGGAAAAGACAACAAAGGCCACATTCGTTCACACTCAGTCTCTAGCTGTCATGTACTAATGCACCGAAACCACAGCTCCCTTTCCACATCCAGGCCCCACAGAACTTTCTATGGTTTACCCCGGATGCTTCACATGCCCTGGTTCAATCCATTAACAGCACGTCAACCCCAGTATACCACATAGTTCCACTTCACACTACTCCTTGCATGCCTTTCACCCTCCTGCATGCTCAGGCCCCAATCACTCAAAATTTTTTTCACTCCATCTTTCCACCTCCAATTTGGTCTCCCACTTCTCCTCGTTCCCTCCACCTCTGACACATATACCCTCTCGGTCAATCTTTCCTCACTCATTCTCTCCATGTGAGAAAACCATTTCAAAACACCCTCTTCTGCTCTCTCAACCACACTCTTTTTATTACCACACATCTCTCTTACCCTATTATTACCTACTCGATCAAACCACCTCACACCACATATTGTCCTCAAACATCTCATTTCCAGCACATCCACGCTCCTCCACACAACTCTATCTATAGCCCACACCTCACAACCATATAACATTGTTGGAACCACTATTCCTTCAAACATACCCATTTTTGCTTTCCGATATAATGTTCTCGACTTCCACACATTCACACGAATCAGCCACCAGCGCTGTATCATCAGCGAACAACAACTGACTCACTTCCCAAGCTCTCTCATCCACAACAGACTGCATACTGCCCCTCTTTCCATAACTCTTGCATTTACCTCCCTAACAACCCCATCCATAAACATATTAAACAACAATGGAGATATCACACACCCCTGCCGCAAAACTACATTCACTGAGAACCAATCACTTTCTTCTCTTCCTACACGTACACATGCCTTACATCCTCGATAAAAACTTTTAACTGCTTCTAACAACTTGCTTCCCACACCATATATTCTTAATACCTTCCACAGAGCATATCTATCAACTCTAACATATGCCTTCTCCAGATCCATAAATGCTACATACAAATCCATTTGCTTTTCTAAGTATTTCTCACATATATTCTTCAAAGCAAACACCTGATCCACACATCCTCTACCACTTCTGAAACCACACTGCTCTTCCCCAATCTGATGCTCTGTACATGCCTTCACTCTCTCAATTAATACCCTCCCATATAATTTACCAGGAATACTCAACAAACTTATACCTCTGTAATTTGAGCACTCACTTTTATCCTCTTTGCCTTTGTACAATGGCACTATACAGGCATTCCGCCAATCCTCAGGCACCTCACCATGAGTCATACATACATTAAATAACCTTACCAACCAGTCAACAATACAGTCTCCCCCTTTTCTAATAAATTCCACTGCAATACCATCCAAACCTGCTGCCTTGCCGGCTTTCATCTTCCGCAAAGTCTTTACTACCTCTTCTCTGTTTACCAAATCATTCTCCCTAATCCTCTCACTTTGCACACCACCTCGACCAAAACACCCTATATCCGCCACTCTATCATCAAACACATTCAACAAACCTTTAAAATACTCACTCCATCTCCTTCTTACATCACCACTACTTGTTATCACCTCCCAATTAGCCCCCTTCACTGAATATAACTGTATATAACTATATATAACACTAATCTCACCATATCCAGTTCTTTCTTTTATCAGAAAATGATAAACTGAATCTTAATCAACCCAAAGCAATAATGTGGCTTGCTTCATATGTCATGTACAAAGTTGGCTATCAGTGCAACATCACTGAAGGTGAAAAGGTCTGAAATTAGCAGCAAACATCAGGATGAAGCAATCTAATACTGGTTAAACTTTCCACCACTGCCAAATTGTGAAGGAATAAGACCCAGGTTATGGCCATTACAGCAACCCACAAGACTAATACTCTACATGAAAAGAAGAGGCAAGTAAATAGTCATGTGCTCAGTAGGTCAAATGTCAGCATGAATGTTTCAATCAAAGATAAAATAACTAAGTTTTAAAAATTCTTAAACAGGGTCCTCTGAAAGATATCTTATGAGACCATCCCAATGTACATACATGCTAAATCACCAGCTGAACAAGCAAATGAGTATTGTGATATCAGTTGACAAAGAGGTAGGTTGCAGCTACACTCTCTCCGAAGTTTCATAATCTTAACACTAGTTTGGCTTTCAATACCAACTATCACATCTAAACATACATCTGTAAATAAATCATGCACACATATGAATGTAAACATGGATGATTCAATATATGACTTTGTGTCTCAGATAAGTCAACAGCATGAAGGAGTGGGCATATGATACGAGTTTTGCACAGAGGTTCTAGAATGATTACAGAAACACCTATCATTACATATTCTGTATACATTCGTGGCTCTCATCTAATGTGAGTCACTGCATGAATCAACAGGTTTACATGTCTTACATGTCTTAGTCATTCAACCATGACACCAAATGAGACTTGCAAGAAATTTCTATCATTTAACACTATTTCCAAATTTCTTTAATACAGCTCATATCGAATTTTTCTGAATTTCCCCCTTTTGCTACGTTTACTGAGAAGACAAGGGCAAATGAAAACTCAAATCAAGGCTACCTCAGTATTTTTTTTTTTTTTTTTTTTGCCGCTGTCTCCCGCGTTTGCGAGGTAGCGCAAGGAAACAGACGAAAGAAATGGCCCAACCCACCCCCATACACATGTATATACATACGTCCACACACGCAAATATACATACCTACACAGCTTTCCATGGTTTACCCCAGACACTTCACATGCCCTGATTCAATCCACTGACAGCACGTCAACCCCGATATACCACATCGATCCAATTCACTCTATTCCTTGCCCTCCTTTCACCCTCCTGCATGTTCAGGCCCCGATCACACAAAATCTTTTTCACTCCATCTTTCCACCTCCAATTTGGTCTCCCACTTCTCCTCGTTCCCTCCACCTCCGACACATATATCCTCTTGGTTAATCTTTCCTCACTCATTCTCTCCAAGTGCCCAAACCATTTCAAAACACCCTCTTCTGCTCTCTCAACCACGCTCTTTTTATTTCCACACATCTCTCTTACCCTTACATTACTTACTCGATCAAACCACCTCACACCACACATTGTCCTCAAACATCTCATATCCAGCACATCCATCCTCCTGCGCACAACTCTATCCATAGCCCACACCTCGCAACCATACAACATTGTTGGAACCACTATTCCTTCAAACATACCCATTTTTGCTTTCCGAGATAATGTCCTCGACTTCCACACATTCTTCAAGGCTCCCAGGATTTTCGCCCCCTCCCCCACCCTATGATCCACTTCCGCTTCCATGGTTCCATCCGCTGCCAGATCCACTCCCAGATATCTAAAACACTTTACTTCCTCCAGTTTTGCTCCATTCAAACTTACCTCCCACTTGACTTGACCCTCAACCCTACTGTACCTAATAACCTTGCTCTTATTCACATTTACTCTTAACTTTCTTCTTTCACACACACACACACACACACATATATATATATATATATATATATATATATATATATATATATATATATATATATATATATATATATATATATTCATTTATAATACTTTGATGTTTTGAAGTTAGCGAGGTAGGGCAAGGAACAGACGAAAAAATGGTCTAACCCCACGTAGTAATGTATATACATAAACGTCCACACATGCACATATACATACCTATACACTTCAACGTATACATACATATTACCATTATTTTGCTTTGTCGCTGTCTCCCACACCTGCGAGGTAGTGCAAGGAAACAGACGAAAGAAATGGCCCAACCCACCCCCATACACATGCACACACACACACGTCCACACACGCAAACATACATACCCACACATCCCAACGTACGCACATATATACACACACAGACACACACATATACACACATGCACACAATTCACACTGTCTGCCCCTACTCACCCCCATTGCCACCCCGCCACACACGGAATAACATCCCCCTCCCCCCTCATGTGCATGAGGCGGCACCAGGAAACGACAACAAAGGCCCATTCGCTCACATTCAGTTTCCAGCTGTCATGCAATAATGCCCGAAACCATAGCTCCCTTTCCACATTCAGGCCCCACACAACTTTCCATGGTTTACCCCAGACGCTTCACATGCCCTGATTCAATCCATTGACAGTACGTCAACCCCGGTATACCACATCGATCCAATTCACTCTATTCCTTGCCTGCCTTTCACCCTCCTGCATGTTCAGGCCCCAATCACTCAAAATCTTTTTCACTCCATCTTTCCACCTCCAATTTGGTCTCCCACTTCTCCTCGTTCCCTCCACCTCCGACACATATATCCTCTTGGTCAATCTTTCCTCACTCATTCTCTCCATGTGACCAAACCATTTCAAAACACCCTCTTCTGCTCTCTCAACCACGCTCTTTTTATTTCCACACATCTCTCTTACCCTTACATTACTTACTCGATAAAACCACCTCACACCACATATTGTCCTCAAACATCTCATTTCCAGCACATTCACCCTCCTGCGCACAACTCTATCCACAGCCCACGCCTCGCAACCATACAACATTGTTGGAACCACTATTCCTTCAAACATACCCATTTTTGCTTTCCGAGATAAGTCAGTCTCTCCTCGTACTTATGTATATCTCTTTTTAAACCAGGTATTCCCAATCACCAGTCCTTTTTCAGCACACAAATCTACAAGTTCTTCACTATTTCCATTTACAACCCTGAACATCCCATGTACATCAATTATTCCCTCAACTGCCACATCACTCACCTTTGCATTCAAATCACCCATTACTATAACCCAGTCTCATGCATCAAAACTACTAACACACTCACTCAGGGGCTCCCAAAACACTTGCCTCTCATGATCTTTCTTCTCATGCCCTGGTGCATAGGCACCAATAATCACCCATCTCTCTCCGTCCACTTTCAGTTTTACCCATATCAATCTAGAGTTCACTTTCTTACACTCTATCACATATTTCCACCAATCCTGTTTCAGGAGTAGTGCTACTCCTTCCCTTGCTCTTGTCCTCTCACCAACCCCAGACTTTACTCCCAAAACATTCCTAAACCACTCTTCCCCTTTACCCTTGAGCTTCGTTTCACTCAGAGCCAAAACATCCAGGTTCCTTTCCTCAAACATACTACCTATCTCTCCTTTTTTCTCATCTTGATTACATCCACACACATTTAGACACACCAATCTAAGCCTTCGAGGAGGATGAGCACTCCCTGCGTGACTCCTTCTTCTGTTTCCCCTTTTAGAAAGTTAAAAATACAAGGAAGGGAGGGTTTCTAGCCCCCCGCTCCTGTCCCCTTTAGTCACCTTCTACGACACGTGAGGAATGCATGGGAAGTATTCTTTCTCCCCTATCCCCAGGATAAAATAAATAAATACATGAGAGAGAGAGAAGAGAGAGAGAGAGAGAGAGAGAGAGAGAGAGAGAGAGAGAGAGAGAGGAGAGAGAGAGAGAGAGAGAGAGAGAGAGAGAGAGAGAGAGAGAGAGAGAGAGAGAGAGAGAGAGAGAGAGAGAGAGAGAGAGAGAGAGAGAGCCTAGCCAAATATCCAAGAACCTATGGAGACTAGCCCTAGGTGGCCCATGTAAGCATCAAGGTCAACAATATTTAAGTATTTCATAAACTTGCTCAGAGTTGGTATATTTTTCAATAAACTGACTCCTAAATCTCTAATATAGTTTTCAGCTCAAGCTATATAAAGTTATTCCCCACTACCAAAATATTTTCTACGTTAACACTCCCTCATGCATTTTCTGTATCAATTCTCAAAGTGAAATATTTTGATAAACTGCACACTTAATAATTCCAAGGTAAACATATAAATTCATATCTATTCATTGTATAAGTCTACAGTATACATTTCATCAGTTTCTATCAAAAACATCAACAGAAAAAAGAAATGACAAGTCAATATCCAAAGGCATTTACACCATACACTTAAAATATATGTAAAAGCTCAATTAGTTCTCATTCATTCACAGCATAAAACCATAATAAGGTTATCAACATTTGTTCCCAACATACACATTCTAACAGCCATGGCTACATACACATTCACAGCCATTCACCAACACATTCAGTACAATATGAATCAGCATGTGTTCAAGTTACATTCACCTAAAACACATTCAACACATCAACATTCATATGCACATAAACCTTTAACAGTCACTTCCAAATATATGGAAAGTAACACTTATCTTTATGCACAACAGATTGTGTATATGATAATTACCAATGAGGAATATGATGGCGGTGGACTGATTGGAAATGATGTCTCGTCACTGGCAGGATTCACAAAGGGTGAAGAATCGTCATCATTGGTATTAGTTGGGGAGAGTGTGAGCGTCTGAAGCTCACTATCCTCAATTTTCTTTGACATGTTTTGAAATTTCAGTTTACCTGAAAGAAGCAAAATAACTTTTGAGATTACCATGAGTCACACTTCACAGATCTTGCTTCGTAGAGAAAATTGAAGGATTACAAAGCAAAGCATACTCTGATCTATGCAGCAGAAATTACCATAAAATGTTTTATGAACAATTCAATAATGCTAAACGATTAGGTAGCAGTATGTAATTACAGAACAAAAGTTGTCCCTCAAATAAACTGGGTCTAGCCCCTTGTATTTCTTCTCTTCTGTGTACTTCATACCTTATGTCTATGTGGGTAGATAAGGAGTCATAATACAGTACAGTGGATCTGGAATAGAAATCAAAATGTCTGTAACTCAATTATACGTTTGCGTGGGGTCTATATTCATATAACTATGATCTCCACTGTCTCTCTTATCCAAAATACTTATGTAACCCATCTACATCACTGTAGCTATGAAAGAAATGAAAAAAAATAAGGTACACATACAGCACAGAAATAAGAAAAAATCCAAATAATAACTGCCTCATAAAAATAATCAAATTTTCTTCCATAGTCTCCTCTTTGATGATTTTCCACTATGCAATAGACTTAACCTCCTTAGGCCTAATGAGTTATATTAAAGTCCATATCCTTTAAGACACCTGTAGATATCACAATTGTAGAAAATTAACAAAAGCATTTCATGTTAAATATCACACTGCTTCCTTTGAAAACTGAAAGATTTAACACAGGCACATAAATGTGTATGCTACTAAGAAATATCAAAACAACACCAACATCATAATAATGGATCATCATATCAAATCTCAGCTAGATAAGACACTGAAATATACAAACACAGAGGCATAAGATTATGGGCATTGCTTCTCCTAGTGCAGACATGATAAAAAGACAGTCAAATGTATAACTGAAAAAGTCTTAGCCAACTGTACATTTGAAAAAGTCTAAAAAGATAATATAGAGAGCTAACATTGTAGTTATCTTCTTTTCCTGATAACTGAGCCATCAAACCAGAGCCCTTTCCTTCCACTAGGTAACAATATCACTGTTAATGAACCTAATGTTAGGATGTATTTATGTCAGTGAATCAAAAATAATTCCATTCTAGGATATCAGAGATGGACTTGAAAGGTATTTGTCATATGCTGCTCATCATTTCTTTTCCAGTCAGTTTTCATATTTCATGGTAATCTTTTAAGCTTAGGCCATTTATTTTTTAGTGCCTGCAAAACGTAGTATAAGTTTATAGCTTCAAAGCCATAACTGGATGGTGGACTAACAATGAATTAGCAGAATCTGCAAATGTAATGGGACATTATATCACTTTTCAGTATTACTCCCACCTGTAGGTTAGTTACTCTAACAGTGTTGAAAGGATCACTATAACAACATCACAATACCATTCCAGTAGAAAAAAAAATGAAGATCATTTCATGGGTCTTCTGAATATCTTAATGCATTTACAAATATCTTATGTATTTACAAAATACATACCCATTTAAACTGACATGTACTAACTCAAACACTGATGACAGTATTACACTAGTGTAACAGCAGCAAGAAAAACATGAGAGTGTAAGCTGGGAATAGAGAAAGGGGCGAAGTGAGGATATTCCCTCTAAGGCTTAGTCCTCTGTCCTTAACGCTAACTTGCTAACACACAAAATGGCAAATATGTATGAAAAAAAATATATATGTGAAGCATCTGGGGTAAACCATGGAAAGTTTTGTGGGGCCAGGATGTGGAAAGGGAGCTGTGGTTTTGGTGCATCATACATGACAGCTAGAGACTGAGTGAGAACGAAAGTGGCCTTTGTTGTCTTTTCCTAGTGCTACCTCGCACGGGCGGGGGGGGGGGGGGGGGGGTGCCATTTCACGTGTGGCAGGGTGGCGATGGGGATGGATGAAGGCAGCAAGTATGAATATGTGCATGTGTATATATGTATAGGAGCATGTGTGGGCATTTATATATATATACATGTGTATGTGGATGGGTTGGGCCATTCTTTCGTCTGTTTCCTTGCACTACCTCGCTAATGTGGGAGACAGCAGCGAAGTATAATAAAATATAAATATGATCACACTAGTCTGTGATAAAAGTTATGAAGGTAAAATCACACTTCAGTGGGAGTTCATACAATTTCATTTTCATGTAATCTTTCTACACATGTGGCACAACATGTGTGTGAATCCACCTAAGCAGGTGCCAGTATTTAACAAAGTTATCGAAATGCGACATCACAACAGAGTACCACAATCTAGCACCAATCAGTACAGGATCAACCACTGTCCACTTTATCTGGCAATAACCGTTGAAAGGTAGAGTGATCAAGGGGAGTCATGGAGTCATGTGGCAGGGGTTGACCTGGGTAGCTGGGTGTGTCTTGAACTCTTTTACTTTTTATGTTTTGTCAATTCTCTCATAATGATTTGGTTAATGCTAGGATAGGCTTTAAAGTTGCCTAGGGACAAATCAAAGTTCTTTGTATCAGTAATTATGAATGATTTTATGACACTACATGTGGCATAATCAGCACAGGGGTATAGAATAACAGGATTTTCAAGATCTATGGGGTGATCATTTTCGTGACAGTGTTAGCAATCACACTTTTGTTGTCATCACTGCGTACTGCATGACAGTGCCAACAACACCTCTCCATTACAGTTTTTTCCGGTCCAGCCTATATATATACATATGTCTTTACATGCCTTGCATTTGATGGCATGAACACTCACAATTGTTGTATGATTTGGCCTACTGTTAATGTCTTACTGATGGTGTTATTGTAATGGAAAGCAACATTGCATGCACTGTTTTTTAGAACATGTCTTAGATTAGTTAAGTTGGGAAAACAGGGTAACACAACATTTGGACTCATCCTTATTTGTCACATTTTTGTTACAAGAAGCATAAAATGTCTTCTTAGCTTTCCAGTAAGCTTTGTTCACAAACCAACTGGGATAAAATAACTGCCTAAGATACATCGTATATGACTACATTCATCTACCAGACCTCTGGAATCACATATCCATAGTGCTCTTAAAAACAGACATAACTACAAGCATTTTCATACTAGAATCATGTACCGAGAAATAATAAATATAGCTCTCAGAGGTGGTAGGCTTCCTGTTACATATCCAGCCAAAAATAAACCCAGCCAGAGAAAAAATCATACCAGTAGTTATTAATAAATACAAATAATTCTAGTTGTGTAATAGGTGGTTGACTTACGAGAAGTGGATGATCCTAATTGCTAGCGAATACTGGACAACAATAATTAGAATTACTTGCTGCTTCAGATATTGTACTTCATTTTTGTTGTATGTTGGACTTAAGCGATTAAGAATGTTCAAAATATCTAAATTAACACTAAATGAATAAATGAGAGTTATGAAGGATTCTATTAACCAATATGAAATATCTAATGATGTGACTGGAATCTAGACTTTCTTGTTTTATAACAGTATATAACTTATAACTTGTATATAACTTATAACTTGTAAACCCAGCTCCAGCTCTCATCTATATTTCCTTAACATGAGGGATCACTGTGGCAAAATCTAAATTCAATTTCCATAGGTTTTGTTGATTTTTAAAATGCACTACTTACTTTTACATCAATACACCCTACACTTTCCCTGATATATGACTGCCATATTATCCATCAATAAAATGTAAAACTAATTTCTAATGTCCTCAACTGCTATTCATTCTTTTACTCTGGCAATGAAGAACAAAATCACACAATATCCATGTTTATTATTCAGGCTAAAATACATCTTTAACATCCATTGTATTCTCTAAATATCATTTTATCATTGGAGAGGGAGAGCAAAACTATCAAAAGCTAACTGCCTTGAAGAACTAAAGCACACTTTAACTGTTCTTGTATTATCTAAATATTAACAAAAGAATATCACTCAATATCAAAAGCTAATAGCAATGTGGAGCTAAAATGATAAAGTACTTACCACTCACTACTCAAATCTAGTTTCAGTGCGAAGGTACGGTGCTGAAATACCCTCGAGTCTTATCTTTTGATACTGATAAGGTAATGTAACCATAGTAAAGTAAATTCCAAGGGTTAAAAAAGAGTTCTGCTGATATGGGGTTTTGTTGATTCTGTGAAATAAATCGTTTTTAATTTCATGGATATTCGTAAGTCAACATCGACACGTTCAGTAACTATACAACTGCCAAAGCAACAAAACAGCAATTGAAAATCCCATGCGGTAAATAAAGCTCCAATACCCAACTACTTCGGTTACCGTAAAACAAAAATAATCATATATATATATATATAAAAATAACCGTTCCTTTACCTTGAATCATCAAATGAGCGCTTATTGTACTAGACCAATCGTCTTTCAAAACGGTGTGAAATATGTCGAGATAGTAATGTATCTTCTTATACTAACTGATGGTTTCCATTCAATCCATTGTTTACATCGGTCTTCTAAAACTCCCGATCATGCACCGCCCCGAACTTTGAAACCAATCGGTCCCAACGTCCAGTCACAAGTAAATCTTGCCAGCGAACAGTTAGCCAGCAGTGTACATCTATCCAGAGTTATATATCAAGCCGCCAGTAGATTTAGCCAACATACATATCTAGCCAAAAGTAAACCCAGCCAGAGAACTCATCAGGCTAGTAGTTTTATAAATAAAAACAAATGATTCGAGTTGTGTACTTGGCGGTTTACTGACGGGAAGTGGACGATCATAATTGCTAGCGAATACTAAACAACAATAATAATTAGAATTACTCGCTGCTTCCAGAAATCGTACTTCATCTTTTATTGTATGTTGGACTTAAGCGATTAAGAATTTTTGAAATATCTAGATTAACACTGAAATAATAAATGAAAGTTATGAAGGATCCTATTAACCAAAATAATATATCTAATGATGTGGCTGGAATCTAGACTTACTGGTTTTATAATAGTAATAACTTGTAAACCCAGCTCCAGCTCTCATCTATATTTCCTTAACATGTGGGATCACTGTGACAAAACCTATATTCAGCACACACACACACACACACACACACACACACACACACACACACACAGAAGAGGGTGCATTGAAATGGTTTGGTTATATGGAGAGTGAGTGAGGAAAGATTGACAAAGAGGATATATGTGTCAGAAGTGGAGGGAATGAGAAGTCGGAGACCAAATTGGAGGTGGAAGGATGGAGTGAAAAAGATTTTGAGCGATCGGGGCCTGAACATGCAGGAGGGTGAAAGGCGTGCAAGGAATAGGGTGAATTGGAACGATGGTATACCGGGGTCGACGTGCTGTCAGTGAATTGTGCCAAGGCATATGAAATGTCTGGAGTAAACCATGGAAAGTTTTGTGAGGCCTCGATGTGGAAAGGGAGCTGTGGTTTCGGTGCATTACACATGACAGATAGAGACTGAGTGTGAACGAATGTGGCCTTTGTTGTCTTTTCCTCGCGCTACCTCGCGCGTGTGCGGGGGGAGGGGGTTGCCATTTCATGTGTGTCAGGGTGGCGACGAGAATGGCTGAGGGCAGCAAGTATATATGTATTTGTCTGTGTATGTATATGTATGTATACATTGAAATTTATAGGTATGTATATGTGCGTGTGTGTGCGTGTATGTATATACATGTGTATATGAGTGGGTTGGGCCATTCTTTCGTGTTTCCCTGCGCTACCTCGCTAACGTGGGAGACAGCGAGAAAGATTAATAACAGATATATATATATATATATATATATATATATATATATATATATATATATATATATATATATATATATACAAATTTCACAGTAGCTAACACCTGAAATTAGACAAATGTTTATAACCATTTTGCTCCCCATACTACATTCAAAATTATTGAAAATACAAGGTAATGCAACTGACTCTATCAGCTTTATCTTTTCATTAAACACTTCGGAGCACTTCATCAGTGTAACACATACGGAACAGAGTTAATGACTAGACAACAAATTATTCATGATAGTATTACACGAAGAGAGAGTATATATATATCTACAGTACACTTATTGATTATAATCAATTTTTTCTGGGAGACAGGCGAGTGGAAAAAGACGCTTTTCAGTAACCCAGACTGAAGTCACGAAATATGCGAAATAAATGTATTTTTATTTAATGGCCTTTTAACAAAAGAAGATAGAGTGAAAGTAACATTCGAGAACAAAGAACATATATTTCATGCATTACATCTTTACATATTCTATCTACTCAAGAATATCTTTTTTTTTTAATAGATGTATCAATTACCTTTACTGATGCAAAATCTAGCTTGATATTAAGCGTGGCAAGCCCCTTCAAATGCTCCCATCCCATAGATGAATGGTGAAACAGTAGCTATGTGTCATCTTCAGTAGGTTGAAGGTGCGATCATCATTGAGCAGCAGATACAGGAAAGGTGACAAATGTACGCCAAGCAATTCTGATATTAGAATATATGTCCGTGGGTCCGAGTTCAAGTATTGCTTAAAGAAGATTCTTTGGACTGCAATCCAGTTTGAAGTTTTCGGTCCATATTCGTTTGAGGAATAATAATTCAACACAATTCTTTTGAGATTTCCTTGTTGCATTCTTTATTGAGACTGTTCACTTGCAGAAAATAGATATTCAACACAGATTTTTGAGCAGCCACAGGACCCCAGAAAGGTTACAAATAAGTCGTACTTACACAACAATAAAGTCGTATTGACATAAATCTACGCGTGAGAAATTATTCCATGGAGTCAAAAAGACAAAGAAATCATTGACCTACCCAGCAACTAATTTAGGTAAGTTACAACCCATAGAGAATTCAAATGAAATTCCAAGATTCTCTGTTGCTAGATTTTGGACTCAGACGACATGAATAAGTAGGCAATCAATCAAATCCAATCATCATATTATCTCTAGTAAGGGTTTGGGTAGTATTAGCTTTTATTCATTATGATTTCAGACCCAATATGATATCGGATATATGCTGAATTTGGTCCACAGACACGGAGTGTCTCTAAGTGACCCATTCATATGAAAGGGTTAATTAGAACCACAGGTTCAGACCACTTAGTTGTGGACATATAAACCAGTGAAACAGGAAGATGTTGCTTCAGAATTTCTCACTTCTATGGAATTCTGCTAAAGAGAGTATACGGTTGTTGAGAAGCTCCGAAATAAGTTACTGAATCCTTACATGATTAAGCCCAGTCAACACCTACAAGGTTCAGCGTGTGGTTACCACAGCAAGAGAAATGTACAATTTGAATTTTGCCCATGCAGAACTAACTGTGCACCCTTTTATTAATACCCCAGGTATATTACATCCAGTGTCATAGACTTGGCTAATGAAGTACTGGAAATCTACGATGGGGTCTTCTAGAATTTCTAACTGGTACACGGGCAGCAATTTCTTAACCTTTTTCTGTGAAGTTATCGCACAAGACACATCGTTTTCATTTCAAAATTTGGTGGTTTACAGTTTTAACGCATCGAATTACTATGACAGCCTCTTCCCTGGGAGAACAATTTGGAGCGCTATCAACAATGTTTAACTTGTACTTTGCACTGCGAATTTCAAGCTATGCTTTTCGTACGAATGCCCCACGTAGCCAAAGCAACTCATTTTGTATGTCTGTGGGGAGATAACGGACCTGCATGTGCCTTTTTTCCATCTTGCGATTCGTGAACACGTTTAACATGTTTTAATGAAAGGAGATCATATTTACTCAGGAACTTCAAATATATCTGGAAGGTTTCCATGTGAACAGCCATCAATACTTTGAATGGATCTACAGAAAGCCAATCTCCACCCCGAAAGAAATATATGACATTTAGGATGTGCTCAAGAAATATTGTTTAATCATTAGCGTTTGTAGTAGGTCTACTACAGAGAGCACTGATGTCGTAGGTCTACTGCAGAGAACTTTTGTTAAACATGGAGCAGATTATCTTTACGTGCTCTAACATAACAGTCTCCTCTACAGATCTTCCCCTTTGGTAAGTGTTTGTTAGCAAACGAAAAACAAAAAGCTTGAATTATCAACATCTCGTGGTATGTTTCTGAAAATTTCAAAGCATTTGATTTGAAGAAATGGTTTCATGTATCTTGTTACCTATCACAGTTTCAGTTGTTTGCTCCAAATTAATTCCTGCTCTTGCTGTGGACAATCCAGATCAAATTCTGCTGTCGAGTTTCTTCACTGCACACAAAACTGTTTGCTGCATATGTAGCTTCTTGACCAATGTGGTCATGTTCAGGTATTGAACATACCTTCTGCGTTTGCAGAATCATCACCATCTGAAGCATTTATGGCTGATTGAGGCATGATTTCATGCGATATGGAACATGAAGGTTCGAGCCCTTAACAATTGCTTCATTTAATTTGTTTCCTCCGTCTCTTGCTTGCATCAATTTCAAATCTCATCATCGTAGGGTTCATTTGATCATTTGGAATATAACAATAGAAAAATAGATTGACTTTTATGTACTTTGCAAATAAAACAAAAAATTTGATAGATATAAACGTATCCATGGCTTATACAACAAATGAAAATTTGAAGCACCCTTTGACCTTGAGGCCTCGGTCAAATGGCTCCCATAATCCCTCACGTTACTATATTCTGTATTTGGAGAGAAGGCTGTTTGTGGGGAAGTAATCATCTGCACTCGGTAATTAATTAAAGTTGTTACTTCTGAAAAGGTGAAGTTTATATCAAAACCCAGACATTCCAGTACCTGTTCATCTTAAAAATTTTCATGGTTTCATTCCTTTCTTCCTTTAATGATTCATGCTATTATTTTCACATATTTTCCCTTCCATCGGTAATAACATTTCTGCCTTTATTCTAAATTACATATCTTTGTCTATTTTGAGCAATGATTTCACAACTGTTATACTTATAAGGTGATTTAAGTCATTATAATAAAATTTCAATAGGGGAAAGAGAATCCTGCGAAATATTCAGTGAAATGAAAGTGGAATGGGATTTAGGGAAGGGAGAAGTGTCATGGCCCGATGCGGTCTGTCCCTAATACGACAGACAGAGCAAGAGCGAGTAGAAAATAATCGAGGGAGTGAAGATTTAGCAGCAGAAGGTATGTAGGACTCCATGCCAACCAAACCAACTTCTGCTCTATGGACAGCACGTACCCTGTAGGCGAAGTAGGACTGTATTGGTCTTAAAAGGAAAATCAGTCCAGTAAGTGTGCAAGGATGACTGTGACTGAGCTCTCTCAGAGTAACAGATTTAACGTTCCGAGGGTGTGGACGTGCTCAGCTGAGAGCGAGGGAGATCAGGTTGTGGTCGGAGGATCCTTATAGGTATAAATATGCACAGTGGGAGGGGACTCATATGTCCATGGAGTAGGGGTAGGGGCCGATGAGGGCAGTCGCTCCCCCAGGGGAAAGTATTTACCAATTAAGGAGGAAGTGAAAAAAAAAAGACTTTTAAAACGTGTCAGGTCATAGTTATTTGGGAAGACATGAGAGGGTAGACAATTCCAAAGTTTCGAGATGCAGGGAAAGAGACAGTTTTCAAAACGGCCCACCTTTGAATTGCCGACGGCCACACAGTAATGTGACATAGCAGCTTGCCGAGTATCGCTTGGTCTAGCTAAGCTAGTGGTGGGAACACACAAGCAGCCACCTCTCGGGAGCAACCAAAGTAATACCTATAGAAGAGGGAAAGTGAACCAATACTGAGGCGTAGGGCAAGAGGGTCAAGTTTTGAAGTTAGCCTGGGAGAGCTTACAAGTCGAGCCGTTTTCAACGCAAATTTGTCCAAGGATGCAAAGTTAGAGCCATCCCAGATGTGAGAGCAGTACTCCATACAAGGACGAATCAATTCTTTGTATAAACGGAGCAACTGTTGAGAAGAGAAATTTCTACATCTAAACTGGAATTCCAGTTTCTTAGTGGTAGACTTAGCAATTTCAGTAATGTAGGGTTTCCAAGAAAGAGTGGACGTTGCAGTAATAACAAGTATGTTCGTTGAGTCAAAAGGTGGAATTACAGAGCCGTCAAAAGAGGGACGAGAGTTGTAAGGAGTTTTCGATTGAGAGATAGGTAGAAACTGGTTCTTGGAGGCATTAAGATTAGTTAGATTTCGTCTACTCCACTGAGATATCCTGTCCAAGTCTGAGATTATTGAGGAAGTTGTGCCAAGATGCAGATTGAGTGAGTGAACAAGGAGCAGAATGGGAGGATGTGGATGAATGCAGTGTTGAGTCATCAGCATATGAGTGCACTTGGTTATTTGTGGAAGAAAGGAAATTGATGATAAAAAGGAGAAAAAGTGTTGATGATAAAAAGGAGAAAAAGTGTATGGATATGTTAGAATCTTGAGGGAGAAACGGGGGAGGCTTATCTATCAACAACCACGGGGATAGATTGGCCCGAGAGGAAGCTAGATAAGAAGGGGCAGCTTAGAGATGAGATCCTGATGCCATACCGTGTCAAAAGCTTTGGATATGACAAGGGTAACTAAAGACTACCGAATATCTTTCAGGGATGATGACCAAACATTAGTAAGACAGGAAAGAATATCACCGGAGGAACTCGCCTCATGGAAACCATACTGATGAACAGAAAGAAGACTGTGAGATTCAAGAGTCTAAGTACGTGGGAGTTGAGGAGGGAATCAAAGACTTTGGAAATGCTAGATGTCGAAGCAACAGGACGACAGTTAGAGGGGTCAGAAAGGTCATCCTTCTTAGGGATGTGATGTACAAACGCATGTTTCAAAGTTGAAGAATATATTTTGGTTTTTAAACAAAAACGGAACAGACAAGTAAGCACAAATGAAAGTTCAGAAGCACAATCAGTACATGGGGATGGATGCCATCACGACCATAAGCCTTGCTTGTGTCCGGAGAGAGAAGCGCTTGTCAGACAGTCCGAAAAGAGATTACTAGTTAAGAACAACAGATGTCACGTAAGAGATCTAAAACTAATCCACAACCATCTATTTGTATTCAACATGGCATCTGAACTTGAGATCTGAAGTATTTTTCAAAATTGTGAAAGAATCGGTTTGTCTTGCATAATATCTAGTCACCATTTCTTTTTATCACATTTAAACTACCAAACCAAACATACCCTATTTGCAACCTCTTAACCTAACTCCATTAACAATATTAGAAAAAAAGAAAAAAAAATTCCTCCACTGAACTGGATACCAAACTTTTCAGCAGGGACACAAAACAGGTTTCATGAGTCTTATCGCTTCGGATTCACAGAAAATAACACCTGCTCTGACTCATGATAACCGAACGTCCTCATCTGAGACCACCGAAGGATGTTTGATTCAGGAACAGAAGTGTACTGCTTCTATTCCCCAACATGTTAAGCCTAGTCCACTATCGTCACGTGTTAGGAAGGATTTCCCTGTCCCTGGGACAAACTTTATGGGGGAGAAAAATATTAATAGTATTCTTAAATGAAATTTTAATGAAAAAAAGTACATCAACTTTAAACTTTACATTACCTTACTGAGATATAAGAATAAAGAAAACAAATGTAAGTGATAACTGAAAAAAACTCTGATTCAAAAAGAAATAATTCATTATAACAAAAACTATTGATGGAAAGACAGTTTTAGAAGCCTACATTGTCCAGATCGCTGGCTTCCTGGTGACAGACGGAGTATTTTCCATGATTCGCCGGCATTTTATAACTATTTGGTTATCTTCCCCCTCCTCCCCAACACACACACTATTACTATTCATGGGTCTATAGAAGCCAGTCCCCATAAAACACAACATAGGAATAGGAATACAGTGTAACAAACCCAACCTCGTCGATGTCTGAACAAAAACTGAAGGTAGAGGGAACCACATGGTCGTACACATACGGAACCTCTGAAGCACAAATGAACTTCGAGAAGCGTCGGGTCTAATAGACCCAAGGATAGCGTTCCAATGTTGATCAAAAGATTAATCAATAATAATAAACCGATAATTAACAGTTGGATGAACCATATTTTCCAAATGTTACTACCACCATTGGAAAGGCTGAATCCAAGGCAACAATACTGTATCAGCTACACTCTTGAACTGTGAGGGAGGATACGGCACCCGGGCTCTCCACTCCGTCAGGAACTGCTTCAGCTTCTCCGTTACTTGCTTGTACCTGTCACATAAGAATCAGTGCTTTAATCATCACCTTCGAGATTCATGTATGATATTCCTTAATGTATAAAAGAAACAGGACGAAATACGAGTCGTGTTCACTCGTGTCTTCTCCCAGTTTAAGGTATAGACAGTATATAGTATAAATCAACACACAAAATAAGAACACTAGTAATTTTTCTAAGCATATGTGAATCTTAAACATCATTACTGACTGCTGATTTCTAGATAAATGGCCATCTGAAAGTTATAAGTAAGTTATAAGTTATAAGTAATTTAGTAAGATGGAATAGCATGTATAAGTTTGTGACGAGATATGCGAATGTTATAGTCATCATAAATAAAGCAGTTGGGAATTCAGGAACCTTTTATGATCGTCGTTGGATACCTTCCTCAGCATATGTTAGAATCCTAAATATGAAAGACATACGTATGTGCTCCTAGTGCGTTGCCTAACTGGTGGGGTGCTAGTCTTACAATGGGATACAGTTCGATTTGCTGACATATCAAACTGGGGTTCTATTTCAATGTCTGGACATCATGTAATAGGGCGCTGTGCCATATACAAGTATCTAATGATGGGTAACCTGTCGTACACAAAATTCTTTACTCACACAGTGGTATTAGGGGTGATGGGGTGGTCCTCGTACGGGTCTTGCAGCAGGTTGAATAATATCGGCTGGTGGCTATAGTCTTCAATTGTATCCCCGTAACAGGAACAAAACTTGCTGATGCCCCAGCCACACTGGGTGCTTCCTGGAGGCCATTTATGGCCTGCCAGATGCATTTTGTACACCGCCTCATCTACGGAAGGTAAAAAAGAAATACTGTATAAACCATTTAAGTTTGGAATATTAACGTGAAGAGAAAACGGATGAATTACAGCATAGACATAATAATGATATATAGTATGAGAACGAAAATAGCTAAGGAATATTTCCACGCTTTCACACATTGTACGAACAGGTAATAAAACAGGTCAATAACCCTGCTGTGCTATGACGAGGTTATATGGTAAAAGGATTGATGATTTATTTTATTTTATTTCATGTTGACAAGCTGATTGAAAATAATCGTCCAATCAGTTCTAGGTGGGTAAAGGTTTTTAGTAACACCTGTGTTAATATCCAAGGCCCACGTTCATATGAAAATACTTTTCTATATCGATATATAGACTTTTTTTTTTTTTGTAACAGTGGGTCAATGGGGGTACACTTCAGGGCTTAATAGTTTGGGGAGGATCGTGAATGCTAGAGAATCCGATTTTGTTTAGATTATCCCAGCTTTAGATATATTTCTTTTTGGTGTGTGTGTGTGTGTGGGGGGGGGGGGGGGGGTGGACAGAGATGATCCGTTTTCTAAAAATTGCCAAATGCCCGATCGTTTAGGGGGGCCCTGAAAATGAGATCTAGCTCTTCATTAAACATCATTCCTTTTATGGCTTCCATCCCTGGCGGGACCTACCAGGGCAGGGGAAGAGGCAAGAATGTTCTGGTGTCAGGGACCGTAGATCCTTAAATACTCGACTGCCTTGTGAGCGGTTAGCCTTACGTTCGCTAGGACAGGATTCCTGTGGACTTCGAACGGTGTATTAAAACCGAAAATATCTGAGTACTCTAAAACTTTTAGTCGTCACCACGAAATCTTTACTTTACATCATTTCCTTTGACTTTTCTTCACACGACTTGCAACTTCAGCCCCGGTATTTATCTACTGTTGTTGCAGATACCACGCTTTGATCCTAGCCAAAAGACCCCTTTCCCAGACTCTCTCAAAGCTGCCTTGGCCTTCGATATAATGTGGAGACCAGAATTATATCATATACTCGAGATACTTGTAAGTTATCGAGGATCAGCATAGTACCAGACTGATGACACGGGTGGGTTGTATTCTCAACATATTTAGATGAACTGTAAACGTGAATCAAAACAAAAAGCTGGAGATGTCACCATTAAAAATAAGAGATCTTTAGTTCTAAGGGCCGTTTGTATATCTGGGATTTAGGCTATCGACTGCCGCGGTTATTTACGCCCCCAGTGTCAAATCAAATCAACCACCAATCGATAAAATCTTGAACAACTTTTGCAGATGTTCTAGATAATGCTAAGGGCACACGCTCATACTGCATATATGATCCTTATATTCCAGTGGACAACAATTATTTCTCGCTGAAACCCTCTCTGTATATTGCAGTTCTGTGCGTTTCTGACTTGGTCAGGTCTAAAGGTGTTTTATTTTGAACAGGTCTGAAGGTAATACCTTGAACAAGCCTAAAGGTATTACCTTGAACGAGTATAAGGGTATTACCTTGAACAAATCAGAGGGTGTGTTACCTTGAACAAGTCTGAGACTGCTAGCGTAAACAGATTAGAGGGTGTGTTACCTTGAACAAGTCGGAGATGTTGCCTTGAACGAAGTAGAGGATGTGTTACCTTGAACAAGTGTGACTTTGCTACCTTTAAAAAAATGAGTGTGTTACCTTGAATAAATCACAGTGAACAAATCAAAGGGTGTTACCTTGAATGATTCAGGGAGTCCTCCACCTTGAGCAAATCAGAATGAATTAAAGTGAGTTATCTTGAATAAATAAAACGGTGTTACCTTAAGAAAGTAGAGTGTGCCACTTTGAATAAATTACAGGGTGTGTTACCCTAAACAACTCACAGTGTTACCTTGAACAAACCAGAAAGTGCGTTGCCTTGAAGAAATCAGAGGGTGTCACCATGAAGAAATCAGAGAGCGTACTAGCTTGGACAAATCAGAGGGTTTGTTACCTTGAAAAAAGAACAGGGTTTGCTACGTTGAACAAACCAGAGAATGTGTTACCTTGAACAAATCAGGAAGTGTGTTACCTTAAAGAAAATAAGGGAGTTCTACCTTGAATGAATTCGGGAGTTTTTTCCTTGAACAAACCAGAGAGAGTGTTACCTTCGAACCAGAGACCGCGTTACCTCGAACAAACCAGAGAGTGTGTTACTCTGAACAAACTAGAGGGTGCGTCACCTTGGACAAGTCTAAGGGCGTGAATGGCTTGGTCACAGTGGTGGAGGAGGACCCGTGGTTCAGGAAGGGGTTCCATTAGTCAACAGATCAGCTATGCTCACTCCGTCCAGCTCCTGCCGAGGGGGAAAAAAAATTAAAAGATAGCTTGAGAAGGATTTAATGCATGAGACTTTGCATATATAAGCGAAATAGATTTTTTTTTTAGTCTGAAAAATTACGCAGCGGTTATTTTGCCGACTACTCGGCAACGGTAGGTCGAGTGATCTCTTGCTGAGTAAATATTTTTCTTTTACTTCTATTCAAATACGGCATCCATAGATTTTTTCTGTAAAGGAGGACATTTTGCAAATACTGAGATTAGACCAAATATTAATTTTGATATCCATGGGGATAGGGGATTAAGAATACTTCCCACGTATTCCCTGCGTGTCGTAGAAGGCGACTAAAAGGGGAGGGAGCGGGGGGCTGGAAATCCTTCCCTCTCGTTTTTTTTTTTTTTTAATTTTCCAACAGAAGGAACAGAGGGGGCCAGGTGACGATATTCCAAAAAGGGCCCAGTCCCCTGTTCAAAAAATGGATTTTCTTCAGAATTTCAGGATAGATGCTTTTAGGTATGCTGAATACGAATATCTGGTCAAAACACAAAAATTCGTGTAATTATTCGAGCAATTAGCATACTAATTTTATGATAATTAATCTTAGGAGTAATTAAAGGCATTAATAATACGAAATACTGTCATTTGACTAGAAATCCTTAATCAGCATGTAAAATAACATCTATGCGCAGATTTTCAGTAAAATCTGAAGAAGTTGAAAATCTGAGCAAAATATTTTGCTTTGGATTTTTCTTGATTTTTTTCAAAAATGGATTTTCTTGAGAATTTAATGATAGATACTTTTAGGTATGCTCAATACGAATCTGACTTCAAAACCCAAAAATTCGTGTAATCAGTTGAGTAATTAGCATACTGATTTTATTATAATTAATCTAAGGGGTAATCAAAGGAATTAATAATGCGAAATTCTGTCATGTAACTCTAAATCATTAATCAGCACATAAAATAACATCTATACCCAAATTTTCATTAAAATCTGAAGTTGAAAATCTGAGCAAAATATTTTGCATGGCTATAGCCTCGGATTTTTCTTGATTTTTTTCAAAAATGGATTTTCTTGAGAATTTCAAGGTAGACGCTTTTAGATATGCTGAATACGAATCTCTGGTCAAAACCTAAAATTTCGTGTAATTAGTCGAGAAATTAGCATACCGATTTTATCATAATTAATCTAAGGGGTAATTAAATGCGATAATAATGCGAAATTCTGTCATGTAACTGTAAATCCTTAATCAGCATATAAGGTAACATCTATACCCAGATTATCATTAAAATCTGAAGAAGTTAAAAATCTGAGCAAAATATTTTGCAAGGGGATTTTTCTTGATTTTTTTCAAAATATGGATTTTCTTGAGAATTCCAGGATAGATGCTTTTAGGTATGCTCAATATGAATCTGAATTAAAAACCCAAAAATACGTGTAATTATTGGAGTAATTAGCATACTGATTTTATTATAATTAATCTAAGGGGTAATTAAAGGCATTAATAATGCGAAATTCTGTCATTTGACTCGAAATACTTAATCAGCATGTAAAATGACATCTATACCCAGGTTTTCATTAAAATCTAAAGAAGTTGAAAATCTGAGCAAAATATTTTTCTTGATTTTTTTCAAAAAATGAATTTTCTTGAGAATTTCAGGATAGATGCTTTTAGGTATGCTGAATACGAATCTGTGGTCAAAACCTAAAAATTCGAGTAATTAGTCGAGTAATTAGCATACTTATTTTGTTATAATTAATCTAAGGGGTAATTAAAGGCGATAATAATGCGAAATTCTGTCATGTAACTCTAAGTCCTTAATCAGCATATAAAATAACATCTATACGCAGATTTTCATTAAAATCTGAAGAAGTTGAAAATCTGAGCAAAATATTTTGCATGGCTATAGCCTGGGATTTTTCTTGATTTTTTTCAAAAGATGGATTTGCTTGAGAATTTCAGGATAGATGCTTTTAGGTATGCTGAATACGAATATCTGGTCAAAACCTAAAAATTCGTTTAATTACTCGAGTAATTAGCATACTAATTTTATCATAATTAATCTTAAGTGTAATTAAAGGCATCAATAATGCGAAATGCTTTCATTTGACTCGAAATCCTAAATCAGCATGTAAAATAACGTCTATACGCAGATTTTCAGTAAAATCTGAAGAAGCTGAAAACCTGAGCAAAATATTTGGAAGGCTATAGCCTAAGATTTTTCTTGATTTATTTTCAAAAAATGGATTTTCTTGAGAACTTCAGGAGAGATGCTTTTAGGTATGCTGAATTCGAATCTGTGGTCAAAACCCAAAAATTCGTGTAATTAGGCGAGTAATTAGCATACTGATTTTATTATAATTAATCTAAGAGGTCATTATAGGCAGATTTTCATTTAAATCTAAAGAAGTTGAAAATCTGAGCTAAATATTTTTCATGATTTTTTCAAAAAATGGATTTTCTTGAGAATTTCAGGATAGATGCTTTTAGGTATGGTGAATACGAATCTGTGGCCAAAACCCAAAAATTCCTGTAATTAGTCGAGTGATTAGCATACTAAATTTATTGTAATTAATCTTAGGAGTAATTAAAGGCATTAATCATGCGAAATGCTGACATTTGACTCAAAATTCTTAGTCAGCATGTAAAATAACATCTATACGCAGATTTTCATTAAAATCTGAAGAAGTTGAAAATCTGAGCAAAATATTTTGCAAGGCTATATTTTTCTTGATTATTTTCAAAAAATGGATTTTTTTGAGGATTTCAGGATCGATGCTTTTAGGTATGCTGAATACGAATCTGTGGTCAAAACCCAAAAATTCGTGTAATTAGTCGAGTAATTAGCATACTGATTTTATTATAATTAATCTAAGGGGTAATTAAAGGCATTTCATGCGAAATTCTGTCATTTAACTCGAAATCTTTAATAAGTATGCAAAATGACATCTATACCCAGATTATCATCAAAATCTCAAGAAGTTGAAGATCTGAGCAAAATATGTTTCTTGATTTTTTTTTCAAAATATGGATTTTCTTGAGAATTTCAGGAGAGATGCTTTTATGTATGCTGAATACGAATCTGTGGTGAAAACCTAAAAATTCGTGTAAGTAGTCGAGTAATTAGTATACTGATTTTATTATAATTAATCTAAAGGGTAATTAAAGGCATTAATAATGCGAAATTCTGTCATTTGACTCGAAATCTTTCATCAGCATGTAAAATATCACCTATACCCAGATTTTCAGTAAAATCTGAAGAAGCTGATAATCTGAGCATAAAATGGATTTTCTTAAGAATTTCAGGATAGATGCTTTTCGGTATGCTGAATACGAATCTATGGTCAAAACCCAAAAATACGTGTAATTAGTCGAGTAATTAGCATACTAATTTTATTATAATTAATCTTAGGAGTAATTAAAGGCATTAATGATGCGAAATGCTGTCATTTGACTAGAAATCTTTAATCAGCATGTATGAAAACATCTACACGCAGATCTTCATTAAAATCTGAAGACGTTGAAAATCTAAGCAAAATATTTTGCAAGGCTATATATAGCCTCGGATTTTTCTTGATTTTTTTTCAAAAAATGGATTTTCTTGAGAATTTCAGGATAGATGCTTTTAGGTATGCTCAATACGAATCTGACTTCAAAACCCAAAAATTCATGTAATTAGTCGAGTAATTAGCATACTAATTCTATAATTAATCTAAGGGGTAATCAAAGGCATTAATAATGTGAAATTCTGTCCTTTGACTCGATATACTTAATCAGCACGTAAAATGACATCTATACCAAGGTTTTCATTAAAATCTGAAGAAGTTGAAAATCTGAGCAAAATAGGATTTTTCTTGATTTTTTTTCAAAAAATGGATTTTCTCGAGAATTTCAGGATAGATGCTTTTAGGTATGCTGAATACAAATCTTTGGTCATAACCCAAAAATTAGTGTAATTAGTCGAGTAATTAGCATACTAATTTTATTATAATTAATCTTACGAGTAATTAAAGGCATTGATAATGCGAAATGCTGTCATTTGACTAAAGATCCTTAATCAGCAAGGGAAATAGCATCTATACGCAGATTTTCATTAAAACCTGAAGAAGTTGAAAATCTGAGCAAAATATTTTGCAAGGCTATAGCCTAGGATTTTTCTTGATTTTTTTCAAAACATGGACTTTCTTGAGAAATTCAGGAGAGATGCTTTTAGGTGTGCTGAATTCGAATCTGTGGTCAAAACCTAAAAATTCGTGTAATTAGGCGAGTATTAATCTAAGAATTAATCTAAGAGGTAATTAAAGGCATTAATAATGCGAAATTCTATCATTTGAATGAAAATACTTAAACAGAATGTAAAATGACATCTATACGCAGATTTTCATTAAAATCTAAAGAAGTTGAAAATCTGAGCGAAATATTTTTCATGATTTTTTTCAAAAAATGGATTTTCTTGAGAATTTCAGGATAGATGCTTTTAGGTATGCTGAATACGAATCAGTGGTCAAAACCCAAAAATTCGTGTGATTAGTCGAGTAATTAGCATACTGATTTTATTATAATTAATCTAAGGGGTAATTAAAGGCATTAATAAAGCGAAATTCTGTCATTTGACTCGAAATCCTTCATCAGTATGTAAAATAACATTTACACGCAGATTTTCAGTAAAATCTGAAGAAGTTGAAAATCTGAGGAAAATATTTTGCTATTGTTTTGCCTTGGATTTTTCTTGATTTTTTTTCGAAAATTGGATTTTCTTGAGAATTTCAGGATAGATGCTTTTAGGTATGCTCAATACGAATCTGTGGTCAAAACCTAAAAATTCGTGTAATTAGTCGAGTAATTAGCATACTGATTTTAGTATAATTAATCTAAGGGGAAAGTAAAGATGACAATAATGCAAAATTCTGTCATGTAACTCTAGACCCTTAATCAGCATATAAAATAACATCTATACCCAGATTTTTATTAAAATCTGAAAGAGCTGAAAATCTGAGCAAAATATTTTTCATGGCTATAGCCTCGGATTTTTCTTGATTTTTAAAAAAAATAGATTTTCTTGAGAATTTCAGGATAGATGCTTTTCGGTAAGCTGAATACGAATCGATTTGTCGAGTAATTACCATACTAATTTTATTATAATCAATCTTAAGAGTAATTAAAGGCATTAGTAATGGAAAATGCTTTCATTTTTCTCTAAATTCTAAATCAGCATGTAAAATAACATCTATACCCAGATTTTCATTAAAATCTGAAGAAGTTGAAAATCTGAGCAAAATATTTTGCCAGATTTTTCTTGATTTTTTTTTCAAAAAATGGATTTTCTTGAGAATTCCAGGAGAGATGCTTTTAGGTATGCTGAATTCGAATCTGTGGTCAAAACCCAAAAATTCGTGTAATTAGGCGAGTAATTAGCATACTGACTTTATTATAATTAATTCAAGAGGTAATTAAAGGCATTAATAATGCGAAATTCTATCATTTGACTGGAAATACTTCATCAGAATGAATAATGACATCTATACGCAGATCTTCATTAAAGTCTGAAGAAGTTGAAAATCTGAGCAAAGTATTTTTCTTGAGAATTTCAGGATAGATGCTTTTAGGTATGCTCATACGAATCTGTGGTCAAAACCCAAAAATTCCTGTAATTAGTCGAGTGATTAGCATACTAATCTTAGGAGTAATTAAAGGCATTAATAATGCGAAATGCTGACAATTGACTCGAAATCCTTAATCAGCATGTAAAATGACATCTATACGCAGATTTTCACTAAAATCTGAAGATGATGAAAATCTAGGATTTTTCTTGATTTTTTTCTAAAAATGAATTTTCTTGAGAATTTCAGGATAGATGCTTTTACGTATGTTGAATACGAATCTTTGGTCAAAACCAAAAAATTCGTGTAATTAGTCGAGTAATTAGCATACTGATTTTACTATAATTAATCTAAGGGGTAATCAAAGACACTAATAATGCGAATTCTGTCATTTGAATCGAAATCTCCTTAATCACCATGTAAAATAACACCTATACCCAGATTTTCATTAAAATCTGAAGTTGATAGTCTGAGCATAAAATGGATTTTCTTGAGAATTTCAGGATAGATGCTTTTCGGTATGCTGAATACGAATCTGTGGTCAAAACCCAAAAATACGTGTAATTAGTCGAGTAATTAGCATACAAATTTTATTATAATCAATCTTAGGAGTTATCAAAGGCATTAATAATGCGAAATTCTGTCATTTGACTCGATATACTTAATCAGCATGTAAAATGACATCTATACCCAGGTTTTCATTAAAATCTGAAGAAGTTGAAAATCTGAGCAAAATATTTCGCCATCTTGAAGTCTAGGGAAAGTGTTGTGTAAAAACGGTCACACCAACTACCCTTACCTAATTCCAATCCAGGGACTTGGCCTCCAAATCCTTCCTTACCTCAAGATAACCCAGAAGTGGTGCAAGGGGAAAATGATCAATGCTGAAAGTAACAAATTATTAAAATAACGTTGGATCCATCGGTGCCTACTAGTCGTCTAAATGACCGACATCTTTCTGAGGTGGTCTTTACCTTGATGTTGGCGACCCCAATGACCTCGACTGTTATTTGATCGCCACCAGATAACAATCCAACCACTATTGTATTGTACAACGTCCATGTTTTCATCAAGGGAGAGAATGGTGTTGGAACTAACACCATAAGAAAGTGTTCAGGTTTTTTCGATATGGAGGTTAAATTCAAGGGCCTATGAGTGGGGTACTGGGGGTACTTTGCACCCGAGGGGCCCTGGAATTTCCTGGGATCTTAAAAAATGTTTGCATATAATGAAGATCAGCAATTACATTTTTTGTGAGCCTACATAGTTAAAATATTCTTCAAGCACATGATATAAAACCGTAGTGGATAAAAACAGGAGGATTATTGGAGAAGGGAAGGGGGCCCGAAAGAAACTTTGTACCCCCTGGGAAGGGGACCCGAAAGAAACTTTGTGCCCCCTGATAAAATTCCTGTCAGAGGCCCAGCAGGTTATGACTTAACCTGAATAACCCTGGCAACTGATAGGCCTAAAACCGAAATAGCAAACCACCTACATTATCGTAGGATTAATTCATTATTGGCGTGCGTCTTCATGATTTGAGAACTACATCCAACACCTGAGGGAGATTCATGTTTTCAAACCAAATGAATTTGTCTTTATGACTTGAAACTGCACGACCTTAAACATGGCACTCGGGTCTAAAAACCGTTTATTGCATTATTACCAAAAGAGAACCTAAGTCGGATCCCAGCACCAGTTATCCCCCCCCCCCTTCCCTTTTTTTCGTGTTTTTCTCTTATCACTCACCTTACTCCCAAAAACCCTCCGACAAACCTCCCTCAAATTCTACACCTCAAAAACCCGACCCTAAAAAAAAGAAAAAAAAAGAACATCAAATTTCTCCTAGCTTCTTCACCTCTCCACTTATCAAGAAAGATAATCATAACTTCATTTCCAGCCACTTGGACCTTAAGGTAAAAACAACACACAACGTAATTATGGTAAATTGTTTTTGTTCAGCTGAGAGCAAAGGCTTTCTCCCCACCCTCCGACGACACGCCAGACGGAAAACAGGCCGGAAAAAATACTTTGCAGGATTAATTTGCCTGAAGGAAAACTTTATAGGAAAGTCATAAGCTAGAATGAATAAGAATATGTCAAGCATCCCATCACCAACACATGCATCTCTTCACATACTGTTATAAAGACAATAGTGAGGATAAACTTGAGCTCTAGCCTCTCGACTTACCATGCCTATATTATTTCTGATGTTGAAGAATGATACAGTAATTCTTATCTATTCAACTCAAAGCAGATGACATGAGTTAATCAACGTTGTTATGTTACCGCAACATGGTCAGGAAGTGATCGTGGTTGAGAGGGTAGCATAATATACCACTGCGTTATGATGAATGATTAAATGAATTATTCATTCCCAAGAATGACATGTGATGACCAAGCCTATTTCTAAAGATATTAAGGATATTTCTCTGAACAACATTCACTGGGAGCTTATTCCGTGCATCAATAATATCGTTGGCAAAGAAATATTTCGTACTGTCCAGAGTAACTCGGTGACCTTTAAATCTACATTATTGTCTCTCGTCGGTAATGCTGGTTCTGCTGTAAAGAAATTTTCAAAATCGACGTTGTTGAATCCTTTAAGTATCTAAAAACATTCTATGAGTTTGCCCCGGAGGGCGCCTCTTGCTTAGAGAGAGCAAGTTTAGTTCTCGCAATCTCTACACATATGGTTTGTTACGCAAGGAACGAATCAACTTAGCTGCTCTTCGTTGCACTGCTTCCAGTTTAAGAATATCCTTGTCTAAGTGTGTGTGTGTGTGTGTGTGTGTGTGTGTGTATGTGTGTGTGTGTGGGGGGGGGAGGCAGTACTGCATTGCAGTTTTGGAAAAGTTGCACCAAAAACATATCCTTATGCACGACGGAACTACCGTTAGGCACGTCGGAATGATCCTTGGGTTTAATGGCCTAGTCTACTGACAACAAAGGGTTAAGTCAAAGGCCAATCCTTCATACTTAAGGATCTTCTCATAATGCTCAAAGCTCTTTTCATCAACCTGATTTTGTTCAAATTTTAACGACCTCCATGGTAGACTTTTCTAAAGGGGTCCAAAAGGCTTGGTAAGCCAAGGATATATTTTACTTGTTTTCTGGGGAAATTTTTGTTGATTTTGCCGGTACTCTCCCACGACCGAATACGAAATATTTTATACCACTAAAGAAAAATAAAAAACAGGAGAGGGTGGTACTCTAAGCGAGACTGGTTTGGTTAGTCAAAGCCATAGTGAGGGATCTGAAAGACGAAAACTGCCTGCGAGTACGCACAGGATACAGAACAACATTCCGCCAACCCAACGGATTTGAACCTACGTTTCAAAGGCTGTTACTACTCTACAACAACATTACACTGCAACACAGTTACTGATTCCTATGAACACTATGAAAACACTTACCTTCTACGGTAACTATGATCCTGGACTTACCCCGTGGGGTAAGTCTCGGTTCCTAATGGTCCTGGAACTTAGAGGTAACTAACTAGTGGTTCTTTCGGCTCTAGACTTACCCCGGTGCCAGTATCTCTGGATTTTGGACTCACCCTGCGAGGAAGATGAGGTAGGAGGTTAGGGAGAGGCGGGAGGCCGGCTAGGTGGAGGATGGTGGGCAGTGTATCGAGCAAGGACGTTGGAATGTCCACAGTGACCCCAACTGGCAGGCGCCCGGACCAACGATAAATCCCTGGGACCCGGATCCCTCCCTCAGCAGTCCCCATGCTCTTCCCACCTGTGCATGGTAGACACAGCAGAGTTACTCACTTAATATCATTTACTTCATTAGATCTGTCTTTGCAATAATCTTTTAATCACGTTTCTAATGTACGAAAAATGGTATTTGAAAGTCGTAACAGCAATTCTGCGGTTTGTTTTTTTACCTACACTTATTATAGAACAGGACAACAAACAGGATGCCATTAATATATATATATATATATATATATATATATATATATATATATATATATATATATACCTAACATCAGCACGTAATCTGCTCATCAGTGCCAACAAGAAATTGTGTTCATCATCATTCAGCATCACTGAGAGAAAAACAAAGAAATTAATCAGGGCTCCGCAGGTGTTTGTAGACCCGACTCCTACAGGTAGAAAAGTTATAGGAAAAGGAAATGACGAGAGAAGGAAGAGCTTAGCTGTTCGAGGGCAGAAGATATCATAACGGTCAATCCTCGAGTGGTCAGTCCCCACACAGAAAGTAAAAGAAATAGCAGCCAGACGCATGCCTCGATGCGGGGACACATGCAAACAACTTATGATAACAGTGGCCAAAATAACACTTGCAGAATAGCGAGAGAGAGCATCATTAACTCGCCACACAGGAAGGTATGGTTGGAGAGGGATGATGCCAAGGGATTTATTGAGACAAGGCTTTCGATTCCATTCTGGCTTGCAAAGAGGTGAAGGAATCATCGCACTCATAAGACAGCATCTTATACTAGGGAAATCATACTCTTGCAGATGTGAAACAATTGCTCACAAGGATATATATGACAGCACTTTTACAACAACACACCTTTTGGGAAGCAGACTTTGTGATGTTGATTATGTGGGGTTTCCAAGACAGACTGGAGGATATGGTTATGCCGAACATATCTACGCAATCACGGAGTTGAAGTGTGTTGTTCTGAAATCTTAGCACTTGAATATAACAAAGTTATCGTTTCCCTATTTTAGTTGTCCCATAGGTATGGACTGAGAGAGAAAATATGTCTAGCACGAGAAAGAGAACGAGCATGAAAAAGAGGAGGGAAAGTGAACTGGAGGATAATAAGAGTGAAAAGTGTTAGACAGACTGGAGGATATGGTTATGCCGAACATATCTACGCAATCACGGAGTTGAAGTGTGTTGTTCTGAAATCTTAGCACTTGAATATAACAAAGTTATCGTTTCCCTATTTTAGTTGTCCCATAGGTATGGACTGAGAGAGAAAATATGTCTAGCACGAGAAAGAGAACGAGCATGAAAAAGAGGAGGGAAAGTGAACTGGAGGATAATAAGAGTGAAAAGTGTTAGAGGCAGAAGATGGAAAATCATTCAGTAAGAGAAGAAATCAGTAGGTGACAGGAGAGAACCCTGAGGAACACCAGTGTTGATAGCATAAAATAAGGGAAATCGCTCATTCAACAACTGTTGCAATGGATCGGTCGAAGACGGAACTGTGCATTAGATAACAGAGAGAAGCAGAACTACCAAAGGAAGGAAGTCGAGAAATAATAAAAAAGAAATACATCCCACATCTTATCTAACACCTTGGAGATGTCCAGGGGTACGACAAAATGTTCATTAAAATCCCTGAGAAATGAAGGCAGAAGAAATTACCAACAGACCTAGCACTGTGAAATCCATACCGTGATATGAAAGAGTGGAATTCGATTTTGAATTTTTAGGGAAATGAGAGTCAAGGAGAGTTTCAGAGACATTAGAGAGACTAGAAGTGAGAGCAATGGGGTGACAGTTTTAGGGGTTAGAGCGGTCTCATTAGGGATGGGGTGCATTAAGAAATGTTTTCAGGATGTTCGAAAAGTCGGCGTTTTTGGAGGCGGGTGAAATAGGGGAGCAAGGACTGAGCTAACTCAGAGGCACAGTCCTCTAGTACTCGAGGAGGTAAGCCATTCTGAACCAAACGCCTTATCTACCTTGAGTTGGGAGACTACTTGAAAGACCCTGTAGGTTTTGCCTAAAACCTACAATTCAACATTGATTTTATGGAACATTTCCCTTATAATCACAAAAGACAAACAGAAGTGCAAACATACCCTTTTTCAAGTATTTTGTACCCACTTTTCTCAATTCACACTGTATCGTATCCTTGTCGGTTCACCTGAAGTCCCACTTCATATATGAAGCTACAAGGCACGACAACCACAGAACTGACCTTTGAAGAGTCCGTTGTAGCCACCGACCCGCTGGCCGTCCTCATCCACAGGCCTCCAGGTGGGCGCCATGGTCAGACAGGAAGTAAACAATAGTGTTGTTGTCCAGGCCGAAGCGGGAGAGGGCGGCCAGGATCTCGCCCACACCTGCGTCCATCTCCTCCACGTTATCACCATACCTGCAGGTTAAAGGTTATCTCGACTGTATCATTCCACTGGGCCTGACGGTATAATTCTTGGCCCCTGGCCTTTGACCTACTCCTGAAAGGTCATTATCAGTTTGATTTTATTATATTTTGTATACTTTCCATTGATATTATGATATATGTCATCCTGATAATTCAGCAAGCGACTGCCATTAAATCTAAACATTTGCAAGGGTACAGACTGTTATCCAAAGGCAGCTACTGAGATGTGCTATGAGACAGATACGAAAATAGGGACGTAGAATTCTCACCTTTAAATCATGCACATCAGAAAATTCATGCAGGTTCCCACTTATGGTAATATCCTGAGAGAACCACAAGGGAAGACTGTAGCACTCCCAGTTCTGTCACTATCCTAAGTCGTAACCCACTTTATCTGGCGCCCACGTCCCTCACTTTCCACTTCTCTAATGCACTGCTTGTGCAGAAGTGTCGAGGCAGTGTTCCTTGTTACATCAGAACACCTTCCATTACAAGCCGTCCTTTATAGCTTACATTACGGTCACATTCAAAGTTACGGCAGAGGGGCCATGAATGTGATAAGTGCGTGAATGGACTTAGAATTAACTTACGTAAACACCTGACACTGTCAAAGATTCTTTTTTTTTTTTTGACTGCTAGTTATAACTGATGACGACCATAAGTGACCATGACAGTTTATAGGTCTAAAGCTATTATAACTAACCAACCAGCCAAGGCCGTACGCGTAGAGAGCTTGTATAGTATTAGAACGATCTAAGACAGTGGTGGGCAACTTGTGTTATATCAGGGTTTTGAGTGCGGCCCATATTTATGATGTAGGGTAAGGATGAATAAACATTTGTTTTTGATATTTGAAGCTGATGGCAGTTTATCAATATATGAATGATTAGGCTTTTTCTATAACTTGTGAAATCTTCGGCCTGTGATAAATGTATTTACGTCTATTTAAGGGGATATACTTTATGCATATATACACAATTTCAGTCTTGCGGTCAGCCTGAAAGCGTTCAAGTCTTCGAATGGTGATTATAACTTGATGATGATGACGTTTATGACCCTGGGTGTTGACAGGCGTAGAGGTCAAATGACCGATTAATCAGAATCAAAATCAAGAGCTAAATATATCGTAAGAACACTTTTTATTTATCTTGAGCACTTGTAAAAAGTGTTCGGTATTTTTCGATTAGTGGCTATAATTCGACGTTGATGGTCTTCACGACCATGGCAGTTGACAGGCTTAAAAGGCAAATATCTAACCATGAACCAAAGGAAGGGAGGAGGTGGGTCCTCTATAGGCACAGGCCCTTGCTAGGATAGGGCTGACCACAGGAACAGGTCCGTGTTAGGGTAGGTTCGCCTTTAGGAAAAGGCCCGTGCTAGGATAGGGCCGTATATAGGCAAAGACCCGTGCTAGAATATGGCTTGGAGGATCTTTATCAACATCAATGGTCTATAACCTACATCTTCTTGGTGATTGAACTTAGTCGTTAGTTTTCTGTCTTAATGACCATTCAGCAGGCGATATATATGTACATGGATCCACTTCTTGCTGTTGGTGTATGTTGAAGCATGGAACATGTACTAACGAATTACCGTAGCTGCTGATAGCCATTCGATCTAACGCCACAAACATCGAGAAATCATATTTTGCGCGCAAATATGTTTGACTTCCTTGTTACGATTTCTGACTTAGTACAGTTAGCAGTCAACATGTTGAGTTGACTTACCCCTCCGTATAGCTTTGAGGTATTTCCCCTGTTTCTGACCACTCGTCACAAACCGACATGAGAGGAGTCGGTGGCTTGTTAGATCCGGGAAACGTTTCGAGCCTAGTTCTTCGGTCCCAAACTCTCAGAAGTGTGAAGTTAGTTGATGACACAAATGTTCGCGATAGAGATTCTATCTGTGAACCTGAACTGTAAATACAGGATGCAGGGAACAGTACAGAGTGTTCGCAAACTATGATGTTTAAACGACACAGCCCTACGTGGAATGGTGCCCAACCTGCCATGCTTGCTGCGTCCAGACATATGGGGAGCCGTGTACATGGGTGTGTGGACGTGGCCGAAGGAATGGTAGAGGAAGAAGGGGTGGCGGTCATGGGCGTGGTCAGCTATGAACTTTAAGGAGCGGTTGACGAGGCGTTGCGAGAAACCCTCCAGCTCCACCGTCTGCTCCACTACTGTCTCATCCTCCATCACCAGAAAGTTCAGGTGGTGCATCAACCACGGCGACGTCTGCACAGACCAGTGACACATACACACATTGTCAGTACACTTCAGTTATATCAATATCATAACACATCTTGTTAGTATTTGCTTGTAAGTGATGTGTTCAGTGTGGAGATATTCTACAGATGTAAGGACATCAGCAGATGAATTTCAGTCATTTGGCCAAAAAATAAGAATATATATATATATATATATATATATATATATATATATATATATATATATATATATATATATATATATATATTGTTAGGGAGGTGAATGCAAGAGTTTTGGAAAGAGGGGCAAGTATGAAGTCTGTTGTGGATGAGAGAGCTTGGGAAGTGAGTCAGTTGTTGTTCGCTGATGATACAGCGCTGGTGGCTGATTCATGTGAGAAACTGCAGAAGCTGGTGACTGAGTTTGGTAAAGTGTGTGAAAGAAGAAAGTTAAGAGTAAATGTGAATAAGAGCAAGGTTATTAGGTACAGTAGGGTTGAGGGTCAAGTCAATTGGGAGGTGAGTTTGAATGGAGAAAAACTGGAGGAAGTGAAGTGTTTTAGATATCTGGGAGTGGATCTGGCAGCGGATGGAACCATGGAAGCGGAAGTGGATCATAGGGTGGGGGAGGGGGCGAAAATTCTGGGAGCCTTGAAGAATGTGTGGAAGTCGAGAACATTATCTCGGAAAGCAAAAATGGGTATGTTTGAAGGAATAGTGGTTCCAACAATGTTGTATGGTTGTGAGGCGTGGGCTATGGATAGAGTTGTGCGCAGGAGGATGGATGTGCTGGAAATGAGATGTTTGAGGACAATGTGTGGTGTGAGGTGGTTTGATCGAGTAAGCAACGTAAGGGTAAGAGAGATGTGTGGAAATAAAAAGAGCGTGGTTGAGAGAGCAGAAGAGGGTGTTTTGAAATGGTTCGGGCACATGGAGAGAATGAGTGAGGAAAGATTGACCAAGAGAATATATGTGTCGGAGGTGGAGGGAACGAGGAGAAGAGGGAGACCAAATTGGAGGTGGAAAGATGGAGTGAAAAAGATTTTGTGTGATCGGGGCCTGAACATGCAGGAGGGTGAAAGGAGGGCAAGGAATAGAGTGAATTGGAGCGATGTGGTATACCGGGGTTGACGTGCTGTCAGTGGATTGAATCAAGGCATGTGAGCGTCTGGGGTAAACCATGGAAAGCTGTGTAGGTATGTATATTTGCGTGTGTGGACGTATGTATATACATGTGTATGGGGGTGGGTTGGGCCATTCCTTTCGTCTGTTTCCTTGCGCTACCTCGCAAACGCGGGAGACAGCGACAAAGCAAAAAAAAAAAAAAAAAAAAATATATATATATATATATATATATATATATATATATATATATATATATATATATATATATATATATATATATATATATAGTGTGTATATATATATATAGTATATATATATATATATGTGTGTGTGTGTGTGTGTGTGTGTGTGTGTTTAAAGAAATCACGCGTTTAGTCCAATAATGTTACCATATCAGTTTGGTTTACTGGTTTTGTCGTTTCAGATAGCCTTGTACAAGTGGAGACCTTGAAGTCCTCCCCCACAACTTACTTACCGCCCACCAGAAGCGAGTATGGAGCCGGTAGTGGGTTCGAATGAACCAAGCAGACGCAATCAGCAGTGTCACCGTCACCACAAACATCCCTATCACAAGACCTCTCAACTTCGTCTTCCAACATAACGCACCAATCGCCAGCACGTTGCCCAGCAACAGACTCGTTGTTATCTGAGGGAAAGACAAAAGACAATCTGTTGACCTCACTGAGCACGACATTATGCCCCTTTGAACACGAAAGTATGACCTTTACGTATGACGACTTAGCCATTGACCTGACCCATAAGAATCAGGTTAGGTTAGGTTAGACCTGGGAGTTGCCATCGTCCCTAACCTATTGCCAGAGTTCCGCATTAAGCAAATAGTAAAGTGTACAAAATATCCCCTTGCAAATATAAGAATAGCATCGAAATATGTGTATGGAAATGTTAATTTTGTACACATCTTACATTAGGCCAGAACTAGAATATGCTTTTCATGGTTGGTCACCACATCTAAAGAAGCACAAAGGGGACATAAAAGATGGGACTGGAATTAAGACAGACAGATTACAGGGAAAACCTAGATGCCTTATTCTTGCCCACCAGCTTGCACCATGAAAGAGAAAAGAGCGAGCGGTGATCTGATCAAAACCTGCCCCATGACAGATTGTGAACAGTTCTTCGAAAAATGCAGGGACAGAACAATTAGATCCTATAACATGAAAATAAAGACAATCGTAAAAACGGATGTAAAGAAGTACTTAAAGTATAAGAGTGGTGGATGAATGGTATGAAATGTTATGAGAAAGTGAATGTGGACGGTTAATAGAAGTCAAAAAAATCTTATGATAATAGTGAAAATTTAAAGAAGGTGACCCGCGAGTGTAGAATTCCCTCCCATACAGTGGAGGCAATTAAACAATTACCTGGGATAAACTATGGTGTGTGTGTGTGTGTGTGTGTGTGTGTGTGTGTGTGTGTGTGTGTGTGTGTGTGTGTGTGTGTACATAGGAGTAAAGACATTCTACTTACATACATTGTTAAGGGCAACTCGAGTATAATCTGTCTCCCCGTAAAACACAAATAGTAATTACACACACTGTGCAACAAAATCTATTGTACATTATAAAAGTGAAAAATAACCTTAGAATAACTTTGAACATCTGAACGAAATGCGTTTCAAACATATGAACGGTGGTCATAAGTAATTTCATAGCAATAATGGCCCTAGCAGGCCAAGCAACCATCTAACCACACTGCTTTATGTTTCATTTTCTGTGGATTAGAAACCTTATCTTACCTGGCACGTAGGGTCGTCCTTGGGGAGGATCCAGAAGGGGTAGGAGCCAGCAGCTTCGGGAGCGAGGGTTCCGGGAAGACCGTAGAAGGACTGGAATCCGTGATGGTGAGGGCCGCGGCAGCCTTGCCCAAACGCATTGCACATCTGACCCAGATGCCACTTTCCTGAAGCAGCAAAGTGTCATCACCAACACATACTACAACACGCAGCTGAATCTTTGAGATGAATCCGGGAAGGTAGGGTTTCAGATCTCAAGGAAGATTCAAGGGCAACACCCAAGCAATATATTCCAGCAAAGTTTTATTTGGATGGAGGATGTAGGCAGCTTCACGGAACTCGAGATATTATTATCTCTTGAGAATAAGCTATTGAAATATAGGAAAATTAAGCCTCCCCTCACCTCTTCTGAGAAAAATAAATACGACTGGAGAGCTTTTAATTTATCAACACTGTCAAATTAATAAGAAGTTGTGTCTGGCGCTTTTTCATATAAATAAATTACCACTAACAGGGATGAAGGTACGTGATTCTCTCAAGGGAAATGATCTCAAGTAGAGAGAAAAAAGCAACGGGAGACTTGAATCAACATTGGAGAAAGCCTATACCTTCCTCAAGCATAGGTGTGACGTTATAGCGGTAATGTAAAAGGAAGTTAGGTTATTTTAAGTAGTTTAAGTTTGGTTAGGGTTAAGGAGGTAAAATGGAGTTAGGCCCACGCCCACAGGGCCACCTCCGTGAGCGATATTGCCAAAATCATTCATCCCAAGTACACAAATTGACAACTTGGTTGTGTAATTTTTTTTTTCAATGTATTTTGACTTGCACTGATCTATCATCATTTATATTATTTTTGGGTCATTTTTCATATTACTAGTTCCAACGTTAGAGTTTCCTAAACTATTCTTTCTCGTGTTGACTTACCCACAGCAATGGTGGTGTAGTTAGCGGCCCTGAGGGCTGTGGCCAGCGTCACCTCATCCCGTGGTAGGCTCACTCTGCTGGCTACGTGGATGATCACGGGCACCGTCCCTTCCTCTCCCACTAAACCTGATGAAAAAACACCCATCAAACCCACTATTACCTTACAGTTTATGAAGTAGATCACAGACATGTAATTTTCCGTCTTATACGCACAACATTCAGTTACGAAGCAACTCTTCATATAACTTACCCCTTACATAAATTCATTAACCGGCACTTGGTATCTAAAATACACGAGAAAAATGTTAAGAATCTATCCTTCCTGAAGTGATGATGATTGTATTACCAAAAGCCGACTATAGATGAAGATGTAGCCAGGCTCCTCCTGGAGGAGGTTACACCAAGAGGGAAAAATCATATTTAGCGAGGCTTTATCATTGGGAGTAGTCGCGTCAAAGACCAATTTCTCTGATACTGAATGTAGCGCATCCTTGGACTACAGGAGCCTTTACGAATTTACTGGGTAACACCAGGACTCTGGGATAGCAGTGAATAAGAAAAAATTAACAGCGATGAACGAAGAACACTTGTAGATGAACGGAAATATATATTTACAACGATGCTATTCATGAAACCCTGATTCTACAAACGAACTAAAAGTCAAATCAGTTAAGGTTGACTGAAAATCTATTTTTTGTATAATAATCTATTGTATATAAATTATAATCATATACCACGTCTGGTTATTTAGCCCCAGGAGCGGTACAGCCCGAGCACTTGGTCTAATACTCCCAAATCCTAGAGGTAAGCCATTTCCACTTCATGATAAAGAGCTTTTATTTGGGAGTATCATTTCGGAATGAGATTTGTCTTGGTAACAACACATAACAAAATCTCATATATGATTTTCTCTTTAAACAATATGAAAGCGACAGATAAGTGCATCACCTAACTGTCATCATATCTTAGTTATCATTCTTCTCTGAAAACTATACGTCATGTAATCAATATGAAGTGCCCTTTTTATTACATATTTTTTGTTGAAAGTTAAAGTAACCTTATCTAATGCCACTCTTCGAATTTCTCCTACTTGATTTCAATTGAATTTCACATCTTAGAATTATCTTTAACACCTAAATATGAAAATGAGTTTTTGGGTCGTTGTTATATCTTGAAGTTGACCACCTTAATGACCCCGACAGTTAACAACCAACCAACTTGTGTGTAACGCCGGGAAGAGACATGTATATCCCAACCAAAGAAATCATATCCATGACCAGATGAAAAAATTAAAGCTGACAGAAATTAAGAGCTCTGAAGTGATGTGGGACTAAGATCAAGGTAATCCAAATCAATCAACTGACTCACAATCTAACTCAAAGAATTTTCTACGAAGTCTGAAACCAATTACCCCTAAGCACAGCATTCAATAAATCACTAAACGAAGGTAAGATACTCAAAATTGCAAAATGTAAAAATGTCACCCAGTATGAGTAAGAAAAGCAGTTGAAATGTTTCCTTTGAAGTTTGCACCAGTTTTAAATGAGTACATGAAGTACAGACAAGAATGAAAAAAACTAAAGGAATACAGTCAGGATGTCATTTATCAAAGAAAATATATATATTTCTTTCTGACAAATCTATTGGAAATTTTAGAATTATATATAAGGGCTGAGATTCAATAGGTACGCACATGTACATGGAAAAGTGACTAGTTCACTGACAAAATAGAGCATAGTTTTACATGAAGCCTCTGATGGTTGAAAGTAACAAGTTGGGTGCCAACAGAGATCGGTCGCCTTGGTTGTATTCTTTCCAAATCATACATAAACGACTTGGAAAAAAAAATGGCCCCCAGATCTAAGACAGCAAAACTTGCAAACGCAACAAAAACTGGCGGTAAAGTCACAGATATGAAAGACCAAGATTTAACTCGGAGGTCTTGCCAAACTAACAGTGGTCAGAAAAGTGCATAAGATTTCTGACGAAGAAAGTGTTTACTTAAACATTTTGGAGATAAGATTACTAAATATGAAAATAAATTCTTGGAAATCCACTGACCAAAGTAGAAAAAAAATCTTTAGAGTCATTATCATATTCCAGTGTGAAGTACACTAAACAGTAATTAACAGACAGCCAGAAAGTAACGTAGCTAGAATTTATAGCTGAGAACATCGACCACAATATGTCAGAAACAATTCTGACACTTCCAAGCATCATAGTAGCTCTGGTCTCCATACTACATGAAGGACCAAGAAAACTCAAAGAGTGAAGGTTAGAGCTATCAAATGTGGGAGTTACAGTTAAAATGAGAACTAGAAAAAGTTGCTTTACCTTTAGGAAGGGCACCTGCAGTCTCGCGGAGAAGAAAAGTGAAGGAGAGGTAGTAATACAAAGATTATCAGAGATATTCTTGGCGGTAGAAGAGAGGTTGGGTAAATGGGAGATTCGCCTCATAGATAAGAGTTGTAATAACTTCAAACGGAAAATGATGATTGCAGTACAGGGACATGACAGTTTTTCCTGGTTGAATACGCTAGATCCCTTCCCCGAACAGTCTCAGAACAAGCATGGTCGAAAATTTCAGCTGCACCTTGACGAATTAAAGGTGAACGACAGATCTAGAGTAATGAAATGTAGACGGTCTGGAATATGGGTACAGTGGATGGTGATTATTCCAGATCATGAAGAACAGAAAACGTGAGGGAGTCAATTTTTTCCAAAGTCTTTGTTGGAGTATCGAAACCACCAATCCTTGTGGTGTACGTTGAAACTGTAAACAGAGTCCCCACCTAGGATCAGAATATGTCACTGTCACATATACACTCTTTAGTTATACATATTTTTTGTTTATTATATCCTTATTTGTAATGTATGCTTGAATCACAGTTATAAAGTAATCTTTTCCCATTATCGAAGTGTTTACTTACCGTAGCGGGAGGGGTAACGCGCAGTGAGAAGAGCGGCTCGGCTTGGGGTGCATGATGTAGCTGCTGCCAGGTGGTGAGTCAGGCGGACGCCTTCCCTAGACAACCTGCCACAAACAAAAGAGCAAGCATTACTTTTAGTGTTTATGTAAGTTTTATGTATGTATAAAAAATTTAGCAAATGTTCATTCAAAAAACAATAGCTTTCAAAATTTAACAAATTACTACATAAGAGAAAAACACAATATTGCCGAAAACGCAGGTGTGGCGCGTGTTGTTACCTGCTTCACTGTTGACATTAGCCGTTCGAAGTTTCCGTCGCACCACTCGTTTCCCTTTCATCAGTTATGTATGCTATACAGTTTTTTTATTTAGTATTTCAAGAATATATATATATATATATATATATATATATATATATATATATATATATATATATATATATATATATATATATATATATATATATATATATATATATTTTGCTTTCCGAGATAATGTCCTCGACTTCCACACATTCTTCATGGCTCCCATAATTTTCGCCCCCTCCCCCACCCTATGATCCACTTCCGCTTCCATGGTTCCATCCGCTGCCAGATCCACTCCCAGATATCTAAAACACTTCACTTCCTCCAGTTTTTCTCCATTCAAACTCACCTCCCAATTGACTTGACCCTCAACCCTACTGTACCTAATAACCTTGCTCTTATTCACATTTACTCTTAACTTTCTTCTTTCACACACTTTACCAAACTCAGTATGTTTGAAGGAATAGTGGTTCCAACAATGTTGTATGGCTGCGAGGCGTGGGCTATGGATAGAGTGGTGCGCAGGAGGATGGATGTGCTGGAAATGAGATGTTTGAGGACAATGTGTGGTGTGAGGTGGTTTGATCGAGTAAGTAACGTAAGGGTAAGAGAGATGTGTGGAAATAAAAAGAGCGTGGTTGAGAGAGCAGAAGAGGGTGTTTTGAAATGGTTTGGGTACATGGAGAGAATGAGTGAGGAAAGATTGACCAAGAGGATATATGTGTCGGAGGTGGAGGGAACGAGGAGAAGAGGGAGACCAAATTGGAGTGGAAAGATGTAGTGAAGAAGATTTTGTGTGATCGGGGCCTGAACATGCAGGAGGGTGAAAGGAGGGCAAGGAATAGAGTGAATTGGAGCGATGTGGTATACCGGGGTTGACGTGCTGTCAGTGGATTGAATCAGGGCATGTGAAGCGTCTGGGGTAAACTATGGAAAGCTGTGTAGGTATGTATATTTGCGTGTGTGGAAGTATGTATATACATGTGTATGGGGGTGGGTTGGGCCATTTCTTTCGTCTGTTTCCTTGCGCTACCTCGCAAACGCGGGAGACAGCGACAAAGAAAAAAAAAAAAAATGTATATATATATATATATATATATATATATATATATATTATCATCCAACAGCCAGGATTCGAACTCAGGACCTTTTGTATGGTAGTCGCCAACGCTAACCGATAGGGTATGATCACACTTGATAGGGAAATGACTATTCGATTAGAAGTTCTCGAATACCTTTCGTTTCACATCCTTAAGCAAAGGGGTCTTCACTGGTCAAATCCAATCAGGCTCACATTACGAGCAGCCAACATTTTACAGAACCTTACTGTGTAAACGAAGAGGTATATGAACACGAAGATGATGCATAAGAACGCGCATTTTCAAAGAACACATAATACCCTCTAACATCCAGGATTCGAACCCAGAGCCTTTTGCGTGGTAGTCAGGTACGAATAAGGTTCCAGCCTTTTAATCTGGAACCCAAAAGTTCGGCTTGCTTCTTAGACAAATTTAAATCGCGGACGAGATCATTAAAATCTCCTCGACTCAGCAAATGTGGTTCACTTGAAGAACATCTTGCTTCAAATATTGGATCCATATTGTCCTCTATTTGGTCTACTTTCTCATCACGAGACTCATCGTCACTCAGTGTCATGTTTCTTGGAGCTCTGGCACAGGTGGTCCTGACTGTGAGGTACTGGCCTCATAGGAGATGGTAAATCAGTATATTTAACAGTATGCTTGGATTCTGATGTAATACCATTTATATTTCTCAGGCAGAAGAGGCAATACGAAGCGTGATCTTTGGGTTCTCTCCAAACCGTAGGAATGGCAAAAGGCATCCGGTTTGAGCCATTTGCCCATGCTGTAAGAAGCCTGACACACGTGACACAACAAATATGAGGGCCAAACTTTTATCCTGGCCACCAACTTTACAACAAAAGTAATGCTCATAGCATTTTTTGATGGGCGTGAAAGAACGTTTTTGAGATATGAATGTCAATTCACCGCAATGTAGCTGAAAGAATTCGGAGTATTTATAGTTTCTCGGCATTATAAATGTGGATGGGGTATCAGCACAACACTTGAATACACAAAAGCACAATCTGTCAACATAGTGGTAAAGACACTATTTACACATTGAGTTCTAACCTGCAACTGACAGAGAACTGCTATTCGGGAGTGGGCACTGTTTGAATGTCCCAACATTCCCAGTCGTGTTTCTGCGGGCCCCTGGTGACTCATTTATCTAGGAGCGTGCTTTCATAAAGAAGCTATTGCACTTCAAAAACAATGAAAATAGCTGTTTGTTAAACTTTTGGTTTCAAGTGCTCCGTAGAGCACTGACATATATGATGTACGTACTTATGTGCGAGTAAGCTAGAACAAAAAAGAAATATTGATAGAGAAATTCTGAAAACCTACTTGGATTCAGCGTGCAAAAATACACAAGAAACATTTTTTTTTCTTCATAGGACAAAATGTTATTGCTTTAGCTTTTATGTTATCAACTAAAACTTATTTTCCTTCAAAAACGATAGACGATCTCATGATAACGTACTTCTAAGCAAGAGGATAATTAAATCTCAAAGGAATCTGAATAGTTTCTATGATTTCTTTCATCTGAATAATCAAAGAAAAAAAAAAACACGTTAAGTTCTTTAAAATGAATACGTTATTACGTACGACTCATGCGAGCTTTTCGTCATTGTCTTGGCGAGTTCACAATTGCCACTACCCCCTTGAGCGAATTCTGTTGTTGCTTGTTGGGTTTTACGGCCAGCGACCTAAGAGGAAGGTCATAAGGCCCGCATCCCTATTTGATATGTGATTGAAATCATCCCTATATACCTATACTAAAAAAAAAAAAAATGAGATCCTGTCGCCTCATTCTAGAAGAATGTTCACAAATCATGGATACGCATATGCTGTGTTCATCACATACCAAAGTCATTTACCAGGGCTGGATTAAACCTGTGGAGGACTTAAGGCGAACATTCTGTAGGACTAGAGGCCGGAATGAAACTGTTGATTCGAGGTATAACGCTGAGGTGTAAATGCATGAAGTTCCCATTATCCAAGAAAAGGAAGTTTATTTTCAAGCAAACTAGAACGAAAGAACATAACCAACAAATTACGATATATCTGGTATCATCACAATAGAGAAGGGAGAGAAAATACTAAAAAGTTTATTCATTCACCTTGCTTGTTGTCGCTTGTGGGAACACGCCTAGCATACATCCGCCACATATGAGCTTCGTCTAGAATGTTGGAACAGTTGCCAATTAACCTTATTCATCCGCAAGTGAAACCCATGTCTCTCGATTTGAGTATGTGGTATGATAGAATAAAAAACGAATTCAAAAGTAACTTGCAGTTAGTGAGTCGAGACAAAGAGAAATAGCGTTAATCCTTCTTACATGTACTTAAGGAAGTCGATTCATTACAGTTTTTTTTCTTTCTGCGGTGACACACACACACACACACACATCGAGACCACCTTCTTTAGTGTGACCTATGCTCATTATTTACATTTGTTTGAGTCGACGATCTTCATCATCCATGTATCAGACCAACTTTCTACTCTTTCGAGGTCCCCTTGTAAATGAACAAATAAAGAGATAATGGATGTAAGGCAGCCATATGACTGAAAATATACTCAGCTGAGGTATTACAGATATCAGATATCACAGACCTGGAAGGCCTCAAGTTGATGGTTACTAGTCAACGAATCACACTTTGGATAAGCATATGGGCGAGGTATAAACAAACATTTACAGAGTCCATGTTTTCTTTCTTACATTTTGAGGTTGATTGACCCTCAAGTGATGAACAGTTACAGTACTACAGTGGTTGACATACCACATAGCCTAATTAACTGGAAACTGAGCAGTTCACTTGCATAGCTATGCACTTATTCATGGATTGTTTTAAGATGTTTACAATGGTAGGTATAGGACTGGTCTTACATCTGTCAATATGAGCTCTGATAGGAACAAGTCGATTGTGGTGACGAACCGCGTGCACTCCGTGGTGGAGAGGCATCGGGAGAGGAAGTGTCCTGACCGAGAGGGTGTTAGCAGTTTACTGCCAACAGGTTCAGCGAAATTAGGGTCTCTTGGTAGGTGTTGTAAGAAGGGCCCAGCATGATTTTGCATACCCTTATCTGCATTCTTTTTAACAAGTTCCTCTGTATAGCTGCTCATGGGGAGGACCAGGTTGGGAAGCCTTGGTGAACTTAGGTAGAGTGGAGATGGTCTAGAGACATTCCTGGGATCAATCGGTGGGATGCCCAGTAATTTCAGTGATGACTCCTCCACTTTAGAGCTTCGCCTGTTTGTGACACCAAGAAGACTGAAGTCTCTGACAACACAGAGGATGTCAGGGCCTAGCGGGATATCAGGGGACAGGATGTTGTCTGCACCCAGGTTGATGGGCATCATCACAGTCTTGCTGTGGTTGATGGTGATGTCATTGGCCGTAGTCCACTCTTGATGGGTTGTTGATGATGTGCTGGAGAGTTGTTGTTGATAGTGATGCCAAAGGTGGAGTCGTCTACCTACTTCCAGCGGAGGTCTGTGACCGCCAGGGCATTATTAACGAGAAGGAGTAAACATAGTGGCCTCATATTGATACTCAGGGGTACAATGCATGTTAGGGGTAGTGAGCACAGTCACGCTTGCCCGTGTGTATGCACTCATGAAAGTCCAGAGCCGGTATGTACAAGGTCAAAAGACGGGGCAGCACGAGTGTAAACCACACACACACACACACACACACACATACCACACCCACCCACCCACCCACACACACACACACACACACACACACACACACACACAAGCACAATAATGAGAATGGGTCACAGTCGAAGAAGGCCTCGATATGAACTGACGTCATATAGCAGGATACAAACTGCAGGACTTTGTGCGTGCGAGTGACTGTTGTTAGAGACCAAACTTCAGATGAGCATTATCATGGTGACCAAATCCTCTGCTTGCAAGCATCGGAGTCATGGACAGGGAACATTCATGAACCTGTTAACATCATACGTTAAACCGAAACGAGAATGTCCTTTTCAAGTTTGGTAACCGCACCAAAGAAAAGAAAAATTCATAAAGGAGGTGCGGAGGAGATAAGCAAAGAAATTGCCAGATTTAAAGGGAAATGCTAGAGGCCTTAAATTTGACCACTTGATCTCAACCTTTTAAGACACTGAAACAGACTATGACATAAGCAGTGAACTGTTCTTCGAAAGATGTAGGAATAGAACATCCAGAGGGAAAAAAAAATAAAGCAAAAAACTTGTTAAGAAAGATGTGAAAAAGTACTCTTGTAGTATATGATGGGTAGATGAAAGAAAGAAATTATATGAAGACATGTCTTATGCAGACAGCTTAAAGAATTCTAAAAACTCATATGATAGTTGAGAATGGTGAGGAAATTAAGACTCACTAGATGCGTATCCAGAATCTGGGCAGGGGAAATGGAGACTCATCAATTCATGATAATGATACAAAAGCTCAAAACAGGAATGGTATGCACGTAAACACTCAGTATATCGGAAATCATTATATTTTTTGAGCTATCTGGATGTCGTATTCAATCAGTAACATTAATGTGATTTTCTTGATGTTGAAAACGACGTATTACATGCACATTTAGACTAATGATCAGTAACATATAAAATATGGATTATATTTGATGTCCTAGAATAGCTGATAGTAGTAAATAAAGCGAGTTTTGTTTGATGAAACAAAATACTATCCATTGCCGGACAGAATTTTTTTTACTGTAAAAAAACAGTATCTAAGAAACGACTGAAACGTTTCATAGCTCAATGGTGTAAACCATTGAAACAATGTTTTAGATATCTGGGAGTGGATCTGTCAGCGGATGGAACCATGGAAGCGGAAGTGGATCATAGGGTGGGGGAGGGGGCGAAAATTTTGGGAGCCTTGAAAAATGTGTGGAAGTCGAGAACATTATCTCGGAAAGCAAAAATGGGTATGTTTGAGGGAATAGTGGTTCCAACAATGTTGTATGGTTGCGAGGCGTGGGCTATGGATAGAGATGTGCGCAGGAGGATGGATGTGCTGGAAATGAGATGTTTGAGGACAATGTGTGGTGTGAGGTGGTTTGATCGAGTAAGTAACGTAAGGGTAAGAGAGATGTGTGGAAATAAAAAGAGCGTGGTTGAGAGAGCAGAAGAGGGTGTTTTGAAATGGTTTGGGCACATGGAGAGAATGAGTGAGGAGAGATTGACCAAGAGGATATATGTGTCGGAGGTGGAGGGAACGAGGAGAAGAGGGAGACCAAATTGGAGGTGGAAAGATGGAGTGAAAAGGATTTTGTGTGATCGGGGCCTGAACATGCAGGAGGGTGAAAGGAGGGCAAGAAATAGAGTGAATTGGAGTCATGTGGTATACAGGGGTTGACGTGCTGTCAGTGGATTGAAGCAAGGCATGTGAAGCGTCTGGGGTAAACCATGGAAGGCTGTGTAGGTATGTATATTTGCGTGTGTGGACGTGTGTATGTACATGTGTATGGGGGGGGGGGGGGTTGGGCCATTTCTTTCGTCTGTTTCCTTGCGCTACCTCGCAAACGCGGGAGACAGCGACAAAGTATAAAAAAAAAAGAAAAAAAAAAAAAAAAAAAAATATATATATATATATATATATATATATATATATATATATATATATATATATATATTATCCCTGGGATAGGGGAGAAAGAATACTTCCCGCGCATTCCCTGCGTGTCGTAGAAGGCGACTAGAAGGGGAGGGAGCGGGTGGCTGAAAATCCTCCCGTCTCGGTTTTTTTTTTTTTTTCAAAAGAGTTTTGGAGAGAGGGGCAAGTATGCAGTCTGTTGTGAATGAGAGGGCTTGGAAACTGAGTCAGTTGTTGTTCGCTGATGATACATCGCTGGTGGCTGATTCGGGTGAGAAACTGCAGAAGCTGGTGACTGAGTTTGGTACAGTGTGTGAAAGAAGAAAGCTGAAAGTGAATGTGAATAATAGCAAGTTTACTAGGTTCAGTAGGGTTGAGGGGCGAGTCCATTGGGAGATGAGTTTGAATGGAGAAAAACTGGAGGAAGTGAAGAGTTTTAGATATCTGGGAGTGGATTTAGCAGCGGATGGAATCATGGAAGTGGAGGTGAATCACAGGGTGCAGGAGGGGGCGAAGGATCTGGGAGCTTTGAAAAGTGTGTAGAAGTCGAGAACGTTACCTTGGAAAGCAAAAATGAATATGTTTGAAGGAATAGTGGTTCCAACAGTGTTATATGGTTGCGAGGCGTGGGCTATAGATAAGAGTTGTGCGGAGGAGAGTGGATGTGTTGGAAATGAGATGTTTGAGGACAATATGTGGTGTGAGTTGGTTTGATCGAGTAAATAATGAAAGGGTAAGAGAGATGTGTGGTAATAAAAAGAGTGTGGTTGAGAGAGCAGAAGAGGGTGTATTGAAATGGTTTGGTCACATGGAGAGAATGAGCGATGAAAGATTGACATTGAGAATATATGTGTCAGATGTCGAGGGAACGAGAAGTGGGAGGCCAAATTGGAGGAGGAAGGATGGGGTGAAAAAGATTTTGAGCGATTGGGGCCTAACATACAGGAGGGTGAAAGGCGTGCAAGGAATAGAGTGAACTGGAACGATGTGGTATACCGTGGTCGACGTGCTGTGACCAATGGATTGAACCAGGGCATGTGAAGCGTCCGGGGTAAACCATGGAAAGTTTTGTGGGGCCTGGATGTGGAAAGGGAGCTGTGATTTAGGTACATTACACATGACAGCTATAGACTGTGAACGAATGTGGCCTTTGTTGTCCTTTCCTAGTGCTACCTCGCGCATGCGCGGGGAGAGAGGGGTGCCATCTCATGTATGGCGGGGTGGCGACGGGATGGATGAAGGCAGCAAGTATGAATAAGTACATGTGTATATATGCATATGTCTGTGTATGTATATGTGTGTATACGTTGAAATGTATAGGTATGTATATATGCGTGTGTGGGCATGTGGGTATATACATGTGTATGTGGGTGGGTTGGGCCATTCTTTCGTCTGCTCCCTTGTGCTACTTCGCTAACGCGGGAGACGGCGATTATACGAAAAGTTCCCAGGTGCACTTTCGTGTAATAATCACATCATCAGGGGAGACACAAGAGAGAAATATAACAGTCAGTTGATAAACATCGAAGAGACGTCCTAGCTTCGTCTCTTCGATGTATATCAACTGACTGTTATATTTCTCTCTTGTGTCTCCCCTGATGATGTGATTATTACACGAAAGTGCACTTGGGAACTTTTCGTGTTTCATTTTCCCCGTGGACTCATAGGAATATATACATATATATATATATATATATATATATATATATATATATATATATATAGGCATGTATATGTGCGAGGGAACGAGAAGTGGGAGGCCAAATTGGAGGAGGAAGGATATATATATATATATATATATATATATATATATATATATATATATATATATATATATATATATATATATATATATATATATATATCTCCTTTTTTTCATACTATTTGCCATTTCCCGCGTTAGCGAGGTAGCGTTAAGAACAGAGATCTGGGCCTTAGAGGGAATATCCTCACCTGACCCCCTTCTCTCTCCTTCTTTTGGAAAATTAAAAAAAAACAAGAAAGGGGAGGATTTCCAGCCACCCGCTCCCTCCTCTTTTAGTCGCCTTCTACGACACGCAGGGAATACGTGGGAAGTATTCTTAATCCCCTATCCCCAGGGATAATATATATATATATATATATATATATATATATATATATATATATATATATATATTTTTTTTTTTTTTTTTGCTTTGTCGCTGTCTCCCGCGTTTGCGAGGTAGCGCAAGGAAACAGACGAAAGAAATGGCCCAACCCACCCCCATACACATGTATATACATACGTCCACACACTCAAATATACATACCTACACAGCTTTCCATGGTTTACCTCAGACGCTTCACATGCCCTGATTCAATCCACTGACAGCACGTCAACCCCGGTATACCACATCGCTCCAATTCACTCTATTCCTTGCCCTCCTTTCACCCTCCTGCATGTTCAGGCCCCGATCACACAAAATCTTTTTCACTCCATCTTTCCACCTCCAATTTGGTCTCCCTCTTCTCCTCGTTCCCTCCACCTCCGACACATATATCCTCTTGGTCAATCTTTCCTCACTCATTCTCTCCATGTGCCCAAACCATTTCAAAACACCCTCTTCTGCTCTCTCAACCACGCTCTTTTTATTTCCACACATCTCTCTTACCCTTACGTTACTTACTCGATCAAACCACCTCACACCACACATTGTCCTCAAACATCTCATTTTCAGCACATCCATCCTCCTGCGCACCACTCTATCCATAGCCCACGCCTCGCAACCATACAACATTGTTGGAACCACTATTCCTTCAAACATACTCATTTTTGCTTTCCGAGATAATGTTCTCGACTTCCACACATTCTTCAAGGCTCCTAGAATTTTCGCCCCCTCCCCCACCCTATGATCCACTTCCGCTTCCATGGTTCCATCCGCTGCCAGATCCACTCCCAGATATCTAAAACACTTTACTTCCTCCAGTTTTTCTCCATTCAAACTTACCTCCCAATTGACTTGACCCTCAACCCTACTGTACCTAATAACCTTGCTCTTATTCACATTCACTCTTAACTTTCTTCTTTCACACACTTTACCAAAGTCAGTCACCAGCTTCTGCAGTTTCTCACATGAATCAGCCACCAGCGTTGTATCATCAGCGAACAACAACTGACTCACTTCCCAAGCTCTCTCATCCACAACAGACTTTATACTTGCCCCTCTTTCCAAAACTCTTGCATTCACCTCCCTAACAACCCCATCCATAAACAAATTAAACAACCATGGAGACATCACACACCCCTGCCGCAAACCTACATTCACTGAGAACCAATCACTTATATATATATATTTCGTGCGAGTGACTAAAAGTGTTAGAATAATCGTAGGATTATATGAATCATCATCATTAATGTTACTGTAAACGGGATACTGGACACGCCATTGGGCTCCTTCCCCGGACAGCACAAATAGGTAATTTACACACACACACACACACACACACAGTGGTGGTGGAGTACCTGTCTATATTGGGCGTGTTGATAGTGGTGTTGCCGTAGCAGCCTAGGTCACCGATACCGAGGTCATCCGCCAGCAACACCACCACATTGGGCCGTTTCTGTCCCTGACGCCCGCCGCCATCCACTCCTGCTGCCACCGATATCCAAACCACTACCACCCACAGTTGTACCTTCGTCATAGTTCCACCTCTGGAAAAGCAATACCAACACATTCCATGTAATCAACCCTTACAACACATCAGAATTTCCTAGACGCATAGTAACTAACGTGAGGTAAAAGAACAAAAAACACTGGTACACAAAGGTTCAACTAATGGGTAAGATAACGTGACCTTTGACATGCCTCTCAAGAAAGCAGGTGTGTTGCGTGTTGTTACCTGCTTCATACTTGTCATTAATGGTTCGATGTTTTCGTGCCATAAGTTATTTTCTCTTTCATCAGTTATCATGTTCAAAGTAAAGTGAATATATTTTGTATTTCAAGATTACGTACATATAATAATGACATCTTTTTCAATTCTCACTCTCTGTTTAACTGAGTGTCATTATTATATAAAATCACACAAGAGAAAACCTGTTCCCAGCATCCATTCACTAGCTGTCATGTGTAATGCACCAAAACCACAGCTCCCTATCCACAACCAGGCCCCACACACCTTTTCATGGTTTACCCCGGACGCTTCACATGCCTTGGTTCCGTCCACCGACAGCTCGTCGACCCCTGTATACGACATTATTCCGATTCACTCTATCCCGTGCACTCTTTTCATCTTCATGCATGTTCAGGCACCGATCGCTCTAAATCTTTTTCACTCCAGCCTTCCATCTCCAATTTGGTCTCCCCATTCTCATTGTTCCCTTCAGCTCTGACACATACATCCATATATCCTATTTGTCAACCTTTCCTAACATTTTCTCCATATGTCCAAACCATTTCAGCACACATTCTTCGGTTCTCTCAACAAGGCTCTTTTCATCAACACATTACTCTCTTACCCTTTCATTACTACTCGATCAAACCACCTCACACCACATATTGTCCTCAAACACTTCAGTTCCAACACGTCCAACTTCCATCGCAGACTTATCTATAGCCCATGCCTTTGTTCGTATAATAATGTTGGTACGTTCAAACATAGTCATTATTGCCTCGTAAGTTGACGATCTCTTTCTACACATTCTTCAGCGCTCCCAGAAACCTCGCCCCCTCAACCACCCTATGACTCACTTCTGCTTCCATGGTTCCATTCGCTGCTATGTCCATTCCCAAGATTCAAAAACACTCCACCTCCTCCAAATTATAGGTAGAATGATGGAGTGAAAAAGATTTTGAGCGATCGGAGCATGCAGGAGGGTTAGAAGTGTTCAAATGACAGAGTGAATGGGAACGATGTGGTATACCGGGGTCGACGTGCTGCCAATGGACTGAACCAGGGTATATGAAACATCTGAGATAAACTATGGAAAGATCTGTGGGACCTGGATTTGGATAGGGAGTTGTAGCTTCTGTGCATTACACATGACAGATAGATAAAGTGAACGAATGTGGCCTTTTTTGTCTGTTTTCCTGGCATTACCTCGCTGACTCAGGGGTAGCGATGCTATTTCCTGCGGGATGGCGTGGCGCCGAAAATGGACGAAGGCTATGAGTACATGTGCATATATATATATATATATATATATATATATATATATATATATATATATATATATATATATATATATGGCTGTGTATGTATATGTCTATATGATGATATGTATACGTACGTACATGAGCGTATATGTATATATGTAAGTATATGAGTAGATGGGTCTTTCTTCGTCTGTTTCCTGGCGTTACCTCGCTTACGGCAATCAAGTATTCTATATATATATATATATATATATATATATATATATATATATATATATATATATATATATATATATATATATATTACTTGACCGCAAAGTTTATTCTTTCAAATTCCTTACTGATAGCATGTGCATTTAGATACAGCAATGAAACACCAGCTGAGGTATCTGACCACACATGAGTTATGAAGGAAATCTTGCTGTCCTGCTTCACTACATCAAATCAGTTTTTTTCCTTTCAATTGTAAAAAGACTAATATATGTCTGCATTTGATATCAATGAGGAATAAAAGAAGTTTCGTTGCTTCAGCCTGTACTGTGGAGCACCTTCAGCCATCAGTTTCATGAATCCAAATTACTCAAAACGATTGATTGGTAAATCATCCATTCCTAACATTTCTGCTACACATTTATCCAACTTCTTTGATTTAAAGTTAGAAGCACCCAACAGTTTTCCTCTCTGAAAATATTTAACATTTCTTTGCTTAATGTTTGACTTCACTTTTTGTAATTTTTTTCTTTAGTTTCTCCTCTTTCTTTCTTTCTTCTACTTCTAAGTCTTCAAATTGTTTTTGGGCATTGATTTCAAATGATTTTTTCAAAGACGTAATTCCACGTCCGTTTCGTGAATAATCTTTTTTCGCACAAAAGACACTGCGCTAAGGGCTTTGGTTGATCCACGAAGTACTTCCATACTTGACTGTTTCTTGGCGCCATCGTACATAAAAGTCAGTAAGATTTGGAAAATTTGATTATTTTACTTCAAGCACTTTGATCGACTGACACACAACCTAACCCTGAAGGAAGCTCCCCTACACTGCGGCCAGTGCGTGGTGATTTCGCCACAACACTTTCCACGAAGAAGCGCTCAGCATTGCCAGTTCTTGTTTTTCAGTCTTCATTTGTACAGCCATCAAATCCTCTTTGTGTGGTAAGGATGCGGATATTTATCAAATGGCAAACGCGGAAGTGGATGTGGATGTATATCTTATCACAAACGTAGAAGCGGATGCGGATGCAGTCGCGGATTTATAAAATGATGTCATAAAATTTACAAATCCATTTCGCACATCACACGTAGATGTTCCTCTAATGCTTGTCATCACTTGCCTCTCCAACCGTTCTTCTTATGCTATTAACTTGGATCCTAGTTTTTGCTTTTTGAACTTTCAATGTGGTGACCACTCGTGTACTGCATATGTTTTTCATCGTAAGTAAAAATCTTGATTTATGTAGTACCACAAACATTCCTTTGTTCACATACTTAAAAGCATTTTCAGTTCGTTCTATCATTCAGTTATGTTTGCTGCTGGCTTTAGAAACACAGATCGTTCTTTATCGAGCATTATAATCATTACAATCACACTTCAAGCCCTCGTTTTCTTTCATCGAAACTAGACACGTTTGGATACGTTTTTGAATAATCTTGCGTTTTTCATCATTTGTTAAACTTGTCACATCAGTCTTGAAAGTAATTTCAGTCCTCTTGTACTATTTCATTGTCCCAGGAGCTTTCTATCCTCCTTTACACTGTAAGACTTGAAAAAAAAGAAAATCTGGTGGTTTATTTTTCTTAAAAAAGGTAATTCATATATGCTACAGATAGTATTAGTCTAAACTCGCGAACTACCGGTAGTGCGGCACTCTGCATCACATATTTCATGTCAGAATGAATAGATAAATAGATAAACCCTTTGAAACGCTGTAATTCCAACTTGGTTTCGCCTTGCCACATAGTCGAATTGTATCTTGAAATCTAAATTTCCATATCAGTACAGTTGTTACCGCTGGCATTTTCTTATTCGTCGAAGTATTCCAATGATTGTGTTAAATCATCTTCCCGGCCTAAATCTACCATTTGATTTTACTATTTGATTAGACGTTCCTCTTTAGTCTTACATTTTGTAAGGAAAGGATGTCACATGCCAGAATGATGATAATACTAATAAACGTTTTATTTACCGAGAAGGTCACATACAATATGGCATATTGCAGAACATAATGTCTTGGTTTACTATATACCTACCTCTAGCACAAATGATTTCCAATGTAATTAAAAATATTCATGACAATTAAACTAGTGAAAAAGTTAAACCAGCAAAGACAAATATTAAGAAATAAGAACCTTACCTATTGTTAAGTATCTAACTATATATGGTACACTTAAATACCGATAACGTGTGGTTCAACAGTTCATAGATTGCAATAACTCTACTATTAGTGTTTCTGTCACGTATGTTTGTGGTAGCAGGATACAGAGGTGTCAGATTTTAGGAGATAATTTTCAAATTGTATTGTTAGTTCATCTCTCCTTTCGTATAATGACAGGGAGTTCAATCTTGCTGAGAAAAAACTTGAGTGCTGTGCTTGAGTTAAACCAAGGTGCCATACTGGGGCTGGATATTCTAGGAATGTACGTATATATCAACTGTATAATGTAAACTTTGTTTCCTTACTAAAACCAAACAGTCTTGCTCGGTACAAAACAAATATGCACCTGTTTGCTTTCGTGACCATATATTCAACGCGATCATTCCAACAGAAAGCTAAGCTAATGTGTACACCTAACAGTTTATAGCTATGCACTGTGGGTAAGTTACATCCATGTAATACTGACTGTGGAAGAACAATGGGTCGTTTTGGTGGTTAACAAACATAACCTCACATTTAAGAGGATTGGATGTCATTTTCACAGTGACACAATGACGCTCGTGCTGACTTATGGTCAGAAACGTTAACCACTACACCACAGAGGCCCGTGTGTGCACTTGTGTAATTAAACATTTATGCTGTACGGGGAGGGTTTTTCATACGTGGTGCCCCATCTCTTGAACTTTCTGTACTACCATAAAAAATCTTAAATCTATTTACGCTGTTTACAATACCCATGTCTTATTCATTTCATTCCAGGGGTTCCCATACATCTTCTTCTCATACACCACTTATGGTTTCGTGAACAACCACATACAACTATGCCCAGTTGCGTGTAAGTGGGTGTGTGTGATATTCATGCCGTTAACCTACTTGCTAGCTCTGCGTTTTGCTATGACGAATAACATCAACAAAATGTGAAAATGAAGCCAAATTTTATTATGAATTTTCAGCACTGAAAGAAGTCGAGGCAATTGTGATAATACTTAAGTGAAAGAGGCCATGACATTTGAATATTCGAGACAGGCATGGAAAACGTAAGCTTTACTTGTCACAAAATGATACCTTACTGCTTAGGAAATATTAAAGATTTATGTAAACAACTAATGATCCATTTCCTTGAACTAAACAGCGTAAGTAAAGTGAGCGTCTGCGGTACTTTCTTTAGCGAAAAACAAAAATATTATCACATTAAGCACCTTTCGAAAATTCATGCTGTGGGCATGTCATTTATGGTGATGTCAAAAAGCTTACATAAACTACGCTCAGTCTCAGGTAATGAACCCACACATTTGCCTATAGTTAGTCAATTCATAACTTACGGATGATGAGGATAATCATGTTTAATCGATGTTTTAGCGTTACCTTACTGATGACGCCCTGTTTTGATGGCAGGTCACAGCAGGTATCCTGACCTAACCTAATAATCCCCAGAGAAATGAATTTGGTGGCCCAACCTACGGCCACACCCTTGACATCTACACTCTATGTTTGGCAGTGGCAGATCAAAAGATGTTGCTGTAATTATAAATGACCAACCCCTTTCCATTAGAAGAGCCACTCTCATTCCACCAGCATGGAAAGATATCAAAGTTTGTTACATTCGATTTCGACGACCTGACCTTCCTGCCTCATATACCCGGGTATCAATGCAGTCAGGCAGTTGACTCGTGGTAAAGTGTACCACTCCAGTACCTGAAGTCTTGGCTATGTGACTCCAGACTCAAGACGCCAATTGGGTGCCAGTAGAAGTCCAAAAGGAACTCATGACGTTTCATCTTCCTGGCATCTTCCTTGTGGTGTCTCATCTCCGACGTCCACCTTTGACAGGAGTCGCGTGGAACATCGCCTTCGCTTGTCACGAGCATCAACTGTAACAAGAGACCGACTACACGTCCGCGGCGCTCCTGTAACCAACTTACCGAAGCACAAACCAGCAGCCGCCACACACACCAAGAGCCATGATGTGTGTCACAACCGCCTTCTACAGGAGCTCCATGTAGACCTGGCAGCCACACAATGCTCTCACGTTCTGCTTTATCTGACGTCTACCATCACCATCTTCGAGGCACCAGATCCAAGACCATCTCGTACATCTCGGCCGGCCAAAACTAAGCTTTCCTTTCCCTTTATAATCCTACTTCCCCCGTAACTCATTAATCCTGGGCTATTTCAGTTTATGTACCGTGATTACTATAGCATTCTTCTTATTCACCGTGTTTCCATGCCTCTTTCTTAGCTGTACCACTCCAACAACCCAACTAGAACACCCGCTATAATACAACTATGAAGGAACAAGAACACTAAGTGTTAATCTTTCATTTACCATTTTTTTTTTTTTTTTGCGTACAGGAAATAGTTTTCAGTAATCTAAGCTAACTATATGTTTAACTCGCAGTTTGAAATTACTTGCAAGTAACAAGTCTTTGTGCTGTTTGTTTACCCTGTGTTTATCTGCATTATTATCATTTTCATTTAACCTTCGTTTAAGCTCAGCTTGTAGCAGAAGGGAAACCTTAGTTTAGCAGACAGGACGAGAAAATCAATAATAGAATTACGGATTCTGACGTAAAGGGATTTTATGAAATACAGTTGGCACTGAATGATAGTAGACTTGCAGCTTTTGATGAGACTGAGCATAATATAAGAATATGTGAGACATGTTGAAATACACAATTATAAGAAAGCGGTTCAGGATCGTATGTTTTGGAAGCGGCGCTATGTAAACAAAAAGGTGAACTTGATGGTCATGTTAGCAGTTGTCGAATACTAAGTCATTTGCAGATTTAGCTTCAAAATTACGACGACAGAGAAAGGGAACACCAAATTCTTGAAAATCCTAAGTATATCTTGGAAACTCCCGTAAAGAAAAGAGGATGGCTACGTTTTTCGGTGAGGTGAGATTTGCTTCCTCTAGAGCTTATGATGAAAACGACGACGACGACGACAGTGATACAGTTGACGAGACGTGAGTTGAAAATCATAATTTTCTATTTCTGGTTAATGAGACTTTCCGAGGTAAAGTAGTGCTGGTAAAGATGCAGCATAGGGGAATCACAGCAGTAACAAACGGTATATCTTTGAATTAATCGCTTGACAGTGGATTCTCTACAGTTGGTATATTTGATATTGAGTAGGGGGAAGGAAAAGGGGCCACATAGGACAGTCGGCCAACAGTACGTGGAAAGAGTGTAACTGAAGACAATAGCCACCCTAACCTAACCTACTTAAAGGTTGAGGGCGAGCTTGAAGGTTATGTTGTGGAGAACATTGGGTTGGATTGCTATCTTTACGGTTCTCTTTACTCATTATCTTATGGGGTAATTGTCTTTCAGGGCCACGGTAGCACTTGGGAGGAGTTCATGTATTACTCCACTGACTCATAACTTAATAAAAATCAAGTGGGTTGAATTTGAAGGAAATCTGGGGTTAAAGACAAGGAAAGTCAATTGAATTGAGTGTATACTATCCATACTAAATCTAATCTAATCAACCATAACCTTTGTAGTGAAGTTCTAGTATAAGGGCACAGTAGAATAACGTATGGATTTGGAAGAAAAGCATATCAGTGAACTTATGCTTAGAAGACATGTTGTAGGCTGGGGGAGCTTGATTTGGAACATTATTTTATTCCTTCTTTAATAAATGAAAGTGGGGAGGGCTTTGATGATATGAAAAAGTGTAGGATGATATGTTTTATACTTGGTTGCTGTTTCTTCCCGCATTAGCAAGGTAACGCCAAGAACAGAAGAAGAAAAGACCACATCTGCTCACAACCATTCTCTAGCTGTCATGTGTAATGCACCAAACCCATAGCTCTGTGTCCACAACCAAGCCTCACAGACCTTTTCATGGTTTACCCTGGATGCTTCTCATTCCTGGTTCAGCCCATTGACAGCATATGGGATGATATAGAGTAAATTGCCTCAAGGATTTAACTGAACATATGAAAATATCATCAAAGCTCCCTCATCTACTTAAATTTACTAAACACTTGATGTTATTCAGGGAAATGTAAATGTTACAATGTTTGCAAATAGTTGTTCAAAACCTTATAGTACTATTTTTTTGTAGATATCTCAGTGTTTTCTAAAATCTCCAAATTCCATCTCACTGTTGAGGGGGCTGTGAAAACACCGAGCTTGGAGTGATGTTGGAGGGTGTGATAGCCAGGGAGTACATGGAAAGGACAGGTAATAGGAGGCCTAATAGTCCATAACAAAGGGATCTGTATCAAAACAAACAAACAAAAAAATAGTTATATTTTAGTAGAAACATGATAACAAAGCAGAGGGCACTTCCCGACCTACCTCTGCCTCAAGCTCAAATGCCTGCAGAGAAAGATATATAAAAAAAAAAACATTCAGTAATACGGTAAAATACTCACATGGAATTTTTGTGAGAAAGTGTGACTTGGAAAAAGTTCCCTAACTGTTTCATGGCATTTGCTCTGTTGCTGGATTCTGACAAAATAAAAGTATAATGGGAACATTAATTTTATTGTCTCTTTTTTAATTTGCTCAAGTTTATTTTTATCTGTGCCCAGGTTTGATGTCCAGCATAGGCCAGGCAGCAAATCAAGGAAATGAGACAAAAATGTTGTGATGTGCTGGACTTTGTCTAATTTTTAGGAGAAATTAGAGTTTTTAGTTCCTTGATAGTGAAACAAGTCTTCAATAGGGAAATTTGATAAATCCAGTATGGAATTAGTACAAAGAAACTACACAATATGAATTTACCATTGCTCTCTTTTTTGGCAGAATTTTAGCCCAGCAACATTCACTTGTTGAGAGTAGCATTGATACATCACATTAACTGTACCGATACAGTAGTATACTGGAGTTAAGATGGGTTTTGACTGAAAGCGTATTTTAGGGGTACACTGTATTGATTAACATATTGAAAGTGACATATTGTGATTTGGGGAAATTTTTTCATGGATGTTACAGCATTTTGAATCTGTGAGCATATCAGTTTATTTGTTGCAGTTAGTGGAATACTATTTTATTTGCTTACTGTTATTGACTTTGACATAAGTTAAATTCACATTTTGCCTAAAAGTACCTTGATGGTAGCTGGGGTATTGAAGGTGAGGGAAACTGTAAGGTTGCATTATTAAACATGGTGAAAATGTTTAAAGATCAACAAAATATATTTAAACCCCAGCTAACTTCTCTAAGGAGCCAACATTTACCTTATTTTTTGTAATATTTCAAAAATGTATCTCTCTAACTGTAAGGTTGCACTATAAAACATGGTGAAAATGTTTAAAGATCAACAAAATATATTTAAACCCCAGCTAACTTCTCCAAGGAGCCAACATTTACCTTATTTTTTGTAATATTTCAAAAATATCTCTCTGCTTTCATCTACTTGTTTAGGCCATGTGCTGTGCATTCAGAGGAAGACAGTTTTGTTCATTTTCTTTAGGGAAAGGTTGTAAACATAATCTTTGTTAATTTCAAATTTTCATTTGAATAAAGAATAAGATCTAGGTACACTACTCTGGTGCAAAAGTACCATTTCTAATTAGAATAATTGGAAAGCAGCTGCATGACTCAAAGCAAAAGGCTTTCTAAAGTCTTTTGAAATCAGAGCACACAATAAGTACATCATCAGTGATGTATACTTAGTATGTAACATAGGTTGTTAAGAGACATGGTTCTCCACCAGGTAGGTCCTCTTGTTTTTGGAAAGGCTTCTCTTAAGAACATGTTTCTATAAATCATTTGCTTTTAAGTCCAAATATGTTATAAATAATTGCTTGAATAATTATTTCTTGAACTTTCAGATGAGAATGATTAAAGGAAAAACTTTTAGAATGCACTCTTATTTTTCATAATTCACCAGATGGAGGATATGTATGACAATAATGGTGATATATCTCTACAATAACTTTGAATTTTAAGGTAAATTACAGACTTTAGGCAAGCTAAGATGAGGTCTTTATAGGTTACAGGGATTTTTTTTACCTCTTTTAACTCCATATTTTCTTACATTTTTAAAGCTCTCCTCACTTAAGGTGAACATACCATAGAATTGTCAGACTCATTTCTTAGTAAAATGCATGGGTACAATAGACTTCTACCAACTGTAATAAACCAGTTCATATGGCTTTTGTCTGTCATTGTAAGTCAAATTAGTAGCACTTGCAAAGTGTTTGGAACTGAAACTATTTTACCTGGCATTAGCATAGTTAGATGAAGAAGAAATATAGGAATTACAGAAGAACTTAACCAATTTGCCCCAGTTTGCCCTTATCTCAATTCACATTACCTAGCATAGTTGATAAGAAGAGGCACTTTAGTTGCTTATTGTCCTGCTAAGAGTTAAGATTTATATTAAAAAACTGTAAACTGGTGTATGTCTCCGTAATTTTTTTCATCCTGTTCCATGTGGTGTGTTATAAATTTTTCATTTGTTCCCTGAACTTGATATGATTTTCATCATCATATGTATCTTTGATTTGCAGCATTTGCAAAACATTTACAATTTCAGTACTTTTCTGCATGGGTTAATTTACGTAGTGGAGATAGAAGTATTGGCAACACAAAAGAACCTAACGGAAATTGCCTTAATCATATCAAGCCTCACTCAGCCTAACATATAACATTAGACCCTCACATTGCTTACTGTCCTGCCCCGAGGCACATTTTATATAAAGGAAATTAACTTGCAGAATTACATGTACTCGGTTACTGTATTTGATAGGTATTTGAAATTCCATTATTCACCATTCCTGAGTTATAGACAAGTAAATAATCAGTTTTCTCTCGTCAGTATGTAAATTTATGCTGCAACATGCCCTCAGATCCAATCAGTTGATCACCTCCAGACAGGGTACCTATAGTATGTTCATAACTTTTTCAGGGGATACCTGTAGTGTAATTTTGAGATTCTTTTGTTTATCATTATTGAATTATTGTTCTAGTCAGAATACACTTACATACAGATAGACATATGCAGGGGTGACAACATAATGTCCTGCAGACCATTTTTTTAGTAGCAGTACTTAAACAAAGCACTCAAAATTTATTTGTACATCAAAATTTACTTTCCTGATGGAAAAAAATTTGATGTGGTCACAGGAATCCCCAGTAAAGCAATGGCTCACAAAGCAGTGCTTGACATTTCTGACTTTTTTATTTTATCATATTCATTTCACTTAATTGCCGTCTCCCATGTTAGCGAGGTAGCGCAAGGAAACAGACGAGGAATGGCCCAGCTCACCCACATACACATGTATATACATAAATGCCCCCTTATGCATGTATACATATATATACAATTCACCATATACATACCTATACATTTCATTGTATACATATACATACACAGACATATACATATTTATACATGTACATACTCATACTTGCTGCCTTCTTCCATTCCCGTCGCCTTCATGCCACACATGAAATAGTACACTTTTTAGGTGTGCCATAGTGATTATTTTATATAGTAATGAAATATTTTAAGATGTTTTAAGCTTTTTTAGTTTTCCTGCACTCTCTAATGATTTCACAGCAAACAGTTTTTGATATATATCATACCCACTTGCTAAATACGTTTCAGTTCCTATCCCATCTGTAGGTGGTCATTTTGTAAACTGTTGCATCAGGCAGTCATCCTTGCCTTAGCTTGTTTCAGTTTTTCCTGCCTCCAAATTGGATATAGCCATCTCAGTAATATTTTATGCTAATTCACTGTTTCCCATGTAGTGAGGTAGTGGCAGTAACATACAAAAATGGAATCACTTGTTCACATCCACTTTCTAGCTGTTATGTATGATGCACCGAAACCAGAAACCCTTGCCCACAGCCAAGCCCCACAGACATTTCCTTTGTTTCCCCTCACTGTATCATATGCCCTGGTCCTGCAGGCCATTGACACCACATTTTTCCTTCTGTACCACATCACTGCAGTTCACTCAATCCTCTGTACACCTCTGATCTGCTTGTATGACTAGGGCTTAGTAACTCAATGCTGTTTTCAACCCATCCTTCCATTATCTTCTTGGTCTCCCCCTGCCTTTGTGATTTCCACTTCTGGCACTTATTTCCTCTTAATCAGTCTGTCTTCACTCCTCCTTTCCATATGTCTGTACTGTTTCAGTGCATCATGATCTGCTCTCTCAGGCATACTCTCAGTTATACTGGCACACCTCTCTTACACTGTCATTCCTTTCACAATCAACTGTCCATACACCACATTGTGCTCAAGCATTTCATTCTCAACACATCCACTCTTCATATTTCTGGTATTTATGGTCCACACTCACACCCAATTGGCACTGTTGTGATTACTGTGCCATCAAACATACCCATCTTTGCCTTTACAGACAGTTACTCTTTCCACTTACTTCTCTGCACTCAGGACCATTATCCCCTCACCTACTATATGGTTCACTTCAGCTTTCATAGTTCCAACTGCTGCCATATCCACTTCCAGGTATGTAAAACATTACTTCCGCCAGGTTTTCTTCATTCAAACTCTTTCTTTTCTCTGCTAAACCTCATGAATTTTCTTTTGTTCACAGTTACCTGCTATTTCCCCCTTTCATACACTTTCCCAAACTCGGCCACCAGCTTCTGCATTTTCTGACTCAAGTCTACCACCAACAGTACCTAACTTAACTCACAGGCTCTCCCATCCTTAGCATACTATATACCTGGCCTTCTTTCTAAGACCCTAACATTTACCTCCTTCACCATCCCATTTGTAAAGGGATTAGACAGCCATGGTGACAACACAAACCTTTGATGCAGACCCCACCTTCACCTGGAACCACTCATTCTCCTTCCCTGCCTACCTGCACACAATGGTTGCTCTTTTGATATAACTTTCCACTGCTTCTAGCAGCTTTATTCCCATATGATATATTTGTCATACCTTCCACAAAGCATTTCCATCAACCTTATCATACATTTCTTTCAGATCCATAAATGCTACAAACAAATCTCTCTCTTTCTGTAACTATTTCTAATACAGATTCTTCAAAGCAAATACCTAATATACACATATTCTACCACTTCTAAAGTCATATTGCTCCTCATCAATATGATGCTCTGTGTATGCCTTCACCCTCTCACTCACCACTTTTCCATGCAACATACGACTTATACTTAGCAAACCTGTACCTCTGTTACTCATTTACTTTTGTCACTTCATCTTCAAGTGGTTACACTGTGAGTGACTCATCTTCACTTAGGCTGCTTCATTGTCAGTAAATGGGAATAAGTAAAATCTTACTGAGGATCTCTTGCTACAAAGGAGCTAGTATTTCCCTGGTCCTGCATGGAGTGCAGTATTGAAGCTGCAGGAACTCTATAAGAGGGGTCCTGGGGTTACATAGTTATCCTTGTCATTTCTTTCTTCCCCAGGATTCCTTTCTATGAGGCTCCTGCACTGCACAGGAAGGTGGCCATTTCTACATGACAGGGTCACAGGTCATAAAGTGTGGTGATGTATGTGTGTTTTTGTCAGATGAGTATAGGGCAGTTGAGGAGTAAAGGGTTTAGGGATTTTAGAGTAGAAGTTGCATCTTTGGCATGATGGGTCTTGTGATACACTTCAGTGGTTTCTGTACTGTTGAGTGTTGGTTGGTTTTTTCAGATTAGTGAATGTGTAGTGGGTTGGAATTTAAAACTTGGTAGTTATGTTTGTTGGGAAAGGTGATCTGAGAGTTAAGGTTGTTGAAGTGGGGGAGAGGGGTTAAGTTTATATTCTTCCTTGGGGTTGGTTATGTTGTTGATTGGATGAGAAGCGTCTAGTGCCATTGGAAAGAATTGGGTACCAAGCATATTGAGGTGGGTTTGTATTGGAAATTTTGTATTTTATTTTACTGTGCAGGTATTGAATATTTATGGTTGCTAAGTTTGTAGTGATTCTTCTTAGTTATTTTATGTGGCTTGCAGCTTTTTCATACTTACTTTTGACAAAGTGGATGATCATGCAGGTGAAGCTTAGATTAGTGTGGAGCAGACAACTGTCTGGAGAGGATACAAAGAAATTATAATGTTGGATATTGACATATTATCAAATGAAATATCATAATTTACTGTAATTCAGTCATATTTCATATTTTGTGGGGAAGTTTACTGTCCATCTCATGGTTAAACCACATGTTTTGACTAAATATACTGTATAGTGAAAATTTGTATCAAGATATATGAATCCCTTAAAACTGGTGGTCTCAAAATTCAAATATTTGCATTTCGGGTTAAATCTGGATAATTTTGTTTTCAGATTCACTGATTTTCATCTTCACTTGCAAAAGGAGAGTTGTTTTATTCATGAATATTCATTGATTTCTGGGGGCAGAAATTAGTTTAAATAGTTTATGTATTTGTGCCCAAGCTAACCTAGGTTGTGCTATGTTAGATTCGTTTAAGTTACAATTAGATGGGATGCGTTGGAGTAAGTTAATAGGGTGATTTCATGAAGGAAAACTCAATAACCCAACCAGATATCACATATGTTACACAGGAAAGACATTATCACCAACATTTCTGTAGCTATGTGTGAAGAGATTTCAGTAACAGCAGTAAATTTTCTTTTGTTAATTTAAGTAAGATGAAAATCTGGAAATAAGACAGAAAAAGTATGGATAGAAATGACCAAAATCTGGTTAATTTTGTATATTTGTTTGGTGTATTTTAAGGTTCCTTAAATGCATTATATCATTTGTTTTGCATCCTTGATTTTCCGAGGCTGTTTTTCTTGATTTTTTTCTATTGCTTTGAACCATCCTTGATTTTCCAAGGCTGTTTTTCTTGATTTTTTTTTCTGCTGCTTTGAGCCATTTTTGTTTTTCTTTCTTGTCTCAACATTCTGCCTTCTTGACATAAAGATTCAGCAAATATTGTCTTCATGGTATATGTGGATATAAATCTTGATCTCAACATGACTAATTACAGATGAATTGCAACCAACATTGCAAGTTAAGTAAGACAGCCAATCTTTACACAGCTAATTTTAAGCATTATTTTTCAGGCTGCCCCAGGACACATTATAGTATTGGTTCTTGTATATCTTTAAGCATACCTGGAATGATTAGTCATGTGTTCTCCACCTTGTGTAAATTGATTACTTATAGGAGGACTACATGAGATGATGGCAAATGAGAAGTCCAGCATAGAAACATCCTTTATCTGAGGCTCCAATCTATAGTTTATGGTGTCAAACTACTTCATTGCATCCATCTATACTCTATAAGAAAGGACACATATGATGCATAATTCTAAATTTCCAACTTTAGAGCAGCTTTTTTTTTTGTAAGTTATTACCAGGTATCATACAGATATTCCATATATATTTACAGATATAGTGTGAAAGTTGAGTTGAATAAAGCAGGAGAAGATAAGGTAGCAAATGCAGAAGCTCTCATTGTCTCATATGGGACACTAGCTACAGGTTAGTTTTGAAATTGTTGAGTAGCTTCCTATGGAGTACATGCATGCTGAACCCTACACTGACATCATTATATCATCTTGAAACATTTTTATGATTGTGATATAGGATTTATGAGGTTTAGGTGGAGGCCTATTTAATCATTTAAAGTTTACTTACAAAGGTTTCTATTTTTCAGTATTCAACGGAGGATGAGAGTGTGGATAAGAAATCAAAAAAAAAACATTGAAACTGAAGCATGTCAGTTAAAATTGTATTATCTAAGTAAAGGTGCATGATAAGCTTAAGACTGTAAATGAAAGTCTTGAATGAAGTTGGTAATGTAGCTTCATTTGAGGTGTACATTAGTAGTTTCCCTAGATCTGTTTGGAACTATGAAGAATAAGTGAGAAAAAATGTTTTTCTTCCAAAACATTTTGGTATTTTCTGTAAAGGCTGCTGATATGTGCTCACCCTAACTTTCCTTGCCCTCTTTTTCAGCCCATACACCTTTGTCTTGACCTGCCTCTTTCTTTTGTAAATTTCTGCAGGACAGGGAAGAAAGAATACTACCCTTATAATTTGTGCATTTTGTAGAAAGTGGCTCAAAGCGGCAGGAGCAGGGAGTTGGAAATCTTCCCCTCCTTGTATTGCACTTTCTCTAAAAGTTGGAACAGGAGGAGCCAAGTGAGAGTGCCTATCCTCCATGAAGGCTCAGAATGGATGTCTTAATGTGTGTTGATGCATCCAGGACATGAAGAAGAATCTGTCATCTGTATTTGATGCTTCCTTGCTCATACAAGAAATGGTGAACATGTGTAGAAATTATGAAAATATGAAAATATATGTATGATATTTAATGACTTTTTGAATTGTTTTCAGATTTTTGTGAGGCACTTGTTTTATCAGAGAAGTGCATAGATGTTGGCACAGTAGTTGTGGAGAGGCAGAAATCGACAGACTGTGAAGATACAGGAGACTTTCATCCTCGCCACCCAGTGCCATCACGTTTGTTTCTGTCACCAGAATCACTTCTAATCTGTTGCATCAGCAAAGATGTAACAGCTATTGTGGCATCACGCTTTGCTCAAAAGGCAAGGATAACCTCTATTTTGTAGGTGTATAGATGGTTAGCAGCTGTGAATTACAAATGTTTTTTGTAACATTGAGGAAAGGACAGAAAATAAGAATTATTGTTTCCTTTAATATCAGAAACTGTAGACTTTTTTATAATGGCTATTATATACTACATCTCTGGAGTTCATATGTAGTAGTGACACTGTCATGATCTGCAGGCAGTGACATTATTTCTCACATTTGCTTTTTCTCTTCCAAGAGTTTGTCAAACAAACAAGCTGAAATTCTTACTTAGATTTGTTGTTAAGAAGTGATCATGTTCTGCGTTTTCTCATAACCTTTTTATATAACTGCATGGGTGAAGGGTAACTGAGGGTTCTGCTTTAAAAGTGAACTTTGAGGTAGCAGAAACGATGTTTTTGAGCTAAAATCTTCACTGGCCTTCTTCCTCTTGCATACACAGTTCATCTTTTCCTGAAGGGGATGGCTCACCTGAGGGTTCAAGACTGATGTTGTAGACAGCTGATCTTGGGACTGTGGTTGCAAGATATCATATGAGACAGGTTATAGGGTGCAGCTTTAGCATGTGATTACAGAATTATTTTTGAGTAATTTTGTAATGATTATGTTTTCTACACATTTTTACACTTAAATATGGCATATTTTGTTAAGCACCTCCTTTTCTTGCTGATGTCAGCCGTATGGCCTTGATGAAGGGTAAGTGATGATAGTAGTCTCACAATATGCTTTTTGCAAGATTAAAGCTCACGTTTATTATCATCCATCCCTCCTAAAAGTTTTCATTCTACTTTGCTTTCCTCTGTTTGGACAATCCTTCTTAAAATGCCATACACCTGTATAGCAGCTTGTATTTAATGCTCTCTACTCTACAAGCTCCTCCAACGAACTTTTGTTGTATTTTACTGTACACCATTTTTCATAAACCTCTTGGAAGTTATGCTTTACCCCTTCATTTGTAAACTTTTGAACTTTCATCCTCATTTCTCATGTAGAATATAAGGCTATCCTCTAGAGCACAGTGCTATCTTGTGATCTAGTTAGCCCCCATCATCTAACCCTCTCACTAAGTGTCATCTTGTACATCACCTTGCAAAGTATTATTACCAGAAACATATGCTTTTTTTCTCTCTTGTCTTACCTGTTCCAAGACCACATTTATTTATTGTTATCCAAGTGTCGAAAATATCTTCAGTGATTGTAGCACTCATGCCACCATTGTCTTATTTTAAGAGACCCCATATATATATATATATATATATATATATATATATATATACGTGTAGGAAGAGAGGAAAGTGATTGGTTCTCAGTGAATGTAGGTTTGCGGCAGGGGTGTGTGATGTCTCCATGGTTGTTTAATTTGTTTATGGATGGGGTTGTTAGGGAGGTAAATGCAAGAGTCCTGGAAAGAGGGGCAAGTATGAAGTCTGTTGGGGATGAGAGAGCTTGGGAAGTGAGTCAGTTGTTGTTCGCTGATGATACAGCGCTGGTGGCTGATTCATGTGAGAAACTGCAGAAGCTGGTGACTGAGTTTGGTAAAGTGTGTGGAAGAAGAAAGTTAAGAGTAAATGTGAATAAGAGCAAGGTTATTAGGTACAGTAGGGTTGAGGGTCAAGTCAATTGGGAGGTGAGTTTGAATGGAGAAAAACTGGAGGAAGTGAAGTGTTTTAGATATCTGGGAGTGGATCTGGCAGCGGATGGAACCATGGAAGCGGAAGTGGATCATAGGGTGGGGGAGGGGGCGAAAATTTTGGGAGCCTTGAAAAATGTGTGGAAGTCGAGAACATTATCTCGGAAAGCAAAATTGGGTATGTTTGAAGGAATAGTGGTTCCAACAATGTTGTATGGTTGCGAGGCGTGGGCTATGGATAGAGTTGTGCGCAGGAGGATGGATGTGCTGGAAATGAGATGTTTGAGGACAATGTGTGGTGTGAGGTGGTTTGATCGAGTAAGTAACGTAAGGGTAAGAGAGATGTGTGGAAATAAAAAGAGCGTGGTTGAGAGAGCAGAAGAGGGTGTTTTGAAATGGTTTGGGCACATGGAGAGAATGAGTGAGGAAAGATTGACCAAGAGGATATATGTGTCGGAGGTGGAGGGAACGAGGAGAAGAGGGAGACCAAATTGGAGGTGGAAAGATGGAGTGAAAAAGATTTTGTGTGATCGGGGCCTGAACATGCAGGAGGGTGAAAGGAGGGCAAGGAATAGAGTGAATTGCAGCGATGTGGTATACAGGGGTTGACGTGCTGTCAGTGGATTGAATCAAGGCATGTGAAGCGTCTGGGGTAAACCATGGAAAGCTGTGTAGGTATGTATATTTGCGTGTGTGGACGTGTGTATGTGCATGTGTATGGGGGGGGGTTGGGCCATTTCTTTCGTCTGTTTCCTTGCGCTACCTCGCAAACGCGGGAGACAGCGACAAAGTATAAAAAAAAAAAAAAAAAAAAAAAAAAAAAATATATATATATATATATATATATATATATATATATATATATATATATATATATATATGCTACCTCGCAAACGCGGGAGACAGCGACAAAGCAAAAAAAAAAAAAAAAATATATATATATATATATATATATATATATATATATATATATATATTATTTTATTTTTTTTATTATACTTTGTCGCTGTCTCCCGCGTTTGCGAGGTAGCACAAGGAAACAGACGAAAGAAATGGCCCAACCCCCCCCCCCCCCATACACATGTATATACATACATCCACACACGCAAATATACATACCTACACAGCTTTCCATGGTTTACCCCAGACGCTTCACATGCCTTGCTTCAATCCACTGACAGCACGTCAACCCCGGTATACCACATCGCTCCAATTCACTCTATTCCTTGCCCTCCTTTCACCCTCCTGCATGTTCAGGCCCCGATCACACAAAATCTTTTTCACTCCATCTTTCCACCTCCAATTTGGTCTCCCTCTTCTCCTCGTTCCCTCCACCTCCGACACATATATCCTCTTGGTCAATCTTTCCTCACTCATTCTCTCCATGTGCCCAAACCATTTCAAAACACCCTCTTCTGCTCTCTCAACCACGCTCTTTTTATTTCCACACATCTCTCTTACCCTTCCGTTACTTACTCGATCAAACCACCTCACACCACACATTGTCCTCAAACATCTCATTTCCAGCACATCCACCCTCCTGTGCACAACTCTATCCATAGTCCACGCCTCACAACCATACAACATTGTTGGAACCACTATTCCTTCAAACATACCCATTTTTGCTTTCCGAGATAATGTTCTCGACTTCCACACATTCTTCAAGGCTCCCAGAATTTTCGCCCCCTCCCCCACCCTATGATCCTTTTAAATTGTATGGGAGGGTATTGATTGAGAGGGTGAAGGCATGTACAGAGCATCAGATTGGGGAAGAGCAGTGTGGTTTCAGAAGTGGTAGAGGATGTGTGGATCAGGTGTTTGCTTTGAAGAATGTATGTGAGAAATACTTAGAATAGCAAATGGATTTGTATGTAGCATTTATGGATCTGGAGAAGGCATATGATAGAGTTGATAGAGATGCTCTGTGGAAGGTATTAAGAATATATGGTGTGGGAGGCAAGTTGTTAGAAGCAGTGAAAAGTTTTTATCGAGGATGTGAGGCATGTGTACGTGTAGGAAGAGAGGAAAGTGATTGGTTCTTAGTGAATGTAGGTTTGCGGCAGGGGTGTGTGATGTCTCCATGGTTGTTTAATTTGTTTATGGATGGGGTTGTTAGGGAGGTGAATGCAAGAGTTTTGGAAAGAGGGGCAAGTATGAAGTCTGTTGGGGATGAGAGAGCTTTGGAAGTGAGTCAGTTGTTGTTTGCTGATGATACAGCTGGTGGCTGATTCATGCGAGAAACTGCAGAAGCTGGTGATTGAGTTTGGTAAAGTGTGTGAAAGAAGAAAGTTAAGAGTAAATGTGAATAAGAACAAGGTAATTAGGTACAGTAGGGTTGAGGGTCAAGTCAATTGGGAGGTAAGTTTGAATGGAGAAAAACTGGAGGAAGTAAAGTGTTTTAGATATCTGGGAGTGGACCTGGCAGTGGATGGAACCATGGAAGCGGAAGTGGATCATAGGGTGGGGGAGGGGGCGAAAATCCTGGGAGCCTTGAAGAATGTGTGGAAGTCGAGAACATTATCTCGGAAAGCAAAAATGGGTATGTTTGAAGGAATAGTTGTTCCAACAATGTTGTATGGTTGCGAGGCTTGGGCTATGGATAGAGTTGTGCGCAGGAGGATGGATGTGCTGGAAATGAGATGTTTGAGGACAATGTGTGGTGTGAGGTGTTTTGATCGAGTAAGTAACATAAGGGTAAGAGATGTGTGGAAATAAAAAGAGCGTGGTTGAGAGAGCAGAAGAGGGTGTTTTGAAATGGTTTGGGCACATGGAGAGAATGAGTGAGGAAAGATTGACCAAGAGGATATATGATTCGGAGGTGGAGGGAACGAGGAGAAGTGGGAGACCAAATTGGAGGTGGAAAGATGGAGTGAAAAAGATTTTGTGTGATCGGGGCCTGAACATGCAGGAGGGTGAAAGGAGGGCAAGGAATAGAGTGAATTGGATCGATGTGGTATACCGGGGTTGACGTGCTGTCAGTGGATTGAATCAGGGCATGTGAAGCGTCTGGGGTAAACCATGGAAAGCTGTGTAGGTATGTATATTTGCGTGTGTGGACGTATGTATATACATGTGTATGGGGGTGGGTTGGGCCATTTCTTTCGTGTGTTTCCTTGCGCTACCTCGCAAACGCGGGAGACAGCGACAAAGCAAAAAAAAAAAAAAAAAAATATATATATATATATATATATATATATATATATATATATATATAATATATATATATAATATATATAATAATTTATATTATTTATATTTAATTTGCTTTGTCGCTGTCTCCCGCGTTTGCGAGGTAGTGCAAGGAAACAGACGAAAAAAATGGCCCAACCCACCCCCATACACATGTATATACATACACATCCACACACGCAAATATACATACCTATACATCTCAATGTACACATATATATACACACACAGACATATACATATATACACATGTACATAATTCATACTGTCTGCCTTTATTTATTCCCATCGCCACCTTGCCACACATGAAATAACATCCCCCTCCCCCCTCATGTGTGCGAGGTAACGCTAGGAAAAGACAACAAAGGCCCCATTTGTTCATACTAAGTCTGTAGCTGTCATGTAATAATGCACCGAAACCACAGCTCCCTTTCCACATCCAGGCCCCACAGAACTTTCCATGGTTTACCCCTGACGCTTCACATGCCCTGTTCATTCCATTGACAGCACATCGACCCTGGTATACCACATAGTTCCAATTCACTCTATTCCTTGCACGCCTTTCACCCTTCTGCATGTTTAGGCCCCGATCCCTCAAAATCTTTTTTACTCCATCTTTCCACCTCCAATTTGGTCTCCCACTTCTCCTCGTTCCCTCCACCTCTGACACATATATCCTCTTTGTCAATCTTTCCTTACTCATTCTCTCCATGTGACCAAACCATTTCAAAACACCCTCTTCTGCTCTCTCAACCAGTCTTTTTATTACCACACATCTCTCTTACCCTATTAATACTTACTCGATCAAACCACCTCACACCACATATTGTCCTCAAACATCTCATTTCCAGCACATCCACCCTCCTGCGCACTACTCTATCTATAGCCCACGCCTTGCAACCTTATAACATTGTTGGAACCACTATTCCTTCAAACATACCCATTTTTGCTTTCCGAGTTAATGTTCTCGACTTCCACACATTCTTCAACGCTCCCAGAACTTTCGCCCCCTCCCCCACCCTATGATTCACTTCGGCTTCCATGGTTCCATCCGCTGCCAGAGCCACTCCCAGATATCTAAAACACTTCACTTCCTCCAGTTTTTCTCCATTCAAACTTACCTCCCAATTGGCTTGTCCCTCAACCTTACTGTACCTAATAACCTTACTCTTATTCACATTTACTCTCAGCTTTCTTCTTTCACACACTTTACCAAACTCAATCACCAGCTTCTGCAGTTTCTCACACGAATCAGCCACCAGCTCTGTATCATCAGCGAACAACAACTGTCTCACTTCCCAAGCTCTCTCATCCACAACAGACTGCATACTTGCCCCTCCTTCCAAAACTCTTGCATTCACCTCCCTAACAACCCCATCCATAAACAAATTAAACAACCATGGAGACATCACACACCCCTGCCGCAAACCTACATTCACTGAGAACCAATCACTTTCCTCTCTTCCTACACGTTCACATGCCTTACATCCTTGATAAAAACTTTTCACTGCTTCTAACAACTTGCCTCCCACACCATATATTCTTAATACCCTCCACAGAGCATCTCTATCAACTCTATCATATGCCTTCTCCAGATCCATAAATGCTACATACAAATCCATTTGCTTTTCTAAGTATTTCTCACATACATTCTTCAAAGCAAACACCTGATCCACACATCCTCTACCACTTCTGAAACCACACTGCCCCTCCCCAATCTGATGCTCTGTACATACATAATCATAGAAGGCAACTAAAAGGGGAAGCAGATGGTTGGAAATCCTCCCCTCCCATTATTTAGTTTTCAAAAAAAAAAGGAACAGGGAAGTGGGCCTAGTGAGGATATTCCCTCTAAGGTTGTCCTCTGTTCTTAATGCTACCTCGCTAATGGAGGAAGTGGCCAGTATGTATGAAAAAATTATCCCAAAACATCCCTCATCAAAGTTATGTTTTACTGTTTTCCTCTTACATATAATCATTACCAATCTGTTATTATTATCTGTTTGTACTGTATGGGGAGGGACTTTTACACTTAAGGGGCCCCTTCTCTTGAACACTCTACTCTCATGCCTCTTAAATTTATGTATATTATATGCATTAACCATGTCCTCACTCAGTCTGTTCCATATCTCCAACACTCATATTATGGATTTATTTCTTTACATCCTCTTTTACAGGTTTCTTACTTAATTTCGTGTTATGTACTTTGGTTGCTCTGTCTCTACATTGCCGATCTCTTATAAAGACTTTTTAAATTTGTTCCCCTCCTCTGGACCTTTTCTATGAGTTCTTTGTAATTCTTTAGGTGCAGTGGCCAAAGTTGAGAAGCATGTTCTGGGTTTGGCCTTATATATGATATCAGTACCTTGCTAAATATTTCCTTACCCATATCCTTGAAACCTATTCTGATATTTGCTAGCAGGCAGTTTGTCTCCTTAGCTATTCTCCTGATATGGGATTCTGGTTATAGGTCAGGGATGATGTCAACTCTCAAGTCCTTTTCACACAAAATCCTGAAGCTTATTTCTTGCTAGGTAATAATCATATGGAGGCCATCTTTTGCTTTGTCCCATCCTCATTACTTTACATTTGCTTGGAATGAAATTCATCAACCATGTTTCAGACCAACTTTGAAGTCTGTATAGGTCCCCATGTAGAAGTTTCAATCCTCCTCACTTTTCATATTCCTCATGACCTCTGCATCATATGCAAACATATTCAAGTAGGATTCCATACCTACAGGCAAGTCATTGATATAAATCAAGAAGAGTAATGGTCCCAGAACTGAACCCTGTGGCAATCTGCTAGTCATCTCAAGCCATTTGGAAAAAGTTTCTCTAACATTTATCCTTTGTCCCTCCCAGTGAGAGAATCTACTACCCATAGCTGGGGTTTCCCCCCTTATTCCTTCTCAGTGATCCATCTTTTGTGTGATACAGTGTCACATAGCTTCTGGCACTCCAGATAAAGACAGTCAACTCAACCTTCCCTTTTTTCCAGGAATGAGCTCACTCTTGTAAAAACTGTTAAGATGTTAGTTACACATGACCTTTATTTCCTAGACTCTTGCTTTCTCTTACTTCAGAAATTTCTCTTCTATATAGAGTCATCCACTTGCTTTACACATCATGCTTGTTAGTAAGATCAGTTTGTGGTTGAACACCTGCTCCTGGTCTTATTTCTTATTTATGGGCAAGACATTTGCCCTTTTCGTTTCCCTTGGCATTATGGCTCTTCCAGTGACATCTTGAACAGTGATGTAGGTGCTTCAACTGATGTATCCGCATGCATCCTTAGCACGTATGATGAAATTTCACTAGGACCATGAGCTTTGTATGGGTCAAGTGCTTTTAGTATTTTGTTAGTATCTTTTCTAGATATCTCATTGTCTTCCAGTTCCATCTCACTAGGGTTTGGGCTATAGCATCTTTCATTGTGAAAACATTTTTGAACTTTTTAAGTTCCTCACATACCCTTACATCATCCTTTACATTTTTTCACTCTGAATCCCTAACTAAAAACCGACTCCAGACAAGTTTAGGGAAAAGTTTTGGGTTTTTATCCACCTTGTTTACTTTACTTTTTAGAGTTTTTGTTCTTTTCTTATCTTGCCATACTTTTTCTGTGCATTCTCATGCCTTGCAGATGCTGGCTGTCTGGAATGCCATCTATATCTTCGTTACTGCACACCTTGAAGCTCCTTTGGTTTATGACATCTTTTATTAAACCATTCCCTCCTCTTTCTTACTGTTCCCTATGTATTAGAGGCTTAAGGTACACCATGCCTCTACTCATCATAAAGTTCTGGTTCCTAGCTGCTGAATTCCAGTTCTCAAACCTTATTTCCTTAGAAATTATTGAGGTTTGTGTAGTTTTCACAATATCCACTTTATTTCCTGGTTCACCTCTGCTCTTTTACATCGTATTCAGACTTGAGCATTGCATGATCACTTTTCCAACTAGTATATCTCGGGAATTATGTTCTCATTGTTCAAGCTAATATAAGTGAAGATAAGTTTTCCAACTAGCGTATCTCTGAAATTATGTTCTCAATATTCATGCTATTGTGTGAAGATAAGATCTAGTAATGATGGTGTATCAGTTCCTCTCATCCTAGTGTGCTTGATGACATGTTTATTTTGGAAATTTCCCTGTATAAACTCTTAAACCCTGTCTCCAGACTCTCTCACCATGAGAATCCAAATTCTGCCAGTTTATCTCTATGATAAAAATCCTCCATTACTAGTGCTCTACCAGTTCTAAGAAGGAAAAATAGTTAAGGAGACAAACTGTATGCTGGCAAATATCAGAATGGCTTTCACGTACATGGGAAAAGGAGTATTTAGCGTGCTATTCAAATCAGACATAAGGCCAAAACTAGAATGTGCATCTCAGGTTTGTTTCACCACACCTAAAGAAGCACAAAGAGCTCTTAGAGAAGATCCAGAGGAGGTCAGCAAAAATGGCAAGAGAAGTAAGGTGAAGAGGTGACCTGATCACAACCTTAAATTTTTGAAAGAGATTGATGAAGTGGACATTGGACAGTTCTTTGAGAGATGTAGGGGCAAAGTAACCAGAAGACATAACCTTAAACAGAGTAAGAAACTTGTCAATAATGATGTAAAGAAATAGTCTGCAAAAAACATTGTCCTTTCCCTGTACATTTTCAAAGGCAATTCACGGTTAAGGTTTATTGTGGGTACAAGCATATGATGCTCTCAGGGTGAAATCAGTGTATATTTTTATAACAGTGTGAGCGTCAACAACTCCCCTTAGTGTGCCTCAGGCCATCTTGAAGGAAGGGTGCGCTTTCTTTACTTTTCCTGGCTGCCACTTTATTTCTGAAATTCACTTCTGGGCACTGTATTTCTTCCACCTGTGCTTCAGGATGGTTGGCTCTTGCCTTTCTAAGGGAAAGTGTCTGAATTCTTGCCGGGAAGCAAGAAAATGTGGGTGCACATGAAATTTGTAGGCACACTGGGTGCTCAGAATGCATGGTCAGATGGTTGCTTCCTGAAACACCTCATCAGTGCCTCACCTCATTCAGGATATCAAGAGTATGAAAGCAAAGCATGGCCCTAGAACATTTCAGGAACTTTGCCAATTCCATGCCCTGATGTCTGCAGATGGTAATCAAAGCCAAAGGAACAATGACAGAATAATGAAATGTAAGCATCACATTGCCTTTGAAAATGTGTTGGGGGAGATGGACAAGGTATTTTTGCACATACTTTATTTTCATAGCATCAGAGTTATGGATGAATGGAACAGATTGGCTGAAGACATTGTTAATGCAGACAGCATGCATAAATGTAAGAGGCTAAAAGATATTAGAATATTCAAGAGATGGGTCCTCATGAGTGTAAAATTCATGGGGTTCCATGAATGTAAAATTCCTTCTCTGTACAGTACAAATAGGTAATCAAAAGTACTTAATTACACATTTTTATTTTTATTTCATATTTTTTCACCATTTCCTGCAGTAGCAAGGTATGCCAAAAACAGATGAAGAAAGGCTGCATTCACTCATCCATCCTCTAGCTATCCATGTGCAGTGCTTTTTCCACAACTAGGCCTCATAGACCTTTCCATGGTTTTCCTTGGCCATTTTACTTGAGGCCACATGCACATCTTATGGGATATGAATTTTTTTAACTAGAGTCCCCAGCCTTAGCCTAGACCTTAGGTAGTAAAAGGAAAGGATGGGATGCTCTGTTCTTAGAGTGAAACTTACTACCATTCGAATAATAACAGACAGAATACTTTTTATGGGTAAAATGACCAGCAAGGATAGTGATCAGTTGTTGCAAATGCACTTATGAAAGCAGATGAATGGACTCCAGAGAAAAAAAACAGACTTTTAGACTCAAAGATAGTAAAAATTTTTTAGACATAACAGAGATGCACAGTTTTCTGGTTAATGCTGTTGGTAGATTAATTGCTTGATTTTACTGAAAGAAAATGTTGTGATTGGTTGTTTCTTATGACGTTTGGTTTTATGGAGCAACTTTGTAATACGTTGATGCATGTCATTACTGAAAATTCTGTGATCAGTTAATCCTCATGACTTCCTTGGAAAACATGTCAGTAATTTGTATTAGTAATAAATTTCTCTCGTAATAGTGACAGATATTGGTTAGATTAATCTAGACTAACTTTTCTCTAAACTTACCCCAATTTAGCATTGATTAACCTTACTAACCAAAACAAACAAAACCATACTGTACCATACCATTCATAATAAAAACAAACAAAACAAAATCACAAGGTAATCCAAACTGAGCCATTCCTCATCTCACCTTACCATTTTTTAATTCACTTCTGGTTTCTGCCATTATGATTCTGGATGAAAATTCCAAACCAACAAAACACTAATAATAATAGTAGACACTAACCATTGCTGTAACACAATGATACTGAGTAAAATCAACCTGTCAAATTTTGATAACATTTACAAAAATATACTCAAGCATGATTTTGTGCAGAATGCAGGGTGGGATGTTCAGTCACATTTCTGGGGGAGGATTTATATATTATGATAGATTTGAATGGGAAAAAAGAGGAAGCCTGAAAATGTTATGAGATTATAAAGTGGTTGATATAGAACATGATTATGGTGAAACTGATGTTCGGGGAGAATTACTTGGTGTAGACTGAAAGTTAATAGTGAAAACAAAGAAGGTAAATGTTTTAATGATAGGGTGGAGTGAGATGGAGGTAATGAATCAGAATGTAGGTATGGTGTAACTTGTCATGGGGATAACTCTGATAGGTTGATTTTTCTTTTAAGAAAAATAATTGGCTACAGATATCTGAGAGGTGTTTGGAAAATAATGTTGTAAATCAAAGTGTGATGGGAAAGATTGTGAGCAAAATGTTTGTTTTGATGAAGAAGGTTGATCCATTAATGAGTTTCTTCAGGTTCATTTATTTACAGCACAGTGTTGCATACAGATATTTATCTGTGGATTCTGCAGTCAGTAATTGACCTTAGACGGTAAAGAGATATGATGATAAGTTGTTAAAGGTATATCATAGTGATATTAACTGTACCCTGATCTTCCTTTTAGCTATTGGGTTTAGTGAAACCCTCTTGTATGGTGATGGTGCTTTCATCTCACCACTACGGTGCACTAAAGGGCAGCTATGCACCTCAGGATGAGGACAACTGTGTAGTCCACTCATTACACTCCCCAGCCTTCCAGAGCTCTCCAGTATATCCACAGCTTCCCCAGCCAGCAACACTGGACTCTTTGCCAGCTGCTGGTTAGTTTTGGTTGAAAGTTTTATTTTCTTGATATAACGAGATAGATTCAAGTTTTCAGGATTTTATGTTTATTCATATAGAGGAAGCATTGAATATGCTGTTTACAGATCAAACTAGTAACCTACATTCATTTTGTCAGCACATTAATAGTGTAAGTTTTTTTTCTTTGTAAGTTGGAGGCTCCAGTGACAGACAAAAGTCCACATCAAGGCTGGGTTTTAATTGAAATATATATAAAGGATTATGAAAGGCTGAAGGAAGTGAAAAACCTGTCTTTTAAAATGTACCAGGTCAAAGTTATTGGGAAAGACATGGAATGGTAGAGAGTTCCAAAACTTAGAAGTTTAGGGAATCAAACAGTTAGCAAAATGGTCCATCCTTGAGTTGCCAACAGCCACACAGTTACCATGTGATGAAGCATTTTGCTGAGTATTGTGGGGTTTAACTATTAGTAGGAGCACACAAGCAGCCAGCTCTTGGGAGCAAAAACCATATTAATACATAAAGAAGAAAAAACATATTAATACATATAGAAGAAAGTGAACCAAAATTGCAGTGTAGGGGAAGTGGGTCAAGTTTTGAAGTTAGCCTGGCAAAGTTTGTAATTTGGACTTTTCTACTCAACTCTCATGTAAGGATGTAGAGCAAGAACTGCTCTAGATGTGAGAGCAGTACTCCATTCAAGGATGGATCACTCCTTTGTATGAATGGAGCAACTGTTCAGAAAAAAAGAAAGTTTTGACATCTAAACAGAACTCCCAGTTTCTAGGAGCAGATTTAGCTATTTCTGTTGTGTGGGGTTTCCAAGAAAGAGTGGATGTTACCATAACACCAAGTATGTTTATTGAGTCAAGAGGTGGAAGTACAGAACCATCAAAGGAGGGAAGAAAGTTGTACAGAATTTACTGTATTCATTCACCGTATTGAATGAGAGGAGAACTTTATGGTCAGGTGGAGTATTGTTAGCCATTCACCTAGTTTTCAGAAAAGATGATTCAAGGTACTTTCTCTCCTATTGATAAAGGCCTGTAAGAATTTGAGAGAAAGCTTGCTTGAGAGGGGTTAGAACACCACTTAACCCCCAAAAGTAGAGATGTACCTAAGGATTCACCCTCTTTAACCAGCATTATATGGCTGAACTGGCTGGCTGATGGTCATTCATAGAAACTCAACAACCATATAGCAACAAACTTGTCTGTGACATAATGATTTGAAAGGGAGGTGTTACCAACTGGTTTGCAAACCTTATTGCTTGGTTGCTCACGTATATGTTGTGTGGACCTGTAAAATACTGAAAAAGATAATAGCTAATGGATGACTGCTTGCAAGTGAGAAGCTTCCTAAGGGAGGGACAACATTATGTTAAGGAAAGAGGTTATGTGTAACAAAGAGAGTTTCATTTTAGGCAAAAGAGATGGCTGAGTGAATAGTGTGTCAAAAGACTGCCATAAAGTATTTGACAATTTACCTCATAGGAGGTTCGTAATGAAGCTTTATCAGTAGGTAGGAATAAGAGAGAGACTCCTTTGATCGATCGATTATTCTAATGGGAGGGATCAAATGACTGATGTCAGATGAGCCTCCTTGAAATGGGCTGAGGTCATCAGTGGCGTATTGCACTATTCTTTCCTGGAACCATTGCTATCCTCAATCTATGTGAGTGACTTGCTAGAAGGATTGGGCTCTTCCCTGAATATGTTTGCCAAATGATACCAAGGTCACGAGGGAAGCAAGAAGTGATAAAGATTGTATCAACGTACAAGGGACCTACACAAACTCTAAAGTTGGTCTGATATTGTGCATGGTTGATGAAATTCAACCTAAGTAAATGGAAAATAATGAGACTGGGACACAGTGAAAGCAGGCCATGATATGAATATTAGCTAACAGGAAGTAAGCTGCAGAAATGTGTGTTTGCAAGAGACTTAAGTATCAGTGATGGACTTGACCAGATATTCACCTTAGAATATTTATCATATTGATCAACATGGCATGGGTAAAACATGCTACAGTCATTGACTGTTTTGGATGAAAAACTTATAGATGAAAGGAAAAGGCAGTGGAAATTAATCAGGAGTCTGCAAATGTTGGTCGACTTTGCTCTTAAAGGTAGAAAGTTTATAGGAGGAGGGAAAGAAGAAAGGAGGAAGGGAATTCCACAGCTTAGTAGTTCACAAGGAGCTATATTTAATAGTCAGTCCATGAGTGGCTAGTCACCACACAGGAACTGTGGGAAACAACATACAGATGGATGCATCTGCTTAAAGCCTTGTGGCCAGGAAGACATGCAAACAGCTCACGAAAATGATGGCCAAAATGATTCCTTTAGAAAAAAGAGAGAGAGCAACAACATTTCAGTTTACAGAAAAGAATGTTTGAAGAGAAATGGTGTCAGGAGAATTAATGAAACAGAAAAGGCTTTGGATTCCATTCATGTAATTAAAGAAGTGGAGAAAGAGGCATCCTAGGTGTGAGCCATATTCTATACCATGGGGAATGAAATTAACATAGATACAAAATAGCTGCTCACAAAGAAGTAGTTATGGCACCTATACGACCCCCCAGCTTGTATTGAGTAGACTTTATGATGTTGATTATGTAGGATTCCCATGGTACAGTGGAGGATATGGTTATGCCCAACATGTTTATATCATTTGACTGAATTGTGGTGCTCTGAAATTGAACAGATGAAAACAGTTGACTCTTAGATAGAACCATAGGGGTGAAATTGTATTTTATCTTTATTGAATTTAATTCGGTTATGTTTCCCCATTCTGAGTGGCTGTATAAGTCTGAACTGAGAGAGGAAATCCCCGTTCTAATTTGCTGTATAAGTCTGAACTGAGAGAGGAAATATGTTCAGTAAAAGGAGAATGAGTTTGAAGAGGAGGAGGGAAGGAAGATTTGAAATATGTAAAGTAAAATTATAAGCTTGAGTAATTAGGGATAAAAGAAGAACAGAGAAAAGCATTTATTAAGATAAGAGAGTAGGTGATAGGATAGAACCTAGAGCAACACTAGTGCTAATAGAATGGGAAGAGTAAGCTGCTCAGTCAAAGGCTACTACAATGGATTGGTCAGAGAGGAAACTTTGCATTAGGGAACAAAGAGAAGCAGAAAACTAATGGAAGGGAGTTTAGAAAGTAAAGGATTATGCTGCACTCTGTCAGATGCTTTGGAGATGTCAAGGGCTATGACTAAAGTCCCAGAGAGGAGAACCATAGGTGAATCTGATAAGAAAGATTATCAGTGGACCTAATACTGCAAAATCCACACCAGTGATCAGGAGAGAATGGGATTCTGAATGTTTAAGAAACTAAGAGTTTAGGAAAGAGATACTAGCAATAGCAGCAATGAGAGCAATGGAGGAATGTTTAGAGAGGAAAGAGAGGCTTTACCAGTTGGAGAGTTACAGTTTACAGAAAAGAATGTTTGAAGAGAAATGGTGTCAGGAGAATTAATGAAACAGAAAAGGCTTTGGATTCCATTCATGTAATTAAAGAAGTGGCATCAAGAATGTGATGAATATGAAAGTTTGATAAAGTAAAGGTAAAGTGAAGATGAGAGCACTGTATAGTGAAGATAGCTTATGACCTGACTTGTAAGAGTGTAGCAAAGATAAGCTTTGATTTGACAAATAAATGTGTGATGAAGAAGTTAATGGCATAATGAAGATGAGGATGTTGTAAAGACAAGGGTGTATTGAATGCATTTGATTGGACATATAAGGTTCAAGTCAACATTCATTGGTTTTGAGGGTGCAGTGAAGCTGTAGTGTTAAAATAAGGGTAAAATGAAGAATAGGATGAAGTGATGCTGTCATTTGATCTGGTGTAGTAAAAATAAGGGTAAAATGAAGAATAGGATGTAGTGGTGCTGTCGTTTGATCTGACTAGTATAGATTTTGCTGTTAAGTATTTAGTGAAGATGAGGATTGTCTTTGAAGTGAATTTAAGAGTATTGAAGTTTTATTGAGGATGAGTATACGTGCATCTTCCTCCATAGTGAACTCAATGGTGAGTGATAGGATAAGGGTATACACATTGCATTTGCCTGTGAATTTGTTGATATTTCTTGTTTTGGGAGTTGTGCATGTAAGCAGTATGTATGTAGTGCACCTTTCACAGAAAAGTACAATGATTACATCTTTTGTTTATTTTTTTAATTGTTTATCATCCATGATATTTCCATCTATGGAAATAGCATGGATAATAAAGTTTTCCTTATGAAGAATTATGAGATTATTTTGGTATAGTGTTGTCTCATTTTTTTTTTGTCTTTTGCAGTGCTTACAGAGAGCATAGTGTCTAGTAGACCTTGTATAGTGTACCCTGTCTTCACTGAAACCTACTCAACTGGGGATCTGGACTTGGTAATTGATGCCCTTATCAAGGTCATACAGAGTAAACCCTTCAAAAAATTTACAGCAACTTCACAGGACTACAGTAAACTTCATCAGTATAGGGCTAAAAGTCCTCGGTATGAAACATTAGATAGATACATGTAGTAAACTGTCACTGCAAAAGACCCCTGAATATACAGTGTAAAAGAATTGCAATATATATTAAGTTTTCTAAACTGAGATGAAAATTTGACAGTAAAGAACATTACTCTTTGGATGCTTTGTGCTAGTGCTTGAAACTTGCTAAATCTCTTTTATATAGGAAAATATTCCCTCACATATTAGCAAATATTATTAGCAAATGCAAATTGTTGGATACTTTATCATGAGGAATTATTCTTTAAGGCCTTTATATGAGATTTTTTTCTCTAGTTTGATTCGGATCCATTTGTGAAATTATTTTTAAGTGATTTTTGCTATGCAAGATCATAAATGTTGAAAGTATGAGAATAAAAGAATTCGAGGAATTTCTACAGATTTCTTTAACCTCATGTGAAAGTGGGAGTGCTTTTAATGATTTTATGCTGTGATTCCTACATGCAAGAACAAACAGTACATACACCAGCATAATGTAAGTGGGTAGTGAATGAAGTGGGCAACTTCACTTTGATTTAGTTATGAACATTTTAAGTACTATCAAGCAAAGAAGGCAGAAACAATTTAGATGAATATTTTTTTATTACTTCTGGATTATCATGGACAATGATTAACGCAAAAGCAAGAACAGTAATGTGAGCGTTGAACTTATGTAGATGAAGATAATCTACACCTTTATGATGTATTGGCTTGCTTTACTGACTGACACATTCATGGGCGTCCTGGGGATGAGTGTATAGGTATGAATCCTGGTTGCAGCTGTCGATCCACAGCTGATCATCCTTCCCTAGGGATTGTTCAATAGATTGGGTACTTGGCTTAGGCTAGGGTATATACACACACACACACTCACACATGAATGTGGCCTTTTTTTGTCTGTTTTCCAGGTGCTACCTTGCTGATGCAAGGGGTGGCAATGCTGTTTCCTGTGGGGCAGGTTAGCGTTGGGTATAGATGAAGGTAAGCAATTATAAATATGTACATGTGTATATATATGTGTATATGTCCTCCCTTTTTTAATAAATTCCACAACACATCGAACATCAAGTTCGATGTGTTGCCCAAGATACTGTATCAAACCAGCCTAGTCACATTCTTGATGAGCATCTTTCTCAGAATTTCGCTTCAATAAATTAACCTTCCTGTCGAGCGAATCTCCCAAGGACGGTGTCAACACGGGAAACCGTTCTGTTTAGCGTTAGCATCTAGTCTGCCGGGACCCTTCGTCAAAAGCCAATCTCCGCCCTGATAGCATCTCTCAAGACACCGAAATTCAATTCATCCGCCTTTTTTTTCATCCATACTGAAGGCCTGTGAGTGTTGCCTACGTGCTGCTGCTCTGAGCAGAAGTAGGGCAGGTTAGAGGGGTTTGCTGACACATCATCTACTTTGTTGTTGACTTAATCTGTCGAGTCGGAGGACCTTTCTAACGGTTGTGCTGTTATTTATTCTTCTTTTTATATTACATCAAAGGATTCTTAAGTAACTTCTGAGTCGTTTTCTCTCTTCTCAGCTCATAAATTATGGAAGAGGCGACACAGTTCATTCTTTTGATGGAGCCTGACAAGTAAAGGGATAACTCAGGATTTACGTCAGCAGCACCTAAGTACATTTCTGTTAGGACGGACATGGCCCTGGAGCCTCTCTCCATATCGTCAAATAGTCCCAACGGGTTTCTTCACCTCGTCCAGTAGTTAAGCAGTTAAGAGAGAAGGGTTCTTTATTGTTAAGCACCTGTCAAAAGAGTTCATCACTTTGTTCAGCAACTGTAAGGAACTTAAGTCAATGATACATTATCATGCAAAGTTATGGCCACTTTCAGTGTTTATTGCCCCCGGAAAATATGACAGCTTTAAAGCTCTCAGAATTTCAGTTGTTTCTCCATCTTGTTTGGTAGGTGCGATAGGAAGGTTCTCTATCTGGATAAACAATTACCATGGGGGGATTCTCTTATTTTTTTAAGGAGCTGAGATAGAATGGTTTTGTTTAACTAAACGGCTCGAGTTACTCGTTAAAAATCTACGACTGTGGTCACTCCTTTCGTTATGAAAGCTGGAAAACGATCCTCCATCTCGCTAAATAGAAAAGTTATTTTATTTCTTTAAACGGTTGAGGCAAGGGGGTCTTCAATGCATATGACATATGAGGAGGATGAACTTTCTATCCCATTAAAAGCGTTGACAGTTCACCAATTCGCTGAACAGTTGCGAGGTTTCTCTACCTTTTGCGACAGCTGCAGAAGAAATTGGCTTAATTTCGAGCAACTGTTACTGTCCGATGGTGTAGTTATAAAGGCCGCACGCTTGAAGGAACACGTAATAGAAAATCAGCAAAGACTATACACGATAGACTACCTCGGCTTGTGATTTGACTGTTCAACGAACGAACGAGCCAATAAACAAGAGAGTTGGAAAGGCAATAGATGGCTCTGCCGAGGTGTGTCGTTTGTACGGCAGACATGACTCATTGATGTTTACAACTGACCATGGCTACGGATGTTAACCTCATGTATGTGTAATGTTTGGAAAGCAGGAACAAACTCATCCCGATTAGATTTATAACCAATTCTCTAAGGACAAAGAAAGGTAATGTCTTATCTTCAGTGTACTTGAATTAGAACTATTGCTCAAATTTACATGTGCTTACGACTCTTGAGCATAATGTATCACCAAAGATTATACACGTCTCCGGCTTTATACAAAAAAAAAAATTACTATGTAGATAGTGACGATGGTAAATGTTGGTTATATCTACCGGGATTAGGTATTTACAGATCTGACACTAAAGGTATCAATTTGTCATAGGCATTTCTTAACATTTGGATTGCATTCCACTGCCTGGACTGTGGGTGTGTTCGTATGAGCATATGGCATTATTATCGCTGTGCATTGTAGGCAGGAGCATTTATATATATTAACAATAGATCATGAAACAGATTACCCATCCGCCAGGAACTATGTGAAGGTGAATCAGAAAATGGTTGTCACTTACCTGTTATCATAGGATGATTACTTTTGGTTGCACTTTGAAAAATAGATTGTACTGTATTGTATGATGTAGAAATCCATATACATTATCATCGATATGTGTTAAATAAGGTGATCTATGTTCTGGAACATCTATGATTCGAAGAAATGGATGTGGTCTAATTCGGCAAAATTTCTCTGATTCGGAAAATTGCCCATTTCCCTGAACTTCAAGTACCACTGAATATCCCCGAAATTCATAGGTTGATGATTACTTTTGGTCGCACTTTGAAAAATAGATTGTACTGTATTGTATGATATAAAAATCCATATACATTATCATCGATATGTGTTAAATAAGGTGATCTATGTTCTGGAACACCTATGATTCGAAGAAATAGATGTGGTCGAATTCGGCAAAATTTCTCTGATTCGGAAAATTGCCGATTTCCCTGAACTTCAAGAGTCTTGTGATAAAGTTGATGAAATACACCCGACATACTGAAGAAGACACAGTCGTCTTATAAAATTTATGTTTATAAAAACAGGTTATTGCTGTTCTCTAAGTATTTTAATTGATGCACGATATATAGTTGTACGTCGGTACAGTATAAATGTATGCAATACTGAAAAACAATAAAATGCAATATTTACTTTGTTTATAGGTTACACTTGAATAAGAAGACAATGAATATATATGTATGTATGATGTATAACGCATACATGAAATTATTTGGAAAGGATAGAACAGAAGTAATCGATGATGGACTCGTTAAAATATAATTAATTCCTCCCAACAGCTTATTTTTACATATGCAAAGTACTGTACAGTAATAGACCTAAGAATATAGTTGAACAAGATAACACTGGACATTTACTCAACATAGTTCCTTTTCACCATAGTGTGGAACGCTCTTGGGTTGATGTGGGGGAAAAGACCAATTGATATATAATACAGAATATATATATGATATATATTAGTATATATAATATATATATATATATATATATATATATATATTATATATATATCCCTTGGGATAGGGAGAAAGAATACTTCCCACGTATTCCCTGCGTGTCGTAGAAGGGACTAAAGGGGAGGGAGGGAGCGTGTGCTGGAAATCCTCCCTTTCTGTTTTTTTAATTTTCCAAAAGAAGGAACAGAGAAGGGGTCAGGTGAGGATATTCTCTCTAAGGCCCAGTTCTCTGTTCTTAATGCTACCTCACTAACGCGGGAAATGGCAAATAGTATGAAAGAAAGAATATATATATATATATATATATATAATATATATATATATATATATATATATATATATATATATATATATATATATATATGAATGTAGTGCATATGAACGCGCACTTTCAAGGAGCACATGATACCCTCAACAGCCAGGATTCGAACCCAAGACCTTTTTACGTAGTTGTGGAAACGCAAATTGCTAGTCTATGATCGCCCCTAATGGGAAAATGACTATTCAGTTACAAGTGATCGAATACCCTTCGCTTCACATCCATGAGCAACGGGGTCTACACCTGTCAAATCCCATCAGGCTCACATTACCCGCAGTTAGCATTTTACAAACCTTACTGTACAAACGCGGAGGTATATGAACACGAAGGGTTTTCTATTGCTTGTAATCGGATAGTCATTTCCATATTAGATGCTATCATAGCCTAGAATAATCGAATAGGGGCTATCATAGCTTAGCCGTTACTTTCCTTACTACCACGCAAAAGGTCCTGGTTTCGAATCCTGGCTATAGGAGGATATCATGTGTTCTAGGAAAGTGCGCGTTCATATGCACTATATTCGTGTTCATATACCTCCGCGTTTGTGCAGTAAGGTTCTGTAAAAAGCTAACCGCTGTTAATGTGAGCCCGATGGGATATGACAGGTCTAAACCCCGTTGCTCATGGGTGTAAGACGAAGGGTGTTCGATTATTTGTGATCGAATTGTCATTTCCTTATTAGGGGCGATCTTAGCCCAGCAATTAGCGTTCTCAACTTCCACGCAAAAGGTCCTGAGTTTGAATCCTGGCTGTTGGAGGATATATATATATATATATATATATATATATATATATATATATATATATATATATATATATATATATATATATATTATATAAGAATATGTTGCAGGGTAATTCACTCAAAAATCTGGAAGTATCTGGCAGATATACGTATATGAAATATCTGACAAAGTTAAAGTCGTCAAAATTCTCTGGAAATCAATAGATAGCGCATCTATTCGACAGAACCTTTTTTTTCTTACGGTTGGGAAGTCACTTTCATATCCTTCACGTATAGTCTTTGTAGATTGATGGTCAAGGTTAAGACAGTACTTCAAGAGTTTTGGTATAACAGAATAAAAGAAGGTATATTGAAATCTGGAATTATATGACTTGAAGCAATAGCTGACCATAGAAAACCTCTAGACCATTGAATGCACAAAGAGAATCAAATATAAAATAAAAGCAACAGAATGTTTGAAAGCAATCATAAAAAGATAAAGGTTATGAGAAACCCTTAACTGAACCAGATGTAGTTTCAAGACTACAAAATTAGGCTATAGGAGAAGAAGGTCGAAGAAAAGCAGAAAATAAAGAAAGATTGGTAATAACATGCTTTCAGAGGTAATAAAGCCAAGGAATGGAAGTAATGTTTAAATTCAACAGTACTTTAGCGTTTTTCAAAGGAAAATGCAATCTCAGTAATCCTGAAAATTTAATATGTCACGTTTTGAGTGACAGTAATTACCTTGTCATAATTATACCCTAATTAGTTACCTACAAACTGTTGTGCCTTACAGATTTTTTTTATTCGATTTCTTTAATGAGACTGCAGAATATTATACCTAGCGGCAGAGGTAGGTACTAGCAAGCAAAGTCCCCCTGAAAGCCGTATTCGTGGCATTAATGTACCGCTGTAAATTTAACAAGATCAAGGGAATGGAATCCAGAATTATCATTGTTCTCATTACCGATCAAGGAATAAGACAAATGAGTTTGAATTTGTATTATTGGTTTGACATTTTGGACATACAAACTGTAGAATTGGATCAAAATAGGAGACGATTACCGATCAAGGAATAAGACAAATGAGTTTGAATTTGTATTTTTGGTTTGACATTTTGGACAAACAAACTCTAAAATTTGTTCAAAATAGGAGACTAGATGAGGGCTTTCCTTCGGGTGGCCAGATTTATACCGAATTCTGGTGCTTTATCCTGGATTTCGTCAGGGTATGAGGAGCGACTGTTTGCGCCATATTCCACTATAATGATCATCAATATTATCTCTTATTTGCACCATATTCCACCCACAACGATCATCATTAGGATCTCTTGTTTGCGCCATATTCCACTATAATGATCATCAATATTATCTCTTATTCATATTTAACAAACAACGATCTTGTTTTATATTTCACTCACAACGATCATCAATAGCATTTCCTATTTGTTTCACAATTCACCCACAATGATCATCAATAGTATCTCTTATTTGCACCATATTCCACCCACAACGATCATCATTAGGATCTCTTGTTTGCGCCATATTCCACTATAATGATCATCAATATTATCTCTTATTCATATTTAACAAACAACGATCTTGTTTTATATTTCACTCACAACGATCATCAATAGCATTTCCTATTTGTTTCACAATTCACCCACAATGATCATCAATAGTATCTCTTATTTGCACCATATTCCACCCACAACGATCATCATTAGGATCTCTTGTTTGCGCCATATTCCACTATAATGATCATCAATATTATCTCTTATTCATATTTAACAAACAACGATCTTGTTTTATATTTCACTCACAACGATCATCAATAGCATTTCCTATTTGTTTCACAATTCACCCACAATGATCATCAATAGTATCTCTTATTTGCACCATATTCCACCCACAACGATCATCATTAGGATCTCTTGTTTGCGCCATATTCCACTATAATGATCATCAATATTATCTCTTATTCATATTTAACAAACAACGATCTTGTTTTATATTTCACTCACAACGATCATCAATAGCATTTCCTATTTGTTTCACAATTCACCCACAATGATCATCAATAGTATCTCTTATTTGCACCATATTCCACCCACAACGATCATCATTAGGATCTCTTGTTTGCGCCATATTCCACTATAATGATCATCAATATTATCTCTTATTCATATTTAACAAACAACGATCTTGTTTTATATTTCACTCACAACGATCATCAATAGCATTTCCTATTTGTTTCACAATTCACCCACAATGATCATCAATAGTATCTCTTATTTGCACCATATTCCACCCACAACGATCATCATTAGGATCTCTTGTTTGCGCCATATTCCACTATAATGATCATCAATATTATCTCTTATTTGCACCATATTCCACCCACAACGATCATCATTAGGATCTCTTGTTTGCGCCATATTCCACTATAATGATCATCAATATTATCTCTTATTTGCACCATATTCCACCCACAACGATCATCATTAGGATCTCTTGTTTGCGCCATATTCCACTATAATGATCATCAATATTATCTCTTATTCATATTTAACAAACAACGATCTTGTTTTATATTTCACTCACAACGATCATCAATAGCATTTCCTATTTGTTTCACAATTCACCCACAATGATCATCAATAGTATCTCTTATTTGCACCATATTCCACCCACAACGATCATCATTAGGATCTCTTGTTTGCGCCATATTCCACTATAATGATCATCAATATTATCTCTTATTCATATTTAACAAACAACGATCTTGTTTTATATTTCACTCACAACGATCATCAATAGCATTTCCTATTTGTTTCACAATTCACCCACAATGATCATCAATAGTATCTCTTATTTGCACCATATTCCACCCACAACGATCATCATTAGGATCTCTTGTTTGCGCCATATTCCACTATAATGATCATCAATATTATCTCTTATTTGCACCATATTCCACCCACAACGATCATCATTAGGATCTCTTGTTTGCGCCATATTCCACTATAATGATCATCAATATTATCTCTTATTCATATTTAACAAACAACGATCTTGTTTTATATTTCACTCACAACGATCATCAATAGCATTTCCTATTTGTTTCACAATTCACCCACAATGATCATCAATAGTATCTCTTATTTGCACCATATTCCACCCAAAATGATCATCAGTAGTACCTCTTGGTTGCGCCATATTCCACTATAATGATCATCAATATTATCTCTTATTCATATTTAACAAACAACGATCTTCACTAGCGTCTTATTTGCGCCATATTCTACCCATAGCGATCATCAGTAGGATCTCCTACTTGTTTTATATTTCACTCACAACGATCATCAATAGCATTTCCTATTTGTTTCACAATTCACCCACAATGATCATCAATAGTATCTCTTATTTGCACCATATTCCACCCACAACGATCATCATTAGGATCTCTTGTTTGCGCCATATTCCACTATAATGATCATCAATATTATCTCTTATTTGCACCATATTCCACCCACAACGATCATCATTAGGATCTCTTGTTTGCGCCATATTCCACTATAATGATCATCAATATTATCTCTTATTCATATTTAACAAACAACGATCTTGTTTTATATTTCACTCACAACGATCATCAATAGCATTTCCTATTTGTTTCACAATTCACCCACAATGATCATCAATAGTATCTCTTATTTGCACCATATTCCACCCACAACGATCATCATTAGGATCTCTTGTTTGCGCCATATTCCACTATAATGATCATCAATATTATCTCTTATTTGCACCATATTCCACCCACAACGATCATCATTAGGATCTCTTGTTTGCGCCATATTCCACTATAATGATCATCAATATTATCTCTTATTCATATTTAACAAACAACGATCTTGTTTTATATTTCACTCACAACGATCATCAATAGCATTTCCTATTTGTTTCACAATTCACCCACAATGATCATCAATAGTATCTCTTATTTGCACCATATTCCACCCACAACGATCATCATTAGGATCTCTTGTTTGCGCCATATTCCACTATAATGATCATCAATATTATCTCTTATTTGCACCATATTCCACCCACAACGATCATCATTAGGATCTCTTGTTTGCGCCATATTCCACTATAATGATCATCAATATTATCTCTTATTCATATTTAACAAACAACGATCTTGTTTTATATTTCACTCACAACGATCATCAATAGCATTTCCTATTTGTTTCACAATTCACCCACAATGATCATCAATAGTATCTCTTATTTGCACCATATTCCACCCACAACGATCATCATTAGGATCTCTTGTTTGCGCCATATTCCACTATAATGATCATCAATATTATCTCTTATTCATATTTAACAAACAACGATCTTGTTTTATATTTCACTCACAACGATCATCAATAGCATTTCCTATTTGTTTCACAATTCACCCACATGATCATCAATAGTATCTCTTATTTGCACCATATTCCACCCACAACGATCATCATTAGGATCTCTTGTTTGCGCCATATTCCACTATAATGATCATCAATATTATCTCTTATTTGCACCATATTCCACCCAAAATGATCATCAGTAGTACCTCTTAGTTGCGCCATATTCCACTATAATGATCATCAATATTATCTCTTATTCATATTTAACAAACAACGATCTTGTTTTATATTTCACTCACAACGATCATCAATAGCATTTCCTATTTGTTTCACAATTCACCCACATGATCATCAATAGTATCTCTTATTTGCACCATATTCCACCCACAACGATCATCATTAGGATCTCTTGTTTGCGCCATATTCCACCTGTATCGACCATCTACCCTAGCAGCAGACATTACGGTCATATTTCATAAACTATGATCTTCCATTAACCTTATCTTCCCTAAACTACATCTTCCCTAAACATCATCTTCCCTGAAGTACATTTTCCATAACAGTCATCTTCCATAAACTACATCTTCCATTAACTTCATCTTCCCTAAACTACATCTTCCCTGAAGTACGTCTTCCATAAACCTCATATACCGTAAACCACATCCGCCTCTTCTACTCACGTTACTCAAGTATTTTTACCTTCGTAAGACCTCGTGACTCGTGTCTTTTTGCCATTAAATCACATCCAGTCTCTGAGAAAGGTGACGTTTATCAAATGTAGTATGAAATATTTTAACGAGTGGGATGCGAAAAATGTTCAGGGAGAATGAAGAGAAAAACAAGGCAAATCTAAAGAGAGCTAAAGACGACAGTTTCATGGTAGAGATATCTTATTAGCAGATTTTTAGGGGGACGAGTGATATCTAAGAACTCAGGGAAACAAAACTTCAGGAAATAAAGTAATAAAGTTTATAAATCAGAATTGTATTAATGAATTCTAAGGGCAACTCCACGACAGGAGCTTTATGTAAAGTGGGACTGTAAACTTGGAGTACAGTGGGACTATAAGCTGTAGAGTACATTGAGACTGTAACTTAGAGTACAGTGGGATAATAATTCATAGAGTGTGAATGTAATTTGCATCAGATAGTGGGACTGTGACTAGTATATTACAGTGGGACTGTAACTTGTATATTACAATGGGACTGTAACTTGTGGAGTACAGCGCGACTGTCATTTGTTGAAGAAGAATCCCAGTTCAGAGGTAGAGTTGAAATGCATTATCAGGTAAAGCGGAGTACAAACCATTGATCACAGTTTAAAAAGATAATCTGGCAATTTAGGACTTACTGTATGCAAAGCGCGATCGGGGATAATATTATGCAAATTACTGTGGTAGAGGAGGATATATATATATAACTGCAGTGACTTAATACACGGGATTACTGGCTAATTCCTCGCCCTGGCCAGGTATTAAGTCTGGAGGTGATTCAGTATGTTTAGCCCGGCGGTGTTCCGATATAGAAGTATTGCCACGGATAAAGGTCTCTCGCTCGTTATGTTGCTTGACCGTGGCAATACTGGGAGGGTTTTAGGATCAGTCTCATGTTGTCGCCTCTCTCTCTCTCTCTCTCTCTCTCTCTCTCTCTCTCTCTCTCTCTCTCTCTCTCTCAGGTTGATCCGGGCACTTAAAGTCGCAGCGGCTGGTATGGAGACATGAAGTCTTGGGCCTGTCCTTCGAGACGCAGGAGTATATCTGCTAATTCCTCGATCTTCGGCCAGACGATTAGATAGTTTTTCTTTTCATAACAAAATACTGGGATTTTGGATCTCATGAAGGTGTAATCATAGTCCATGTGCGTGTATACAGCACAAATGTATGTGTGTGTGTGTGTGTGTGTGTGTGTGTGTGTGTGTGTGTTAGTCTGTCCGATATTGGATTACTCCTATGTCATGGGGATGAATTCAGGTTTGGAAAAGAGAATGGTAACAGGGGCCCTTTCAATCCCCTTCACATCCTATTCCTCATGCAGGAGTTAACATATGCACGTATGTACACTGGATGAAATGCGGGTTGAAAATGCCTGGATTTTCTCCGTACCTTTGGTAGTGTTTGGAAATTATGCAGCTGGGGAAGACCAGAGAAGACCTGAGAAGGACTTGGGGGAGGACCTGGGAAAGGTTTCGGAAAGACCTTGGGAGGATGTGGAGAAGGCCTGGGGAAGACTTAGGTAGGACCAAAGAAGGACCTGGAAAGGACCTGGAAAGACTTAGGAGGACCAGAGAAGTCTTTCATTAATGGTTTTGAGTTGACACAAACAAACAAACAAACAAACAAGCCAATTCTTCCGTCATCTAATTACTTCTAGGTCACTGGGACCAGTCTGGAACAAGTGTCATCTCTTAAGAAACAAGGGACATCTCAACGGGCGGTTTCACAACCTCGTCCATCCTCTCTCCCACTAGGTTCCTTGCTACGCCTGATCTGCTCGTGTTTGCTGGTGACCTTGGACGAAGGTTTTTCGCTTTTTATGAGGAGACATTCCACTGACATCCTGCCGAGGAGGCGTGTCGTGCTGTGTGCGAAGCACGCGCTGCCGCTCGAAGGAATTATTTGTAATGACTCTACTTACTCACACGGTCGCCTCTTTCATTGCATCTAATGAGGGTCTACCTGTTGCCTCAGTGTCACGTGATGATGCTCGTTTAACAGAGCCGCAGGACCGTGCCTAACGCACCGACTAACGATTTCTTCTGCTGTTAACGTGCTCAAGTTAGTGATTGTAATACTCATCTGACAAACGCATGTAGCCTTACTTCAGACTTGGTCCAGGATATGGGCACAGCGAGGGGCCGTTTTATTGGAGAGGTCGGGAGTTTTGGCACTGGTAAGGGTAACACACACATGACCTCAAGTATGTGGGTTGATGATCCAGTATAATGAGTTGCATCTTGATAATGACTAAAGACTGTTATTCATTATTGTATCTCACTTACGGTGCTTAGAGACGCGACAGAGACCTGGGATCCATTGGTACGTCAACTATTTCACCAGCTCATGATATATGTGAGGTTGTGGGAGATACGAACGAGAAGATCCAAGAAGAGAGGTGGTATGTCAGAATTTATGGAAAGCAGGAACCGGCCAGAATCACGAGTATTAGATTACAACACCCCTGGGCTCCCAGGCGACTGGATCGGCGTTCGAGGTGAGGCGGTTCATGAGACTGCCGCCAGATGGAGTCAATGTAGGGGAAGGATAGCTGGAAGGAGAGGGCATAGTGGCGGATGATAAATCTTCTGCCAGACAAGAAGGATATCGTGGCACAATGGACCACAAGAGGAACCCGAGAATCACTCCTGGAAATGATGCCTGTAACGAACTACTGTCTCGGATAAGTTATGGTAACGTCAGGATTTTGTTTTTGTGGGGGGTTATTTATCACGATATCCACTCCCCGCTATTCATCTTTAAAGTTCGTCAAATCCAGACAGAGGACGGGCACCTCAGTTTGTTAATGTTTTATGAAAGTGGAGAGAGAGAGAGAGAGAGAGAGAGAGAGAGAGAGAGAGAGAGAGAGAGAGAGAGAGAGAGAGAGAGAGAGAGAGAGAGAGAGAGATAGATAGATAGAGAGAGAGAGAGAGAGAGAGAGAGAGAGAGAGAGAGAGAGAGAGAGAGAGAGAGAGAGAGAGTAACAGGAGACCCATTGACCCGTGACGTAGTTGACTGCTGAGGAACTTATTTTGTTTTTGTTTTTCTCCCAGGTAAACGATAGCTTACCGATTGAGAATCATTTGTTGTCTACTTACAGTAGTCTGTTGCTCTAGCATTGATGACGTCGTTATGGTGGTCGACTGTATTCGACCGAGTTCTATAACCCAACTGGTGAAATGTACTTCCCAGTATGAGTGAAGAAACTTCTTTTTCCGCCTCTTGAGTTTTAGTCTGCTGTGTCTGGTTGCAGGCTCCTTTTACCAATGGAACAGTGTTACCTGTATATCAACATCGATGTTCCTTAAACAGTTTTAGCTTCTTACAGATCTTGAAAATGATCTAGGGGTAACTATATAGTTTTTTTGGTTTCTTTGATGAAGCGTAGCAAATATAGATCTATTCCTGGAATCCTTTAAAATGATCGTAAACATAGCGGCCTCCTGGACTGATGTCTGGTTTTAGGAACGAGGTCTTAGTCTTCGTTCATCTTAGGTGGCCTGTGCGTTCAACACGGTCTTCTGTTCTTGGATGTTTCTACGGCCCGTATTCAAGAACCATTCGACGGGCGGTCGACTTTGCGAAGGCGACGAAGCTTGGCATCGTCGTATTCAAGAACGTGGTGGTGGTGCGACGCAGGTCGACGCTGATTGGCTGGCTAGTATGACTAATGCGATGAATTATTGGAACGTTGCAAAGGCGGCTTTCGCAAGGGGGACCCCGCCATGCGATGAGACTTCGCGACGGAAAATAATCAACAGTTGCATATTTCATCTTTTAAGTGATTATTTATACATTAAACGCATTCGAAAATGTTATTATCTTATGCTAAAAAGATGGGAATTCAAATAAAAGTTACAAGAATATATCTTTTCGAGACTGGTGCGAGTCTTACTACTACTTGAGAATGTTTTTGGCAAAATATAAGTCTCACACTTAACCATTTACGTGTAACTCACACAATACATTCTTCGTAACTCTCGATATTCCTGCGGTGAGCGCTACGTGCTAGCCCAGCATTTTAGAAAGGCCTCGTCATAAGCATTTGTAAGTAAGTACTCTAATACCATAGACGTACTTCTTTACATCTCAGAAAAGTTTCTTGCTTCACATCATGTTATGGCCTCTGTTTGTTTTGTCCATACATCTTTTGAAAAACTGGTTTACCGTTTGTGTCATCAGGCGGAAGTAACATCGTAAAGGTATTGATCAAGTCACCCTTCACTCTTTCTTTTCTCCACGGTGGCCCTAATACAGCTCTTTATATGCAGGTGCTATTTTTCGTGCCCTCCTGTGAACATTTTCTATTAGTTCTTTGTGTGAGTGTAATTACGTACTTGTTATTTGTATTGTACGGGGAGGGAGTTTTACTCCCATGGGGCCCCAGTCTATTGGACGTTCTTCACTATCGTACAGCGTAATCTGTTTGCTGTCCGCATTCACGATGTCCTCACTCAGCTGACTGCATTCATCCAGCACTCTTATGCTGTAAATAATACTTTTTGCGTTTTTTTTAAAAATGATTCTTTATTGATTTATTTCACTTTATGTCCTCTGGTTCTGTCCCTACATCTCTCGAAGAACTGTTCACTGTCTACGTCATCAGTTTAATTACAAACTTAAAAGTTGTGCTCCTCACTCCTTTCTCTTCCGCGGGAGAAAAATTAAAAGCTTCTAGCTTTTCCCCCTTAACTCAGCTTCCTTAATTCTGGTGCCATCTTTGTTGCCCTCCTCTGGACATTCTCTATTAGTTCTTTGTGCTTCTTTAAGCGCGGTGACCAAATCTGAGAAGCATATTCTAGCTTTAACCCTATGTGTGATATGAATAGGTTGCTGGATATTTCCTTACCCATGAACATGAATGCATTTCTGATGTGACCAGCAGACAGTTGGTCTCCTTCATGAGGACTTGATGTTTCCCGTATTGCCATCCAGTGTGTGACTGAATGTTTAAGATTTTTTTTTTTTTCATTGCCGTACAGTGGTCCATTCATGGTTGTGTCTGACTGACAGTGTATACACCTTCCAGTTGGTACAGCGGTCGTGGTCATTCAGGCTGTCTACCACGTTCTGGTACTTGTGCCCCACTGGTGGTACTCTGGCCTCTAAAAAAAAAGTAGAGAAATGATTTACTGTGAAGTAGGAGGAAGTGTCTCATGCGACATGATGGATGGATTGTTTGTATGAAATGAAAACGAAGAACAAAACTATCATATAAGCTTGCAATACGAGGATTTTATAATATATAAGTGATATATAGTTCACGTGGAAGCAAGTATTAGAAAAAACTAATATTCGCTGTCTGGTCGCTGCAACTAAAGAAGCACAAAGAGCTATTAGAGAAGGTCCAGAGGAGGGCAACAAAGATGGCACCAGAATCGAGAGGACAAAGTTTCAGAGAATGGCTAGAGGCCCTAAATTTGCTCACCCTGGAGGAGAGAAGAGCGAGGGATGATCTGATCATAGCCTTATATTCATAACGGTGCTTTTTATGTGGGAATTCCTACTGTTGGTATGGCACCCATTTCGAAATCCAATATCGGCAAATTCTGGATATGGATTTTCGAAACCGTTCATTTTGAATTGAGTCTTTGACCTTTGTATCGAGAGAATATCTCATATACGACGGAAGACATAACTGAAACTTGGTTTGACGTGTCGGGGAATTTGAAATCCAAAATGGCCGCCGTAACCAAGTATCCGCAGGTCTATTTCTTTTTCATTTCTAATCATAAAATTTTCCATAAATGTATAATTTAGCTAATATACACGAATTTCTAGTGAAGCCGTGTTGTTCAGCATAGTGAAACCATCATGTACATGTAGTCTTATTCACTATCCTGACTTTGGTTGAACTGATGCACAGAATTTAAGAAGTTTCAACTCGTTTGGTCATCCTAGCTCGTCACAAGACACATCAGGGCCTTTGGAAAATAATTTAACGACATCCAAAAGACAATTTTACACGATAACCTGGCTGGCATTTCATGTGTTATATAGACAGCAAATAACCAAGTAGTACAATTTGCCAGAGATCGGCATAGCCAGGCAGGCTTTTATCACCTGGGTCTTTGAACATCAAGCACCAAGCACTGAAGAGAAAAATCTCTGGTACGGATGAATACATCTACTTCTCTAATCACATATAAGATCACACACACACACACACACACTACTGGATAACAACATGCGTGTCTCTCAAAGGAGTGGTGGTGGCAAGTTTGTTTACCGTAAATGTTTCGTAATTTGGGTCAGATTCTGGAACGTGAAGTTGAACACTGTAACAAACAGTGAACCGAGTACACGAGTGAGCACATCAATCTCGCCAAGTGATGCACATTGTTATCTGTGTGTGTAGGGTAGCCCAAGGCTATGTTGGGCCATCCGTGTGCACCGTGTGTGGAGAAGCGACGCAAATAAAAGTCCCGGTAACATAATCATCTACTCGTGCCAGAATGCAGACCTGGCTGAAATGGTTGTTAACTTAGCCGACATTCGTACCAAGACTATTAAACATGATACATCCGTGAATTATACCGAAGCAACGTACTTGACTATCCTGAAATTGGTTAACCGTTATCCATCGTCCGATAGAAAGTGGATGAAAGAGAAATCTTCCTGAATTACTTCATGCAAAATTTGTGTTATAAAGATGCCAACAAAATCTGCTCTTCTGTATTCTTCTGAGGCGTAGGATAAGGTCATGATGAATACTGCTTTCATAAATGATCCAACAAGTTTACCATAAAGTGTGTATACAGGTGAAGCGTAGTTTTTGAGCAAAAGCCTAGTCGCCATTCCCAACATAAGTATATATCTCTCAAGTATACCAGTGATGATATACCTATTGAGCTTTGCTCTCTGATAATGTGGATTATGTTAGCGACGCTAAATGAACGAGAAAATGAAGCAAGGACCAATATCATAAACAGAACTCTATCATCTCAGGGAGTTGTTCTCTTTGGGAACGTTAGGTATCATATGAAATTTTAACTAAAGACATATCAGTCATTTGCCAGGCTGTGCTAACTTCACAACGAAGCTCACCTGATCCCTAGTTTTGTGGTGGTTTCCTCAGACACCGGTGTGGTGTTCTGAGAGCAAACTACAATCTACAGCTGCGTCGCACGTCTACCTCCGCGTTGTGGGTTCAGCTTGGTGAGGCGAAAGCAAAGATATCAACAGCACTGCTTGTATTCCCTGGCGTTTCATCATACAACACAGGGAGATTTACAGTGGCGGGTAAAACCAAGTGGTTCTGACTGTTTCTAGGCGCGGGGGAGAAGAAGGCCTGGTTTGTACAGACATTCCAGATCCTCATCGATAAGGATGGTATGATCAACACTGTGGCCAGCTACTTGTGTGCAAGGTTTAACGTCCGAGAGGCATCACCATCACCACTATCCCTGGGCTTTGGTGATACCTGTCAAAAAGAAAAAAAGAAAAATACATGGTTGAGAGTGGAAAAACTTGCAACAACAATTTGAGCACTCAAGCATCGCGTCAACAGAGCCCCCCACGTTCGTGCCAGAACATGCCAATAAGCAGTCAGTGAACAGGAGAGCACCCCCTTATCCTGTGGGACGTGGGTATTATAAGGATACATATGGAAACTTGCTGCCACATACATCTGACTTGTCCTCCGGCACCAAAAGCGAGTATCGTGATGGTCAGGCGCCAGTCCATGGCAAACTGCACATCAGTAGAGATGCCCAGGCATGCACGTGGGACCCTTCTAGTGTAAAACTTCCTTCCCGTACAGATATAGATAGGTAATTACCATACACATGTCTTTGTGTGTGTGGTGCAAACTGTATGAATACGTTAAACGTCTGTGCACTGATATCTGTACTCAACCGAATGTCCTTTGCATACTGATTTATACGTTTTATTGTTCACTATACCCAGATGTTAAAGACATACATTGAATCTCTAGCTTAGGAAACATACTGTGTGAACTTTTGATCAAAGGGAAAACTGATTTTGACGTGGTGGTCATACTGAAATCCAAAGTGGCCACCGTAACTAGATGTCCACCAATTTTATTGCTGTGGTTTTCGTATTCTTGATATAACCTTTCCTCAAAAAAATATAAGCATGATTCGACAAATCTGTACAAACTTCCAGCGAAAATATAAAAACGCTTGATTTCATATACTAATCGCCTCAAATCCCATCCTAACAGGTCTCGATAAGTTAGGTTGATTTTGGCTACGTTTGGTTAGCTTCCTACAATGCCATCCTTTTTGTTTCTTATTTCACATTTCCTTTTTTGGGAGGCGACTCGCTATTGCCCGTGCAGACTTTTCAGTCAGCAACAAATTTCCTTCAACCTTATGTACTCGTACTTAGGTATTACAGGACTCGCCTGTTCAAGGTTACACCACGAGTGAAAAGTCACCTTTGGCGAAGCTGTACCATAGTTTGTTGACGAAGCAGAGAACAGTCTCGTCAAAGAACTTTTAGCTTCAAGGGTGTCCATCCTGTCCCTGCTACTGAGAGTAGCGCAGCCTTAGAGCTGCAGGAGGTCCTGGAGAGGGGTCCTGGGATAACACCATGACCCTATCCTTAAGGGGTGCACTCTAGAACCTTTAGGTGGTATAGCGAGTGACATAGGGTACAATGTAGTATTTTCGGGTGGTACAGTGCCAGCCGTATGGTATACTCTAGGCGACCGACAGGTGGTACAGCGAGTAACTTGGGGTGCACTTTAGAACATTCAGGCGGTACTGAAGGACGTGGGGTACATTGTAGAATCTTCAGGTGGTACAGAGAGAGAGAGAGAGAGAGAGAGAGAGAGAGAGAGAGAGAGAGAGAGAGAGAGAGAGAGAGAGAGAGAGAGAGAGAGAGAGAGAGAGAGAGAGAGAGAGACTTCTTTTTCACGTTTGGCTATTTAGCAATCAATCTTAATTACCGGCTTACACCATCGTCACTATTAGTGCTGGTTTCATTAAAGAATTATATAGAGGCGGCGTGTGTGGCAGAACAGGAGATACACGAGTCAGTTTAACGCTTTCGTTTGTAATATAGTTTTCTTGTTTACTGTAGTTGACGTATGCGGTTACGAAAATCGCAGTATAATATCAAATAAGATTCTGTGCTATGCATGAAAAGAGAAGTAAGATGGCTTTTAGAATATTTAAAGAGGCATGAGAATCAGCAATATCTCACAATAGAGCCAGTACTGTGGGATGATGTAAATTTTTGTGGGAAAAAAAAAATAACTTGGAGCCATTAGCTCGCCGGAGCGTCCGTTGGCTGACGGTGAGAGAGAGGAAGATGGTAGTTGCCAGATAGCGACAACTGCCAGCTGCCTCCTCCCTCCGCTATATAGCTTCTGCCAACACATCTTCAGCCACACTGTTGTTAAGGTCTCACCAGATCTCTCAGCTTGGCACGGGTCCTTGTCATCTGACGGGCCCGTCCTATTGTAATCGTTTAACAGGAATCAGTTACATAATGATTGTAATAGATAACATGTAATGCCATACTCAAACAACGCTGCTTTTCTTTTTTCATTTAGTGGGTAATTATTACGCTAGAACTAGCTACTAAACCTAAAGCACAATGTACATCAAGGCTTCTCATGCCATATTCATCAGTTGCGAAGGAAAAAAAAAAAAATAGCTAAAACTATGTGTGCGTTAGAGATATTTGTCTTCATGTTTTGAAGGAAATTGTAAAACTTCACCGTTTGCCACCGTGTTTTACTATTTTTACGCCCAGTGGGTGACTGTTTCAACCCCAGGATGGTAACAAGTGATATTGGCCCCAATTTTCCCATACTTAGAACGACAGACGACAAGTCAAGACTGCTAGGGGGAACCTGTTGGATTGGAAGACTACATATATGCCGCCCGTTATTTTATTTTTTTTTTATTTTTAAGAAAGTCATTATTATTGTTACTGACTATCCCTGGATAACGACTTTGTAACTTCCTTAATTAAGGCCTTTGAACACATAGAAAGAAAGACATGAGGGCTTTTCTGACAACCATGGGACGCCTGCCTACACTGCATCATGGTTTTAGAGGAGTTTCAAAAACATGACGTCCCATGGCCAAGGTAGGCGGGCCTCGGTTTAAGCTGGCCAGAGAATAGACTTCATTACTAGGTCAGCATGCTCAAAGGAATCCCGTTAAAAGATCCAAGTCAAAAGAGCAGGAGAAAAGTTCACTGTGAAAGGAAGCAGAGATGGGGAGGGGGGAGGATTTCCCCTCACTAGAATCCAGGTTCACGCTGAGTTCTATATTGCAATATGCTTTTATCGCGTCCAACTTTGCGTCAGGCTCAACTTGACGTACGTTGGCTTTAACCCTTGACTGTCTTGTGACGCAGGGCATCGCTGCGGGTGGCGCAGCGAGTGACGCGTGACGTGTATTGTTGCACTAACAGACGTGTAGGTGGTAGAGTGACGTGTAAAGCAGGACGCAACTCTCGGAGCTGCTGCTGGTGACAGCGAGTGACGTGGGGACAATACATAACCTTCAGCTGGTGCAGCGAGTGACATGGGTTGCACTCGTTTCGTCAGCACGGGCAAGCCCTGGGGTCGGACCCCCATGGGCTCGAATCTTTGGCTTTGCAGTTGGCCTACACCCAACCCAGGCGTTAATCCTCTCCTTGAGGTTGATTAATAAATGGATACCTTACTTAGACTGGTGTGCATGTGTGTTAGTGCATATATATACAAAGGAATAAGGACATGAAGACATGGTATATATATATATATATATATATATATATATATATATATATATATATATATATATATATATATATATGTAATTTTTTTTTTACATATTCGCCTTATCCCGCGTTAGCGAGGTAGCGTTAAGAACAGAAGAGTGAGCCATAGAGAAAGAATACTTCCTACGTATTCCCTGCGTGTCGTAGAAGGCGACTAAAAGGGAAGGGAGCGGGGGGCAGGAAATCTTTCCCTCTCGTTTTTTTTTTTTTTTTATTTTCCAAAAGAAGGAACAGAGAAGGGGGGCAGGTGAGGATATTCCCTCAAAGGCCTATCCACTGTTCTTATTGCTACCTCGCTATCGCGGGAAATGGCGAATAGTATGAAAAGAATATATATATATATATATATATATATATATATATATATATATATATATATATATATATATATATATATATATATGGACGATACTTGTAGGGAGGGAGTGCATATGATTGGGAGACGTATAAGAGAAAACGGCAGGAGGTAAAAAGGAAGATGCAGGGGCTCAAAAAGAGGGCAAATGAGAATAGGGGTGAGCGAGTATCAATGAATTTAAGGGAATAAAAGGTGTTTTGGATGTAGGCTAATAGTGTACGTAAAACAAGAGAAGAAATGGGAACATCGGTGGAGGGGGCAAATGAGTCACAGGTAGTGATGAAGTGAGAAGGAGGTGGAATGAGTATTTTGAAAGACTGTTGAATGCACTTGATTATATAATGGCGGAGGCAAGGTGTTGTGTGGGGTTGGTATGTGAAGTGAGAGAGTCGGGATGGTTTGGCGAAGAAGAGGTGGTGAAAGCCTTACGTAAGATGAAATGTGGCAAGGCGGCAGGAGTGGATGGAATTTCAGTTGAATTTCTTAAGAAAGGGCGTGACTGTGTTGTTGATTCGTTGGGATTTTCAGTGTATGAATGGATCATGGTAAGATTCCTGAGGACTGGCGGTATGCATGTATAGTGCCATTTCATAAAGGCAAGGGGGATAAAGGTGAGTGTTCAAACTAAAGAGGCATAAGGTTTTTGAGTGTACTTGGCAAGTTGTGTAGGAGAATAGTAATTGAAAGGGTGAAGGAATGTACAGAGCACCAGATGCAGAGAAACAGTGTGGTTTCAGAAGTGGTAGAGCATGTGTGGATCAGGTGTTTGTTTTGAAGAATGTGTGAAAAATACTTAGAAGGATTTATGTGGCATTTATGGATCTAGAGAAAGCATATGATAGGGTTGATAAAGAGGCCTTGCAAGGGATTTGTGAGAATATATGGTGTGAGAGGAAAGCTGCTAGAAACAGTGAGAAGTTTTTATGAATGGTGTAAGGCGTGTGTACGAGTAGGAAGAGAAGAGTGAATGTTTCTAAGTGAATGTTGGTCTGCGGTAGGGGTGTGTGATGTCACCATGGTTGTTTACTTTGTTTATGGCTGGGGTGGTGAGGGAGGTAAATGAGAAAGTCTTGACGAGAGGAGCGCGTATACATTCTTTAGGGGATGAGGGGGCTGGGTAGTGAGCCAGCTGTTGTTTGTTGATGACACAGCACTGGCGGCAGATTCATGTGAGATATTGCAAAAGTTGGTGACTGGGTTTGGAAAAGTGTTTGATAGGTGGAAGCTGAAAGTAGATGTGAATAGAGGCAAGGTAGAGTAAGTTAGAGGGACAGGTTGGACTGAGTGTGAGTTTCGATGGAGAGAAATTGAAGAGAATAAAGAGTTTTCGATATCTGGGAGTAAACATGGCGGCAAATGGAACTATGGATGTGGAAATGAGTCATAGTTTGCGCGAGGGGGTGAAGGTTTGGAAGCATTGAAAAATGTGTGGAATGAAAGGTTATCTAGGAGGGCGAATTGGGTATGTTTTAAGTTATAGTAGTTCCAACAATGTTATATAACTGCCAGTCATAGGCTTTAGATGATGATGTAAGAAGGGTGGATGTGTTGGAAATGAAATGTTTTTGGATTTTTGGGCAATATATGGTGTGAGATGGTTTGATGGAGTAAGTAATAAAGGGATAAGAGAGATGTGTGGTAATAAAAAAGGTGTGGTTGAGAGAGCTGATGAGGGTGTGCTGAAATAGTCTAAAGATATGGAGAGCATAAGTGAGGAGATGTAGACAAAGAGGGTATATGTCAAAAATGGAGGGAACAAGGAGAGGCGAGAAACAAAATTGGAGATTGAAGGATTTAGTGAAATTCTTTTTTGAATGATCGAGACCTGAACATGTAGGAGGGTGAAAGGTGTGTGCGAGATAGACTGAATTGGAACGATGTGGTATACAGGGGTCGACGTGCTGTCATTGGACTAAATCAGGGCATGTGAAGCGGCCAGGGGAAACCATGGAAATGTATGAGGGGAGGGGGGGGAGGCTAGTGGTGGATAGGGAGCTATGTTTTCGGTGCATTACACATGACAGCTAGAGAATGAGTGTGAGCGAATGTGGCACTTCGTATGCTTCTGGTGTTATCTCGTAAACGCGGGAAATGGAGACGCCATTTGGTAAACATGCGATTGTCGAAGCGCATGTTTACCAAATGGCGTCCTAGCTTCGTCTCTTCGATGTATATCAACTGACTGTTATATTTCTCTCTTATGTCTCCCCTGATGATGTGATTATTACACGAAAGTGCACTTGGGAACTTCTCGTGTTTCATTTTCCCCGTGGACTCATAGGAATATCTTTTTCTTTTTCTTTCGTACTATTGGCCATTTCCCGCATTAGCGAGGTAGCGTTAAGAACAGAGGACTGGGCCTTTGAGGGAATATCCTCACCTGGCCCCCTTCTCTGTTCCTTCTTTTGGAAAAATTAAAAAAAAAATGAGAGGGGAGGATTTCCAGCCCCCCGCTCCCTTCCCTTTTAGTCGCCTTTTACGACACGCAGGGAATACATGGGAAGTATTCTTTCTCCCCTATCCCCAGGAATATATATATATATATATATATATATATATATATATATATATATATATATATATATATATATATATATATATATATATATATATATATATATATATATATAATGTGTGTGTGTGTGTGTGTGTGTGTGTGATACATACTCAGAAGAATGTGGTCACAATCAGGTTCTATATAATTCTCAGTAAACCGTAAAGGGCTCCACAAAATAACTTGATAAATAGTAAGAGAAAGAGCAGCTACGAGTGAATAGTACGTGTCTTGGCCACCGCGTGTTGGCGAGGCGCCACATACTGTGGTTTTCATGACGTAAACCTGGCAGAATAGTGTGTGTTGAGGTGTGGGTGTGTGTAGCCTCCTCCGTCGGGCACGACCCACAGTGGAACACCGAACAACTGATCTTCGCACCGCTGTGCTGTGTTATGTTGGCTGACCGCCACACCGCAACGCTTATTCTGTTGTCAAACCTCCGGTGTTCACAAGGACACCATTATGTCTTGAGAATATACGGATCACGTACTTGATGCCACGTTCGGCAAAACGTCTTCTGACGTTGAATGTCCCGGTTGGAGTCGCTGATTATTTTACTTCCCTAGTTTTATATATATGTCACAAAAGGTGACGAATTTATAGTGAACTCCGACAATAGTGTTCAGGGGAGGAGGTCGTGATGGTTCGCGGTTTTGTGTGTGTGTGTGTGTGTGTGTGTGTGTGTGGCACAGCGATATCCTGCCACGTCTCGTCATAGCCTAAGTTTGAACGTCTATATAGAGTTTCCTTTTCCCCTGTTTATATATTATAAACAAAGGCCACATGTGGTCGAGGATAGAAATTACCTCTTAAAAATCTTCACAATTCCTCTACTTAGCCTACAAATCTATTTTTGTCATGTGACATTGCATCTATTTTTCATCATCATATTTTTTTCGCTATATTTGTATATACGTTTGTATTTTCCCGTTTTACATCCGTATGACACCGTATTACTCGAAAGGGTTTTTAGAAAAATATCCCGAATTCAGTACCGGCAAACCGTATCAAACTGGCGGCAAGGGGTTGGATACGGGGTATGTCATTCGAGTAGGTTCACGGAGTCATATGTGAAGCAACATTGTCACAACGATTTGCCAAGTGGTCTAAAGCAGTACTATAGATACATTTACGGACAGACTTGGTAAATACTTCACTTCCACTCCATAACTTACACTCTATGCGCCTCCTTGATCACAATGACAATTTGGAAATTATTCTCTTCGAGTGATCTGTCTGCCTTCTAACAATTACCACACTAATCTGTGAATTTCTGATACCTTTCACCATCACACACAGCCACGGAAGGATCTAATGGCCTGTTGCTGTTGGAATTCCTTTGTATTCCTCAGCGAAGATGGATGGGATCCACACACCCAATTATTTTCCCCGGTTGTCAGCCTCTAAGTGTGTGCAGGTACGGCTGTGCGCTGCCAGATACTTCCCTCGCGAGAAGATGCCGACGACCGATGATGATCATCATCATGCCATCATCTGTAGTATGCTGGTGGTGGACGGAATGGCCTTCAGTTCAGGCCCTTGGTAAACTTATCCATGCTTCCGCGTTTGCTGATCTGGGTGATATGTAGTGTGATGCCATTTTCAGCCATTTCACAGGGGCGTCCTGCACAATGGGTTGATGTGGTGATGGGTGCATGATGAAGATATACCATCACGTCAGAGACACGAGAACCAGCAAAGAAAAAAAAAAGAAAGAAGGAAGATTCGTCTTGTCATAGATTCTCGTAATGTTCAGCTCCCAGCCTCATGGTTTAAACTTGATTAACTTGGCTCAATATAAAAAACCAACCTTATCCGATTCCTCACCATGGAACTCTTGTTACAAACAGAACAGCTGCTTGAGCAAAGGGGGACTTGTAGTTGCGGGAGGAGGTGACAGCACAGTAGCTGTTCTGTCTTCACCTGCTGAACAGGTGAATCACCTATGCTGCTCTCATGAGGAGGGAGACACACGATTTGTTCTCCAAACGTGCGGTTGTACAGTCTGCTGTAGACACACATGTGTACTTGTGATCCTCACATACCATCAGACAACATGGAATCTTTGGATACTAGCAGGTCCACAAAGATTCCCAAGCACGCACCTGAACACGTCGTACTATACGGAGAAGCTTGCCTGAAACAGATATTACAAGGGTACTTGCTTGTCATGTAGCCGCTGGGCAACTGGCATGCAATATCCAGAGATGCCGGATTCCTTCACTGACATGACAGATCATACATGCAGGACTATTTGTTATTTACTTATACAGCCCAAAAACATCACTGGCATGAATAAGTGCACTGCTTGAAGATCTGTTCCCCAGAGCTGCTAAGAACCTGCCACCAACACGTTACTCCCTCACACTGTACGTTGAGAGACGTCAACACCAGCAGGTGTTACCCCTGGCACCAGGTAGGCAGGCAGACGCTGCTTTGCCAGTCTCGTTGGTCCCCCGAGCATTGTGGCTGGGAGTAGAAGGATGTGGTTAACCTGAAACCTATTGTCATGGAACTAGACCCAGCACCAGGAGCTACTGGCGTGTGGTTACAAGAACAAAAGGTGGTCAACAGTCCTTTGTGGCTGTAACAGAAACAAACTTGCCTGTTCATTTGGTTATTAAGTGAGTGTCTGGCTGAGTGTAGACACCAGAGCAACTTTTCGACTGAGTCACAGAATGATGACCACTGTGATGACAGTGGCGAATATGATGACGATAGTGATGATAGTGGTGAAGATGATGATGATAGTGAATATAGTAGTCAGGAAGATGACGGAGATTGCTTCGCAGTTGCAAATTATTACACATATAAGTTGTGAATAATCTACGTAGGTGTATGATTTTGTTTTACTTAGAAACAAGTACATTTATCTGCTCAGTGTTGAGAAGAGGCTGTACTGAATATCTCATCTTTGATTATGTTTTCCATTTTTTTTATATCATTCCTGTGTACACAGAATGAGCGTAATTGTCTTTTGTATTACGTACACAAGGAATTGTTGGACGGAGTTCCACGTGAATGCTTTACTGTCAACAATGTAGTCTATATGTAGAGCAGATCATGGACTCCTGGAGAGCCGTGGTGAAATGGCGGGTATGGTCACAATCCATCACCAGACGGAGCAAAGTGCACATGCATTAATGCCATATATGAATGCCATGACGATAATGGAATACGAATCTGGTGCCTCAAGGCAATGTCCCCGGACCAGTATGAGCGGAAAGTGTCAATGATTAACTTACTCGGCGAAATCATAAGCGATAAACTTTTCGAGATTTTTATGTTCATTTTGTACTTAAAAGTCGTTTTCAAGTTACGTAAGACTCTGATACCTACCCACACTCGAACCTTTAACGCATGATGATTTCGTTTGTGTCCTGACGGTCTCTATGGCTTGTCACAAGCACACCTCTCGTTACGAACCATTTCAGCATCCTTAACGTTATGTGATACGGCGCGTAGAAAAGACTCAGTTTCCGTTTACGATGAATCAGTGATGAAAATTAATGGCAGGCATCATAATGAACCTCACCCGGTATGTCTGTCTACTCAACGTGCAGGACACAAAAACACAACTAGAAATCTCTGTTTGAGGAATCCTGGTGTAACCCAGGACCTCTCTCTAAGGAGACCTGGTGTTACCCAGCACCTCTCTTTAAGAAGGAGTCCTGGTGTTACCCTGCACCTCTCTTTAAGAAGGAGTCCTGGTATGACCCAGGACCTCTCTTTAAGAAGGAGTCCTGGTATGACCCAGGACCTCTCTTTAAGAAGGAGTCCTGGTGTTACCCTGCACCTCTCTTTAAGAAGGAGTCCTGGTATGACCCAGCACCTCTCTTTAAGAAGGAGTCCTGGTATGACCCAGGACCTCTCTTTAAGAAGGAGTCCTGGTATGACCCAGGACCTCTCTTTAAGAAGGAGTCCTGGTGTTATCCAGCACCTCTCTTTAAGAAGGAGTCCTGGTGTTACCCAGCACCTCTCTTTATGAAGGAGTCTTGGTGAATCACAAGATGTTACCGTAGGAAAGACACGGACGCACCACGTAACCTCGTCAGGCAGGAGGCGAAGTCTTGTGATCCCTTGATGCCCTCGATATGACCGTAGCCTCACCGGCCTCATGATTTATGAGGGGTTCCCAGGAAGTCTTCTCCATCCTCGGGTTGTGCTGTTTTTCCCTCATCTGTTAAAGGCAATATTCCACCTGAACGCTATTGATAGCGATAACTTTGGGGTTGACCCGCTATAACTGTAATGAATAGCATGGGCATGATTGATACTACTTCTGCTTGTACTACTGTTACTACCACTACTACTGCTACTACTACAACTACCGCTATTAAAGATAACAATAATGATAATGACAACGATAATTGATTTAGTGATAATGATAATAATAGTAATGATAATAATAATGATAATGATACTGATAATATTAATAATAGTAGTTATAATGATAATAATAATAATAATAATAATAATAATAATAATAATGATAATAATAATAATAATGATAATAATAATAATAATGATAATAATAATAATAATGATAATAATAATGTTACTACTACTAGTATTACCACTGATAATACTGATAATAATAATGATATGATTCACCCGTATCCGAAAACTGAAGGAGGCACCGAAATCTGTACCCCAGTCGTGGTGTAGAGGAACCAGCCACCAGGTTACTCCCTGCAGGATATATAATACCACTAACTGCCAGGCGAGTGGCCGTGTTGGCAGTATCTTGCATGTGTATACTACGCTGGATAAAGTTTATGCAAAAACATTATTGCTCTCGCGGAGTTTGGTTTCGTCGCCTGACTTGTTCGCTTGTTGAGGCCTTTCTGCTGAAACGCTTCGCCTTTCCACTTAAAGCTTCTTACAAATTCCTTGGCCAAAGTTACCGAAAGCTGGTGTACAGTGTTGCGAAAGGATAAATGATTACGGGTTTTCTCAAGACTTAACTATTACATTAGGATTAAATCCTTGACGAGCTATTAAGAAATTTGATTCTCTTGGGAACTAGTGCTCATATCTAATCTTTATAAAAGGATTCTTCCTCAGCAAATGGGTACCAGATGCCTACTAGCGAGAAATTCCTTCTCCTTGGAAACCTCTTCCCTGAATAACACATTCGAGATCCTCGAAGTATTATCTGTGTTGAAATCAATGTAACCCTGAACCCTGGAACATATCCCCAGAAAGCACCACCCCTGAAACCACTATCTGACTCCACTTTCCTGGCAACAATCTCATGGACTTAAAGTTCTTTCCTTCAGTTCATGGAACCGGTTCTATGTCGAACCAATATTCACTGAACCAGTCCATAAATCCATCATCTAAAAAAGAGGAAATACTCTGGAACCTTCATCTCTGGAAGAAGCCTATAGAGACATAATCGTTGGAATCGAATCATGTAACTTCAGTATCTGGTAGAAGGTACGTTAGTATTGCTCCTTAAACAAGGACTCCAGCCATCATTCATGTAACTAATCACTGAGTAAGCATACTGTGCCTGGACGTGGCTTCTGCAGTCATCATTTTTGGAACAGCCCATTAAAACCACTATCTTATAATATGCCCTCTATGTCTACCATTCCTGGGGTTATCTCACGGAGATGTTATCCTTGAAATCAAATGCTGGAACTATGATTTGTATCACCTTCCCCCTGGGACCAGCCTTGAACCGTAAGTCCTGGAAGCGCTCTTTGGAAGGTTGGTTCTCATTCAACAACATACCTCACCTACAGCTGTCTTTTTCGCTAGTGCATCTAGCACCTGGACCAGTCCCTGAGTGAAACATTCCTGAACCCCTGCCCTTAGAACCAGCATCCAGGAAAGTTTGCCCTGGAACCATTCATCATCGACGAGGTAAGCGTTTAGAAGAATTATTCTGGGAATTTTCCGGCTGTCCATCCTCGAAAACTTCCCATCCCTTGGAAATGGCCCGGCAGGGAATTCGCCGGCTGGAAATCTGGGAGAGGAAGAGTACCTCCTGGAAAACCGTAAAACATTTAATTCTTCAGTGCAACCAGCGACGTTGCTGGGGAGTGGGGCATGGGTGTGGGGATGTGGTTTCCTCTCGCAACTGTACGGGTAGGTGAGATGAGTTTCTTGACTTGGGAGATTCGCCCCTATATGGAAGCAAGGATTGGAGGGATCCTTGACTTTTTCTAGATTAAGCTGACGTAGATTGTTTCACGACTATGTACATTATTGTTCGTTCTGTCTTACATTTAACGTTCGGATATGCTGTGTTGTGCTAGGATGATGATATCAAATGCCTCTGTTACGAAAAAAAAGAAAACATTCTGAAGGCGCACATAGTGCATTCCTTGTTGATATGTTACGAAGCGTATTATGTGGGTGTAATTACGTATTTGGTGACCACCTGTTTGTACTGTGCTGGCTGGGAGTTTTAAACCCGTGGGGACCCCATCTTCTGAACGTTCTCAACTACCCCACAGCTTTTTAAACTTGTGTATGCTGTCCTCAGCTCCTCTGTTCTCATTCAGGTATTCCATTCATTCACCATTCTGGCAGAATAGAAGTACTTATTTACATTCTTTTTAACAATATTATTCTATCCCGACATTGTTCGAAGACCTGTGCGTCAGGATAATTTATAACAAAGGTTGTGATCAGGCCAACCCCTCTCCCTCACTCTTGTATTTTCCACGATGGGCAAATCTAAGGCCTCTCACTGTCTTAATTTTAGTGCCATCTTTATTGCCTTCTTCTGTACCTTCTGCGTTACTCTTTTTTGTGTTTCCTTCGGTGCGGTGACCAAACTGGAGAAACATTTGCAGAATATTTCCTGATCCATGTACCTGAATGTTATTTCAGTATTTGCCAGCAGACAATTTGTCTCCTTTACATTTTCTCCTAATGTGGGACTCCGACGACAAGTTAGGGACAATGTCGGCTCACATGTTTCTCAGGCGCACAGATTCCTGCAGTATATTTCCTGCTAGATGATAGGCACATTCAGGCCTTTTCTAATAATAATAATAATAATAATAATAATAATAATAATAATAATAACTAATAATAATAGTAATAATAATAGTAATAATGATAATAATAATGATAATGATAATAATAATAATGATAATAATAATAATAATAATAATAATAATAATAATAATAATAATAATAATAATAATAATAATAATGATAATATAATAATAATGATAATAATTGATAATGATAATAATGAAGGGTTTATTGAAATTAGGGTGCGGGACTTATTTTGAGAACAGCTCTTACACATGTTGGTGTTATGTTTCATTATAAACTTTTGACTGTACCTCGTGTGTGGCATTCATCGAGCTGGAGAACGCTAATGATAGTGTTGACAGCGATACCTCGTGGAAGATTCTATAAATGTGTGATGTGGGAGGAAAGCTGCTCGAAGCAGTGAGGAGATTTTATGAAGAGAGCAAGGCGTGTGTGTGCAAGTAGGAGGTAAAGAGGGCAAAGGGCTCCAACTGAAAGTGGGTGTACGACTAGGGTGTGTGTGTGTGTGTGTGTGTGTGTATGTGTGTGAGTGTGTGTGTGTGTGTGTGTGCGTGTGCGTGATGCCACCGTGGCTATTTGGTCTGTTCGTGGACGAGTTGGTGAGGGAGGTAAATGCGAGAGTTCATTAAGGGAGGAGCGGGTCTACAATATACCGGGGGTTATGGGGGCACTGGGGTATTGGAAGTGAATCAGTCGCTATTTGTTGATGAAACAACTCAGGCAGCCGACACCAAGGCGAAACTCCAGGAGAAGCTGGTGTGAAAGGAGGAAGATGAGAGTTAGGCTTACAAAAATAAGTTAATAAGGTGTAGTAAGGAGTAGACAAGATGCTTTGAGTATAGATTTCAGGAGAAAGTTGAAAGAAGTGGAGTATTCTAGATACCTTGGGAGTCATGAGGGGAAAGAAATGGCTCGGGTAAGGTCTTAGCTACATTAAGGAAGGTACGAAGGATGAGGTCACTGTCTGTACAAGGAATTGTAGATATGTTTGAAGGTATGGTCATCCTGATAATGTTTTGCGGATGTGTGTTTTAAGCCTGAATGCGAAGGAAAGGAAGCGGATGGATGTGTTGGAAATCATATGCCTGAAAACGACGGGTGGTGTGGAACTTACGTCTGGTTCTGGAGTTGCGGGCGGAGGTCACAGGCCCTGCCCACAGTGGTGGCTACGTTGGCTTGGTTCCTCTCTCTACTGCGATCTTGCATCTTCCCTGTGCTTCAAAGGCTCCTCATTTCATTTTTCTTTCTTGACTTACTTATCCTGCGAGGGAAAATCTTATGCAATCACCGAATTTCATCTTTTGATACCCTAATTACATACAGTAATGCCAGCCGTGTAGCCAGCGTTCCTGTAGGTATTTTGGATCGTTAAACTACCCTCGAGCGACATGTCATTCTGAGACAGTCCTTGACCCTCGCCATTGTGGTTGTCTGGATGTGTTTGAAGCAAGGAACGGACGATGCCTTGGGATGACACCGTGGAAGTGGCACTTCCTAGGAATATTACAGATCGGTAGAACTTCGACGAGGCTGTGCCATAATCTAAGAATGTCTCACAGCTGCAGAATAATACTACAGCCTAGGAACGGCCCCGAGACTATAACCATGTCCTACCAAGGTCAGGGAGAGGTAGAACCTTAAGGTAACACTAGCTGGGAGGTACTAAGCTGGGGGGTTACTGCTACTTACTAGCGCCATAAACCTGGGAGCATCACGACCTAAGGAACCCACGGCTTCCAGGAGCTGTGTACTGGAAGCATTACAGTCCCCGAGTGCCAAGTCCAGGGTGTTCCACAGAGCGCCAACTGCCATTTAGTCCTCAGGTGTGCCAGGGTTTCCAGGGGGTTGGACTGTCTCCTGGAATCATGCTGACGGTGTGGGATGGTCGACCCCAGTGTGGGAGGCTTGATGCCAGAGAGGGGAAGACCTACGATGGGGATGCTCGACTCTGGTAATTTCCCCGGAGACCAGGTGACATGGCCTCCTCGTGTGGGTGTGCCGGAGGGGGGGTAAGGTGTCATAGGAGGAGGGATGACGCAAGGGCTGGTGGCAAACCATAGTGTGGGAGGACAGGGGTTGAAAAGGGAGGGTATGGAAGTGAGGGGGGAACTGCTGAAGGGTGAGTGGAGGAATGGGAGGAATGAGAGGAGGTGACTACGGGAAAAGGGGAATTAGAGAAAGGTGAGAAATGAGACAAAGGAGTGTCTCGGGGGAGGGAGGGGGGTAGGGGGACAGTGGATTGAATTAGGTAGATGGTGGTGGCTGGGGGTGAGGAAAGAATGGTAAGGGTGACAAAGAAGGAAAAAAAAGGGTAAAGGGTGAGGGGGAGAGAGGAAAGGAGTGGACATGGGGACAGGGTAAGGAAGAGTGCACATCCTATGGTGGTGATGTAGAGGTACCTGGTCAGATCAAGGAGATGCGATTCCTTTCTGGCTGCCTCAGTCACTCACTCACATCTCCGGTGTGGACGTGGGACTTGTAGATGGAAGAGCTCCGGTACCGGCATTTGTTGATGGCTTGATTCTGGTCGTAACCACTACAGCTGGTCGACATATATCCATAGACGTCACAGAAATGATCGAAGATGGAAGGCCTTAGGTCATTCCAAAAGAGCATCGATTTCTAAGCCTGGCAGTGGATGGGACACTGAAGATATGGTGTTTTAACGACAGACGAACCTTCTATATCCAAGGATCTGACATTAGGGTGACAGGCTTAGATGGTCATGATGATGATGACCTCGTAAGATTACTTTCTCTCACATGAGATCTCTCGTTTCCCAGCTGTAATTTGGCATCACAACCACATCGAAGTCGCTCGAGTTCTTACACACAATCAGCTTGAATTTCACCAGTGATTGATGTACATCAGCCCCCACTTTTGTCCTTCTGTAAAGTGATTGCTTAAAATCCAATAAAGTTAATTGATTAAACCATTAAATATTATTTTTACACACACACACACACACACACACACACACACACACAGAGGGGTAAGGGGAGACTACATAGATGGATAAAAGCTAATCTTAGCGGAAGACAGTGAAGGATGTATTTCGGGGGTGCTCTCTCGAAATGGATTGAGATCACCAGTGGCGTGCTGCAGGGCTCTGTGCTGGGACCGTTGCTTTTGCTGATCTACGATTATGACTTGTCCGAGGGATTAGAACCTTACCTACATATGTTTGCAGATGATGCCAAGATCATGAGGCAAGTGAAAAGCGAAGTAGATTGTCTCAACTTGTAAGGGACCTAGACGAACCTCAAGAGTTGGTTTGATGTAGATGTATATGCAAATGTAACATGATAAGGATAGGAGACAGTGAAAGAAGATCTCAAGATGAATATCTTTTTTTTTTTTTTTTTTTAGCAGAAAATAAGCTGCAGAAACCTGCTTGTGAGACAGACTTGGGAGAAGAGATCGTCCTTCACCTGTCCCCGGAGTCCCGCATTAGGAAATTGGAATATGTAAAAGTCTCTCCCCGCACACGACAGATAGTCATAAATAGGTATTTACACCAAACGGGCAGGACTGAGCTACGAAGAGAGGAGAGACGCCCTTAACTTACCCACTTTGGAACAGAGTTCCGGGAGACTTGATTACTACTTAGAAATTTCCAAGAGTCCATTATGAAGTTAGCATAGAACAGCTCTTTGACACCAGAAAAGAGTCCAGGACAATAGGACACAACTGAGGGCGAGGCAAGAGAAGGGTGCGGGCGAAAGTGAGGCAACAGTTCTTCAGTCACAGAATTGTGACGTCGTGAAAACAAGCTAAACGAAGAGCAAGTGAATGCGGCTGTCCTTGGAAAAAATTCGAGGATTTGTTGCTACATTAAAACAGGATTAAGAGGCAGGAGCCCACGAGCATACAGCTCCCTCCCCTAATGAACAAACAGGTCATTACAAATTGGTCGTAACCCATACACAGTGTGGACGGCGCGCCGGGGAAAGCTGGGAGTATTAGGCCCTACTGCTAATTGCTTGTTTCTGGACAGCGGATTTGTCCGCGGCGAAATTCAGTGTTCTGCAAGGGACAGTGGCCGGCTGTACTGGTGGGGGCCAGTGACGTGCATGATCCTGGAGAGAGAGAGAGAAGAGAGAGAGAGAGAGAGAGAGAGAGAGAGAGAGAGAGAGAGAGAGAGAGAGAGAGAGAGAGAGAGAGAGAGAGAGAGAGAGAGAGTTTACATAATGATTTTCGGAGATACGAGTTAAGAGAGTTTTTAATGAAAGGAAAAGAGTACCAAGTGGTAACTGAGAGAAGTGTTGCGAGTGACTTGTTTTCTTGCCTCGAGGGCTGTGTGTGATCGTGTTCCCCAGAGAGCGAGTCTCACTACTTGTGTCACAGGAGACTGATAAAATTAGCATGTGAATCACACATGCAGATTGGAAAGCGAGATACATAATCAGGACACGAAGGAAGTAATGGAGCAGATACTGATGACCTGCTACCTCCAGCTCACCGACGGGAGAGAACTGAAGCAGAACTCCAGCAGTGAATTTTCCGTCCCGAGTTAATCATTTGAACCACTTTACTATACCACTTCCCGTACTGTGGTATGGACATGATATTACGAACACTAGACAAACTTGTGTGTGTGTGTGTGTGTAGAGTCATACAAATACAGGTGATTATGAGGCAGGTTAGAAAAGTGGTCTTAGGGGCTTATATAATATTCAGTATATATGTATGGAACAAAAGTACAGAATGGGTTAGTACTCTTATATATATATATATATATATATATATATATATATATATATATAGACAGGAAAGTTACACATGAATACAAAGACAAAAGCAAAGTAGAGGATAGGTCAGGACACGTATACATCGATGGAGGCGTAACGTATGAATTAGGTCTCAAATATGGCCTGAGGGCCCCTTGTAGTCTGTAGAAAGGCACACGCAAATTATTGTTTGAGTCAGTACGGCACCATGTATTCAGTACACGGGAATGTACTTGCATGTGGATGGACATTGGACCAGTACGTGGGCAAGTCTCACGGGAGGGCTGAGATCCCCATGTATTCAACACATAGGCACACCCATGGCTAGGGTCAGCATACATGTGTGTGGACAGGAGAGCAGTATACGAGGCAAATCACAAAGGCAGGGTTATCATATATGTATATGGTCATTAGAGCAGTGCATAGGTAAATCAACATAGAATTATGAGTATAGTGAATTCTTAGGTCACGCTTGAATCATGGTGAAAGTGTGGATTGTTTAAAATTCTTGGTTCCGGTGGGAGAAATACAAATCTGGGGGCCTGTCAGGGATGGTGGGAAGTGGTAGTTTAATTCTCATGTTTACAATTCCAATAGTCACAGGAAAATCTAGTGTGAGCCTCGATAGAAGTAGATAACAGATCTGATATACAGGGTAAAAATCTGAAGGTTTTTTTTTTTCTATCTACAAGTGCTTTTAACGGTTGAAGTAACGTGTTGGAGGCGTTCCTTTAAGTTATTAACATACACGGCTGTTCCACAAAGTCTGTTGTCGTACCCGAGTACATTCCTATAGCTTAAACGTCATTCAAATATTTGCACTGTTGTAATTTTGGGGAGGGTTAACAGTTAGTACTAGTCTTTGTGTTGTTAATGACTGTATTCTAATCAGTTAAGATGACAGGTCCGCACTGCAGTGAGGATCTAGCAAACAGTGTGATGAGGTCTTTTATCCATTGCGGCGAGCTGTTTCGAATACAGACAACCTCTTTGTAACTACTAACTGTTTCTCCAACTCTTAATGTTAGAGCATTTTGTTAGACATTGAAGAGAGAGGTTGAGTACCTCACCCCAAGCTCAAAGGACTTGGGTGTTGCTGGTTACTCTCCTGAACAGACCCCCAGAGCGTCTGTTGCACTTACAGGTGAGGAGCTTCCCCCTCACTTCAAGGAAGGTTTGTTGTTTACGTATGATGCGGCCTCGAGGTCAGCGATGAAGAGGGTACAGCTGTCTTTGCAGTCGTGTATACAGAATTCCCAGCAGACCATTGTTGAGTACCTCCTCCTGGTACAAATCATTACAGGAGTGGGGACAGTTCATCGAGGTGTGATACTAAGTCCAGTCGGACGAATGCGTTTTAGAATTGTAAAGAGGCAACTAGTTAAGAGGGATGATGAATCTAAACTTAAGTCTGAGTCGGGTTTAGTGATGGCTACGATGTGTGATCTCTGTGCAAGCTGGAGGCAACGTGCCGCTTTCAGGACTCGTGTTGTATAACTTGAGGAGGAGAATGCCGGGGACTTAAGCAATTAGTCGGCGAACTGAGTATGGTATACCATCATCCCCTGGTGCTGCCGCTTTGCCTCTGGTGAGATCGGTGTACTGCTCCTCAGATGTGACAGGGATTCCATATGTTTCGCTTGTTTCACTACACGTTGTATCGGTGTTAGATCGTCTATTGATATGAGTCGTTTGCCGCTAGGTTTGCGTTACTCTTGGGAGTGATTCTGCAACCGACTGGGGGTGACGTCTGGTGTCGTCGATCATCGGCTTAATCACTATGACAGTCGTGGAGTGGACTGCGCCCGTAGGCTCCAGTTCGCCCGTTTATCTTTCTTCTTGACAAGAATATGCATTAGTACCTTGCTAGAAGTTCCCCCCGGTGTTCGGTTGTCATTCGACTCAAAACTTCTCAGAAATCTCTAGAGAAGAGGAGAAAGACCTTTTATGGCCTCATCCATCTGTTCAGTTTTGTGTATGCCTCCCCTACCTAACTGTACGAACGTGAACCTTGGCAAGCTCAAGCCCGTCATCCTGTGTCCACTCCGCTTGCGTGGGAGGGAGTTCTGCCACGTCAGTGGGTTTTACCGACGAAGAAGTCATGAAATTGTTTGGTGAAGTTGACTGAATCATGGTGAATGCAATCTACATCAGTAGGGATGTAGGACCCGTACCGCTACGTTAGCTGCTGCATTTCACATAAACGCTAAATCGATCACGTTTACGTGCGGCTAGAATAGCCTGGGTGACATTGCATTCATTGGAGATGGCAAAGCGATTGGACACGAGGTCAGTTTTTAATGGAGGTTATCAACGTTACCGTGTAAAGCATCGACTCTGATAATAGAGTAGTGTAGGCATCCTGCCGTAACGTGAGTGGGAGCCGGAGAAGGATAGATTGTGTGACCATGGCTGGGAGGGATAAGCAAACGCAGGTTATATTACCCCGTGAGAAAAGTGATGATGTCACCGAATCTTGGACACTAAGCATCAGAAATAGGTCGAGTTGTACACCATGCATCGATGTGTGAGTGTCCAGGAGTCGAACTCACAGGTGCTATGGTTGATATCGATTTCATGCGTGTAGTGCATCATCTTGGAGATAGATTGAGTTTAGGTTGAATATGTTCAGTTTGATTTTCAACCTTTATAACAGGATGTTTTGGTCCTTAGAGGTATAGGTGGGATATTGTTTCGTACATAAATGAATGATACATTACCCTTCGTGTGGTGATATGAATGATAACTTTTAATGTTGGGGGAATGTCTCAACGTTTGTATGCATGGGAAATGGCCCCTGCAGCTGGAGCACGGCGGCGGAACATACAGTAGGTGACACTGTCCATGATAACCAGAACTCCTAGAATCACTGTTAGACCAGCCAGCAGGCTGATGCCTACCACTGACTTCCACCCTACAGAGGACAGTTCACCTGTGTATCCCCTGACTGTTGTCCCTGGGAACGCTAATCACAGTGACTTCTCTCTCTTCTCTCAAGGTAGCTCGGCTACCCGAGATCGAACCCTGGGAGGGGTGTATCTGGCTACCTCATCCGCAAGGAGGTTAAAAGACGCACCTTCAAGTAAACCATTTTTTTCCATCCTAAATGGGTGAGGGTAACTTTAATCTATCGCGACAACGATGGTGTGACAAATATATTTGTAGCAAGACAAACGTATAGACGCCACGGGTCGGTTTCGGGACGTCCTGCAACGTTGGCCACATCGAGGTTAAAAGACACACCAGCTTGCGAACTGCCTTTTTTTTTGTGCTGTACCTCACTTTCAATTGGGCGGGGGCAACATGGACTTTAATCCGTCGCAGCACCGATGTGGTATGGGAAAAAGTAAGGAAAAATGAATCAGGGCTCCGCAGGTATATGTAGACCTGACCCTTAAAGAGAGATAGGGCCCTAGGAGGAGGGAAAAGACGAGGGAAGGAAGCAACTTCCGCGGCTATCATATCGGGGGTATCATAACGGTCAGTCCTCGTTTCGGCAGTCTCCACACAGAAACTACGGAAAGCAGTAGTCAAGCGAGTGCCTCGGGTCCAAGCCTTAGTGGCAAGGACACATGCAGACAGGTCATGATAGCAGTGGTCAGAATAATACCTGTAGAACAGGGGAAGGACAGGAACACTACGGCTGACAGAGAGGGATGGTTGTGGAGAGAGGATGCTCGGAGAACAATGGAACGGCTTTTTGATTATACTGCCGCTAACAGTGAGGTGGATGAAGAACCACCCCAAATGTTTGAACAGTTATCCACTATAGGGTCGATAAAACCACTGTCGATATGAGACAGCTGCTCAATGTTTTTATTTGCGAAACTTATACAGCATTCCCCAGCTTTTGCGAAACAGGTGATGTAATAATGATATCTGGAATTTTCATGACAAATTGGAAGATATGGTTGTGACCAACACGTTTATGTTATTACATAGTTGAATTTGTTTTTTAAGTTGAAGAGAGGGGGAAACAAATGACACTTGGAAAGAGAAATAAGGTGACATTGCATCGTAGTGCTGTTGAATTATGCCAGGTTACTGCTTACCTATTTCCAAATGCTGCATAGCTCAGAAATGAGAGAGATGTGCGTTCGGTACGAGAAAGAACGAATATGTGAATACGGAGGGGAGGAAAAGTGAGCTGAAGTGTGTAAAGTAAAAGGTGATTAGGATTTGAAGTTGATAAGAGAAGACCATTTACGGAGAAAACAAAAGACAGTAGGCGGCAGAATCTAACCCTGAGGGATACCATTGTTGACAGAATAAGAGGTTGAAGTCGCTTCATCAAAAACTACTGCAATCATCGGCCAGAAGGGAAGCTTTGCATTGAGGAACAGACACAAGCAGAAGAACTAAAGGAAGGAAGTTTCGAAAGAAAAACCTAGTGCGACATCTACCAATTGTTTTGGAGATGTTGATAAGCCACACAAAATGTTCCATTAAAATCCCTTAGAGAGGTGAATCAAGCACAAGCTCACTAGTGGATTTGCGCTACGAAAGCCATAATGGTGTTCAGGAAAAGGTAATGGGATTCTAAATTTTTCGAAAAAGTGAGAGCTAAGGAGAATTTCAAAGACTTTGGAGATAATGAGAATAAGAGCAATGGGCCGATACAGTAGATAGACGGGTTTGAACAGTCTCCATTCTTATGGATGGGCTGCACCAAGGTATGCTTCCAAGAAGAAGGAGAGAAATAACTGGGTTTCAACAACGACAAGAGAGACGAGAAGGTATCGTAGCTAGCTCAGGGGGCATACTTCCTTAGAACTCGAGAAGGAGTATGCTATCTGGACCATGAACCTTGCCTACTTGGAGCTGGGAAAGTACCCGAAAGACCGTAGGTGAAGAAAATATAGATGACATGGGTTTGATAGAAGATGGTGGAAGAGCACTAAACGTAGAAGCATCCAAAGTTGAACTGGAGGAAGATTAGATATGTAACCCCCCAAAAAGTGGCTTCATCAGTTAGAGAGTTAGCCATAGACTGATAAGGTCCGAAAACGGGAGGAAAGGTTGAGCTAGAGAAGTTACTGGATACACACACACACACACACACACACACACACACACACACACACACACACACACACACACATATACAATGGACGACCCGAAAATAGGAGAACGATGAAGAAAGAAACTAGGGAGCCTTCAACGCTTATTCTAAACAGACCAGACTCGAAAACCTTGGTATAGACCGGAGCTGTGACAACCTCTGCGACATCTACAACTAGGGCAAAAAGGAAAAAAGATTGTGCACCGCAGTCAGGCATGTACAGAGCGAGGAGGAGAGATCAAAGGACTTGGATAACAAGAAGTGTATAAAAAAGGTGAGGGAACACAGAGACGTTATATAGGAGAGGCATAGGAGTAACGAAAGTCGGGATGTGTTCGAAAAAATACGAGAGGGCCGGGGAGGACCACATCAGGACAAGAGGGAGGGGGGGGGGGGGAACAAGTGAGGTATGAGAGGAACACAGTTGGTAGATCAAAGGTACACAAACCAGTTCACAAGTTTATAAAAGGTCAGAAGAAATAGACGAAGGAGCTCAAGCGGAGGGAGAGAAAAAAGAAATACAGATGAGATCACATGTAGACGGGTCAATACGAAGTTTCAAAAGTGCGTGTGTGTAACACGAAGGTCTGGGGGCGCTATTTAATTCCCCTCTCCAGCCAGTTAGGGGAGAAGGTAGCCAGGAAAATATTGATAGGAAACCAGTGGAAGTGGGGAGGCTTATGAAGGCACTACACTCGCGGGAAGCTCGTAGACTAGTTGGTACCTCGCCAATTTGCAGCCAAAAACATTTGGGAGACCCTTGTCATACCAGCGTTGTTGATGTTCAAGATTTTTCCTCAGTGAAGGCAATGTTCCAACAGAAAGCGAATCACAATCGTAGTAGCAATATGTAGAACATGGTAATAGAAGTAATCCAAGACTACATCATGGGTTTTATGTGGTCCGTACATGTTGTATGTAGGCTTGAATTAATGCCGCCAGAGTACCATCTATCGTTTTAAAGGGGAAGCCTCATCATGTAAGCGCTAGCGTGCTATCCCTCAGCTTTCGTGGTCGCTAGAGTGGTGACAGATAATCTCCTTGATCACAGAAAACGTGATTTGAAATGGGTGGGGGGTTTTGTCCATCCAGGGTTGTCATTCAAATGATTCGGGATTTGATCCCGATCACATGGGCGTGAATTGCTTTATATCGATTTCATGTGTCAGTACATATCGTAGATTTAAATTTCTTTCTATACTTATTCTGTTAGCAAACGATTTGTGACTGTGATACTATGAATGTCAATTATCCAATACCCGACCTGTCTTAGTTATGCAGATTTTCGTAGAGAAAGGAAGAGAGATATACGACAGAGTGAACGTCAGCGTGAAGCGTTTATTGCTGAGAGCGACAAAAGAAATCCAAAGGAGTTTTACAGTTATGTTAGAAGCAAGAGAGTCATTACCAAGTCAATACGTCTATTAATTACGGACAGCGTTGCTTGGTGCAATACAACGAATCCATGGGAACAATGTTAAATGACTTTTTTGCATCAGTATTTACGGTCGAAGGTACAAACCATGTCTAGAATCCATTTTCATTGATAAGAAAGGGGAAGGTTCTTCAACAAACTGACATAAAAGCCGAAGAACATACTTTAAGCAATAAACATAACGAAAATAGATAAACCGGCAGACCCTCCTCATAAGTTTTATGAGAACACATTGAACGAGACGAAAATTGAGATAGTTAACCCTTCGACTATTAAGAGGTGATCTAATACAAGTATTCAAAATGATCTAAGGCTTCGATAATCTTGATCCATCGAGGTATTTCTGACTTGATTCGTCTGCTTTCACTCGTAGCGATGGATACAAACTCATGGACAAACTTTTTACCTCGAATAATTTACCGATTAAGAGTGGCTGCAAGCAGGGCTATATATATATATATATATATATATATATATATATATATATATATATATATATATATATATATATATATATATATATACGTTTAAGAATAGACTTGATAAATACTTCAAGTCCACGACTTCCATTATTTGCGCCTCCCTAGTCATAATGACAACTTGTAGGTTATTCTCATTGAATTATCCCTATGCCTTCTAACTTTTACCGCACTAATGTGTTGTTGGTTTTTTTTTGATATCTTCCACTCTCACAAACTTGCCTCGAAAGGACTCATTTAGTCTGTTGCAGTTTGTAAATCTTCGTATACCACTGTATCACACAACAGCCCACTCGTGGTGTTATCATTTACCAGGTGAGGTTCTCGTAGGGAGTTGAAGGTCGTAAAGAAAAAAAAGGTGACTTTAAGTACGTCGTTGGTACTAACCAGTCTACTGAGGATTTTCATCTCCATCTTAGCAGCGAAGCTTCCACCCTTGATGATTTTTTTTTTAATCTCCTTTTCTCATGGGAACAGTTGGGGTAAATTCTGAATTTCCTGTGGAGTTATTTGTGACATGTTGCAATGGCTGTCAGTGAAGAGTTTTATGCAACGGACGAAACGTTGAGGTCTTATGTGTGAGAAAAGTAGACACAATAGGTGAAGAGTGCAACAGAGAGAGAGAGAGAGAGAGAGAGAGAGAGAGAGAGAGAGAGAGAGAGAGAGAGAGAGAGAGAGAGAGAGAGAGAGAGAGAGAGAAATGAGCTTGTCTTGGCGGTCATCAGGAGTGAGGTGTTGACTTATGTTTGTAACTTTGTGTGTTTCCTTCATCGTGATGGTCCGGCACCTCGATAACCTTGAGGGGGTACTGTCTGCCATGGCTGAGTTCAAGACGGAACTTGCGATGGATATGCTGGCCTTGCCTTTGACCTAACCTGTAATCTGGTGCTGTATACAGGCAGATATAGTCATGATGAAGCTAATGCTGGTGATATTGTGGAAAACTAAATCTCTCGAGTAGACAAAGTCTGTAGTGTTAGCGACAGCAGCTCCCCGTGTGAACCGACCACGACCTCTGAATGGGATTCGAACCCACCCCTCCCCTGGAATAGTTCTGTGTAATGCTTCTTCGGAGGACACGCCATCATCACGTGCCACAGAGATGCTGTGACAACATGGGAATCTCGGTGGCACCGAAGATGACGAAGGGTTAGACAAGTACGGTAATAAAAAAATGTTTTTCTTCAATTGGTTGATGTACCATTGGTAGATTAGTACCATTATAGCAGGAGCGTGTTCCCAATCACGGCCATCTCTGTGTAAGTTAGAAGATAAGAGATACGAATATTAGATGTGGGAAGGACCGATATGAGCTCATGTCTTACTGGGTCCTTTCCTTTTCGCATTTTCCCTCCCGCGGCAGCCGACGAGAGAAACCTCTCTCTTCGGGGGTACGTGGGAGTACATTAGGACTGCTAACAGGAGATCCCCGAAGGAACATAACGAGGTTATCTGTCGTAGTGAACCCACGTAGAGACAGTGGTAAGGACGGGATAGCAAACCAGACGTCACCCCCACAACATACCGCCCGCTATGGAAATTGTATAGAGAAGTGTGGACTGGGAAAAAGTTCCTTACCAGTTTAGCAGCATTTGCTTTGCGGCTGGATCCTAGGAAGAGAAAGACACGAGTAGTGGGAAACTGGATTTTCCTCGCGTCAGGAGACACCACACCAGGAGTTTGGGGCCAGATGCAGAAAATTGGATTTATGTGACGGCTTTGAGGGATCTCCGGACCCCGATACGCGAAGGGCGTGGGAACAGATATAAAAGTGGTGCTATGAACTTGGTTTTGAAATCTACCTCTAGCAATAATCCGTTCCGCAACAACAACAACACAACAAAAACAACAACAAACTTATGACAAACTTCAGAAAACTGTTGACTCTCGGATCAAAACTGAGGCTGCCCGCCAAAAATGGACCAGTCATAGTGCCGGAAATTTGATGATTGGGGCCGCTAGAGTTGAGCACAAGCAGCGAACTCCGCTTGCTTTGTCAACAACATCCATACAGAAGGTCTTGGTATTACCTGGAGAACCTGAAGAAGATGATTAAGATTATATAGGTGGTTGTTATACACTGATGTTGACGGCCGTAATCGCCAGTAAACAACATTATGGAGTGAAAAAGCGTGTGTGCTCTGAGATTTATCTTGAACATCTGAGGAAAGTCATAAGTTTTCGACTGGTAGCTAGAACTCGATGTTGAAGACCTTAATGACCCTGGTAGTCAACCAGCCAACCCAGTTAGGATTCTTAAAGTACTATTGTAACCCTGAGCATTGTCCATCTTCACGCTAGCCACCTGAGAATATCTTCACCGTGTGTAAGATCACCTACGATGGTTCTGAGTGTGAGCACGTCTTGCAGACTCCCTCTTTTCTTTTAAGACTTTAACAGCATGATCATTATTCCACCTTCCTCTAACACGTACGACACCGTCGGGAGCGACGTTCTCAAAGTTGCTGAGGGCTCCAGCAGGGTCGTACGCCATGACCAGCTCTTTTCCTGGCTCCACCCACGAGATGCACAAGTCGCCCAGGGTCCTCTGCTACAAGCAGAGAAGCCTGCTGCATCCCACAGACGGCCTGTGTCTCCCTGCAGCTCCTCACCTAATGTTGATGTCCCAGTGGTTCCCTGCCAAACGTTCAGACGTCTCTCATCACACACGACTGACTATGTTTCGCTGACGACACTTGTTCTCATGGAAGATCTCATTGAGTACGACTAAGCCAATCTTCCAGTCTTCTTGTCTCAACAGAGGAGCTCCCAGCGCTGTTGAAGGTGTACTGCAACGTTATCTCTTCCCTGACAGTGACCCATTCACTGGCCGCCCAGGGTCGAGCGCATAGGTTCGAATCCTGGTTGCGGCAGTCGGTCTACAGTCAATGTCAGCTGTTCATCCACCCCTAATGTTTGGGCTATACAATGGGTGCCTGGCTTAGGCTTGGGTATATATATATATATATATATATATATATATATATATATATATATATATATATATATATATATATATATATATATAATAATATATATATATATATAGCGTTCATGGGATGGCCTTGATTAGGGCCTCACCTGCCTGTGCCATCTCAGCTAACATTAAGAAAAAGAAAGCGGAGAATGAGGGGAAAAAACACACGGAAAGAGAAATTACCTCTCGTTTTTTTTATTCTCCTTTACCACTCTCCCCACTATCTCTGCGTCACCTTTCCTCGTCCCCTTAAGCACTTTCCTTTCTCCACCATCGACTCCTCTCCCCCTCTCCCAAGGAATCCTCTCTTCTTCTCTCATCTTCCCTCATCCCTCATCTCACCACCCCCTTCACCCATCCCCGCTTCTCTCTGCCCCTCCCGATATTATGGAGGAGTTAGCACTGAAGAATGTCTTCTGCATCGCCTAATCTTATGATTACAGGGATCTTGGGCCACGCCCCTGAGTCTTGCTGCAGCGTGTGTGTATGTGTTTAACTAAACTGTTACAGACTGCAACCTCTGCAGCCATCTAGCACATCTATTATGCGGCCTGGAAGGCAGGCGGAGATTTTTGCTGCTTTGTCTTTGGCCTGATGGGGTCGTGTTGGCATCACTGCATCTGTTTCTCACGTACCAACAAGTAGGCAACGGTGTCTTAGAAGGACCAGAGGAGGGAACCGGGAATGACTGCACTTCACAACACCACAAAGGAAGTTAAAAGTGGAACAGACGTACATAGTTATGACATAGATGAACACCCTGTACAACTGTCCAAGAAGGGAGCTGTGAACCTATTCAGAGAACCCACAGACACTCCGAGGAAAGGATCACTGCGAGCGGTTACAGGATGATCCTCCTGACAAAGAGTACAACCGAGGCCTCTGTTCAGCAGTTGGCGTCCTGTAGCCGATGCTTCATCCCTACCTGATAACGACAGACACTGAGCCGGGACTGGTCCGATCCCCACACGCTATGGCCAATGAACAATCGCTAGTGAACAAAGAAGCCACGCAACGTAGCATCGAGGTTACGGACGGAATAGAAACTATCGGGAAGTAAGATCTAGACAAGGTTAATGTTCTGAAGCACAGAACGTCTAGCAATCTCCAGTCCCAGCAGCAAAGTTCACGCAGGACAAGCAGAACTTTCCTATCCAGGCAGGCAAGCAGTATAGCGCCTGGGGACGGACAGACTTTGCCTTGAAACTGCCCGGTAATCTTGAAGATTCTTGATGTGTGGACATGAAGGAGGAACCTGTCGGAGCAGAGAGGGAAGTAAAAGACACATTGAAGGCTTTGACAGGCCTAGCAAGCCGGATATAGATGTCACTTTATAGTAAAAAACATAACTAATAAAGGAGAGACTTGGAGGAAGTTTGTCTTAGGACTCAGGACAGACGCACTTGAGGGGGCTCACCTGTGGTCGAGTGAGGAAGGTGAGGTGAGGAATGAACCTCCGCTACAGGTATCAATCTACAGACGCTTCTCACCTTGACTCTCGAAGTGCCATCATTTCCCTGATGGAGCTACCAAGGTTGGCCGGGGAATATTGCAGGCTGCAAGCTACGAGCATTTTTTTTTTTCGTCCAGTCCATTAGTGAAGCATTGTAAAGAACTGACCCTTTCGTCCAGACCATTAGTGCAACACTCTGAGGAACTGACCCATTACACACACACACACACACACACACACACACACACACACACACACACACACACACACACACACACACACACACACACACACACACACACACACGCGCGAACGTGATTGCAGGATCGAAAACCGTAATGATACCTATAGCATGGGAGTGAATGACTGTAAAGCTTCCCGGGAAAGCAAAAGAATTCTTCAGGAAGGGAGTCTACACGGCGGTGAAGAAATGATGAAATACTGGTAGGAAATAAGGGGCGCGAAATAAGACAAAGTTCTCACATCGAGAGATACAAGCCACAGATCAAAGGTCTGAGAAGTGGGACATGGATCTGGTGACTCTGGCTCAGACAACCAAGAGGAAAACAATCAAATGACGTATCAAAGTTTAGACAAGGACAATCAGGGAAGTGTGTGTGTGTGTGTGTGTGTGTGTGTGTGTGTGTGGTTGAAGGGAAGGCTAGAGGTCAGACTGGCCAGGACAGATGTGCAAAGGCTGATTCTTAGTAAAAGATAATCGACAAAGGTGGTAAATAAGGATCGCGGCTGCAAGACACAGCAGACAGTATGGTCACTCCTCAACTGAGAGAGAGAGATGCATCGGAGTGAGGCTAGAAGAAAATGGGAGTCGGTGATGGTCTCTGATCTGATGTCGAAAATGTACCTGATGGCGGTGGACTTGCCTAATGCAAGTCAGGAGATCGAGCTGGTTAATGGAATCGATGGATATGGGAAGGCGTAAAGGGTCGACCACTGAATATCACTTTTGACATGGAGATGTGTCGCCAGAAGATGGTAAAAGCAGACCAAGAAACTACTTGCATGAGGGGATGAAAGCGGAGGAGTGTTCGTCAAAAGCTACAAACACAGAGAGAGGGAGAGAGAGAGAGAGAGAGAGAGAGAGAGAGAGAGAGAGAGAGAGAGAGAGAGAGAGAGAGAGAGAGAGGAGAGAGAGAGATCAAAGGTATCTGATAATGACAAAATGGAAATCAGATGCAGTCGCGAACTGAGGGAGACCAAGTCTGTGAAGTGATACAAAGCTGCAGGTTGAGAATCATGTATGGCAATGCCGACTGGCTGGCTGGTAGTGAACGGTGCAGAGCGAGACTTCGTAGACCAAGTCAGCGATGGCAGCCTGGGTATAGATGGAGTTGTGGACATCGAACTCACGAAGAGACTAAAGTCTAGACTAAGCTCTTGGTTGGGGCAATCAGTAAGGAGGCTATTGCTTGAGGAGGGAAGTAGGCTGAGATTGGCCTTCGTCTCAAGAAATAACATTAATTATACGATAAGCCTCGTTGGACGGCCTCTTCCATTAGTATATAAGAGGAAAATCTGCTATTCGAAAGACGAGGATAATGACGCTGTTGATCTCACAGTTTACTAAGACAGTTATAATGGTCCAGAACAATTATACAGTTAAAACATTGAGGGAAAAATTAACGAGGAGTGGAAAGCAGGGAGACATTAATTCTTTAAGGACGGTAACATCCTGGTAACTGGAAATTTCAACTACAAGATGAAAAGAAAAAGAGAAAATAGATTTTCTCGGAGATTTGCGAGTCATGCAGGGATAGGTTCCCAGATGTCTACAAGAGAGTCTACTGTATCATCACATCAGCGAACATACATGTGTCAGAGGGGCTGATACACCACATCATTACTGGACTTTGTCCACGGACATGAGAACTTGGATGTGGAAAACATCAAATATGATACGCCACTTGGTGAATGTGATCATATAAACCTGGATTTAAATCTGTGGGTAAAGATGACACAAAAGGGAACCAGAGAAGAAAACCGACTCAAATATGGGAAGAAATGATCATGATTATGCTGAATTTAATGATTTCTTTAAAAATGAAAAATGGGAATTGGATTCCCTAACAAGAGTATAGGTCAGTGCTAGAGAAGGTTCTGTAGTCTATAAGATGCTGTTAGAGATGGATACCACTGGCTGCTAATAGGGAAGAAATGACGACAAAGAAAGATGTATACATGCCAAAGAGCTGAGAGATGTACCTTGGAGGAGATATAGACGTTAGAGCAGCCATCCAGCTTTTGAACGATAATGAGGACAAGATATCTGTATTCTAAGTTTAGTAGGAATGAACATGGAAACCTTGATGATAATATATTGTACACAAGGAGAAAGAAAATCCAGACTTTACCGTAAATTAGTCGACAGTAATTTCTGGTTAAAGAGCAGCAGATGATCAGGTTAAGGGATTCAGAGGGAAAAAATTCAATTAGAGGTGATGGAGAAATGTGCGATGAGCTAAATGATAAGTGTCTCAGAGTTTTGACAGTGGTAGTCGCTATAGCCCCTAACACTAGAGAGACGCAATATGGAGGACGTCTTAGAAACGATTGAAATTACCAGAAGGGACAAGACAAGTTATCGAAAAGCCCTTCACCTATGTAATGATCCCGGTCTTCATGAAATATATTCATATATGTTGAAGGAATGTGCAGATACACGCAACAAATAGCTTGAAATGCTCTCAAGTGTGTCGTTAGAGCAAGTAGTAGTGCCAAGAGAGTGGAAAAGGGCAAACGTTGTACCTGTCTTTGAATTTGGAGTTCGAAAAATTGCTCTTAACGACAGACTAGTCTTTCTGACAAGTATGGTCTGTAAAACACAGGAAAAGATATTCAGATTCAAATAGTCAACTGCTTGTAGAGGAGAAACTCTCCTAGCGAGGGGCAACACGGATTCAGGGAGTGGAGGTCATGTTTAACAATTTACTCATACTAATATGACGTAGAAAGATCCATTTCAGACAGTGAGGGTGGGTGTCTGGATTGTTTCTGAACTGCCAGAGAGCGTTTGACACGGTAGGCGAATGCTAAAGAAGATGGCTTTCCTAGATGGCTCTCCTAGCAGAGACTACCTTTCTGGAAGGGAAAAGAGGACTCAAGACAGAGGAAAATTCTCGAAATGAGCGTGGAGTCACAAGTGGTGTGTCTATTGCTCTTCTCGGCTCATGTTGAAGACCTGCCAGAGGGGGGACTGGCTGGACTCGTGCATAGACATGTTTGCAGATGATGCTAACGTCACGGGAGAAGAAAAGAATGATGAAGATGCATCAGCTTACAAGGGGACCAAGACGAACTCCAAAGTGGGTCTGATGAATACTGGATGAACCTTGTTAACCTGGAGACGCACATATGTATGGTTTATGTCGAAACCACAGCGTTTGAGGCATGTGTATGCTATGTACTACAACGAGGCTGTAATACTCCCATTAGTTTATACATATATGTATGGTTTATGTCGAAACCACAGCGTGTGAGGCATGCGTGTGTTATGTACTACAACGAGTCTGTAATGCTCCCATTAGTTTACACTGGTATGCTGCTCTGTGCGCGCGCGTAAAGCATAATGCTAAGTACGTCGTCATGTCCTGATAGGGCTTACAGCTGGCAGTACCATATCAACTACCATGATCATCATACTAACAACCGGGTAACTGGATCGCATACTACTTCAACATCCATTAATACAACCATTTTTTGTTGTTGTTGACTATCCAGAATAGTACAGGGATGGTCTAGTCGTGTCATCCTCATTCTTGTAAAGAAATACTAAGGAATTTCAACAGCAGTAGACCCCTTGGTCCTAACGAGGCTGTTTGTAATACTGGTAGATATCAGACACTGGCATAGCAATATGGTAAGTGTAGAACGACGTACGGGTATTTCAGAGAGGAAAACCTATTAACTTTTCACGTAAACTAAGGAGGCGCAAGTAATGTTGGTTGTGGATTCGAAGGGAAACATTATTCAAGTGTATTCTGATGCTTATCTGTGGCATTACCCTCAACTACTCTGATTAGTGAGTCGCTTCACACGTTAATAATCCTGTCGAAGAAAAAAGTATTTCGCTTTAGTTAAGGTAATACGTTTGCCTACGAGTCTGTGTCCATTACTTGGATTACAATCAAACTGATCTGTGCTTGTAAAATCGAGATTAACATAGCCATTGATAATTCTGAATACCTTTGTTACATCACCTCTTGACCTTCTGTAAGCAGTTTAAATCGTTTCATTGGTTCTTATAGAATTTGTTTCTCATTTTCTTTTTAGCTCGTTTCTGCATTCTATTTATCCTATCTATGTCTTTCTTCAAAGTATGGCGACCAGAAGTAATCACAAATGCAAGGACGGGACGCTCCAATTAACTGCAAAGAGTGAGGATGATTTTCCTAGACTTGAATTCAAAAGCCTTACCTATGATTCCAAGAATTTTTGCTCGCCCATTTTAACTGCTTCTGTGAACTGCTTACTTGGCTTTAGGTCGTCAGAGAGTATTACACCCCGAGACTTTTTGTTCATTTGCCTTTTGTGGCTCAGGAGAATTCGTACTGTGGCTGGCCTTCTCGTTTTTGCCTCTAGGATGTAAAAATTGTTTGAAATATCTTGTGTGAATACTATTTAACCCTTACATCCCTATATCATCTTTCAGGTATACTTTTTTATCATTTATTTCTTTTGGTTTGATGTAAGTTCACTATACATCATTTCAAGTGCAAAGGAAGAAAGATATATAAAATAAGGAAGAATCCTTGTTCCTCCCCGGCTGACCACCCCATCACTAGGTTGCGGGTCTCTCAAAATTCACCCACGCCTGTCGAGGTGTGACAAAGTCATTGGTAAAGACACATGTCCTGACGATGAGATGCTGATCTGTGAGGGAATGAGATCCACAGAGTGAAGCGGTGTTGAAGTATGGTTTCAAACGTAAGGGAGATGATGAAGAAAACGAAGGAGAGGAGGAGGAGGAGGAGGAGGAGGAGGAGAAGAAGAAGAAGAAGAAGAAGAAGAAGAAGAAGAAGAAGAAGAAGAAGAAGAAGGAGGAGGAGGAGGAGTTTGAAGAGGAGGAGGAGAAGAAGGAGGAGGAGGAGGAGGAGGAGGAGGAGGAGGAGGAGGAGGAGGAGGAGAAGAAGAAGAAGAAGAAGAAGAAGAAGAAGAAGAAGAAGAAGAAGAAGAAGAAGAAGGAGGAGGAGGAGGAGGAGGAGGATAAGAAGAAAAGAAGAAGAAGAAGAAAAAGAAGAGGAAGAAGAAGAAGAAGAAGAAGAAGATGAAGAAGAAAAAGAGGGGGAGGAAGAAGAAAAAGAGGAGGAAGAATAAGAAAAAGAGGAAGAAGAAGAAGAAGAAGAAGAAGAAGAAGAAGAAGAAGAAAAGGAAGAGAAAAAGGAAAGAAGAAAACGAAGAATAAGAAAAGAGCAGAAGAGATGGACAATTTGGTCGGTTTAGCAAATTCCGGTTTGAGAATTTTAGCCATCTTTTTATAATCCAATTTGTTGGGTAAGAGAAACAGCCGAATATGAACGCTAGGTACCTGTTGAAGCTCAAATTTTTGTCTTTCGTCGAGGGAATATGCTCGAACACTGCATTCTACATGTCTTGGCCGCCCCTACGTTAACGCGTACTAATTCTATGATCAATCATTACGTAAAGTAAGAATAATATCTCATATATTGTAAAGATCGGAGCACCTCTATCTTTTCTTTTGTGAGAGAACATTCAGTGTTTCCTTATAAAACAAAGGAGGCTGGATTTTCTCAGCTTTTCCCTCAACTTTAGTGCAAATGAGATTACTGGAAAAAAAAAAAGTTTTGTTTGGAAATTCACGTACGCTGATGGGTCCAGAGAGGAAATGGTGGCTAGGCTTTTCCCTCGCTCTCTTACGTCGAGGTTCACATCGTGACGAGAACCCGACGACTATGTATGTCACTGTATGTCTTATTGATTTTCTATATATTTAATGTTAGCTGAGACGGCACGGGCATCTGAGGCCCTAATCAAGGCATATATTTGATCACGCGCTTGATTTTGATCCTTTCATATATATATATATATATATATATATATATATATATATATATATATATATATATATATATATATATATTGGAAAGGATCACAATTTTGCGCGTGATCAAGATATTCCTATGAGTCCACGGGGAAAATGAAACACGATAAGTTCCCAAGTGCACGTGTAATAATCACATCATTAGGGGAGACACAAGAGAGAAATATAAGTCAGTTGATATACATCGAAGAGACGAAGCTAGGACGCCATTTGGTAAACATTTGATTGTCTTGGACAATATATATATATATATATATATATATATATATATATATATATATATATATATATATATATATATATATATATATATATATATATATTTTGGCCTGAGCCCGGTACCCGTTTTATCGACCAAAACCATCGTCATGGGATATTCAGACCCTAACCTCACTTAATATTGACCATATGTGATAGTGACCTATGAAAATGTCACCGAAGGGAACGTGGTTAAGCAAACATGGATGGTGTCTCAAGAGAGTCTTTCACTGTCTGAGGGAAGTTATGGTAATACACTAACCTTTTATTGGCTATGGTCTATAAGTAGTGTTATCGGGCTCCGACTGCAAGTACTGGCTCGCCCAAGAACTTCTCGCTCCTGAGTAGTCCCATTTCCATGCTACTGAAAATAGCGCAGCCGTGGGTTGCAGGAGCCTTTAGAGAGAGGCCTTGGGTAACATCAGGACTCTGTCTTGGAAAGAGGTCGAGGGGTAATGATAGCAAGATGTCAGTGACAGATACACCGATGTAAACCACACTACCAAGTGGAAAAATAAAGACTGGGCGATATATGAGGTACCATGAAGACCCACCTGACATGCTGCGTTGTGTTGCGCTTGTCACATGACTGAAGAATTTGTGCAGATGCTGTGGTCTAGGGAAGACGATGAATTAGAAGAATAGAAAAAAGAAGACGATGGAGGATTAGTAGGGAATGAACAAAGAGATGGATGTACTACAAGGAGAATAAGGATAACAGAATGAAAGGAGAGAGTTGAAGAGAAATCAAAAGTATAAGATGCAAAAGATGGAAGGTAAAGAATAGAAAAAGAAGGGAAGAAGAAGAAGAAGAAGAAGAAGAAGAAGAAGAAGAAGAAGAATGAGACAAGAAAAAAGAGGAAAGAGGAAGAAGAAGAAGAAGAAGAAGAAGAAGAAGAAGAAGAAGAAGAGGAAGATCTTTCTCTAAGTCAGACGCACTTCTCTCGTCCTTCCCGCTTCCTTGTGTCTTGTGGCTCCCTGGGGCACACGCCTACATGTGATACACACCAGATGTTCCCTATTTTTCCTCTCCTCCTGTGGCAAAATGGAAGAAGGGAGGGATGTGCGCGTCTCCTTATCAAAACACGCCTTCCATCCGGCTAAGCTGAATATACAGTAGCTGGAGGACCTTAGTTCATCGTAGGCGCTTCTCTGTCATCTACCAAAATAACATTTCCAGCCCTGGGACATTTCCAGCCACGGGCCTGTATTGTTTGCTTTATTGCATCGGTGCACTTTGGACGTCTGGGTCTGGCTAAATACCGGGGCGGTTTGACATTATGTCTTCTGCACTGCTCAGGAAGGTCATGGTGTTCTCGGTGGAGGTGGTGGCAGCGGGGCGAGGATGATCCTCCCCGCCAGTCATTTTCCTTTTTCAATTTGCTGTCGTCAGTAGCCGTCGCGTGGGGCGCTCCACAACACCACCTTTGATGTGTGTGTGTGTGTGTGTGAATAATTACCTGTGTGTGTATTGCGGGGGAAGAGAGGCCGAGAGAGAGAGAGAGAGAGAGAGAGAGAGAGAGAGAGAGAGAGAGAGAGAGAGAGAGAGAGAGAGAGAGAGAGAGAGAGAGAGATTAGTTTTGCACTCAGTGGGATCCTTCTCTTGATTTTTCTTTTACCATCAAGCAGCCTTTTGAACATTTGGACATTGCTGGCACTAACAATTCCATAGTTAAGGTGATTCCAACCATCTACTTACCAGTACGCTAAAAGAGTAGTTCCTCAGGTCTTCTTGTCTGTGGTCACCGTGGTACTGCGTGTGGCGAAGAATGGTTCGGCCTAGACGTCGTACATCTCTTTCATAACGGACACCTGTGTAGCCCTCCACCTCACATTGTAGCTCATCTTCTCTTGATTCAGTCACCGTCGCAGTTTATTCTTCGTGCATTCTCTTGCGTGCCCGCATTGTCCAACTATGATACAAAATTTCGAAATACAAAATGCAAGGGAATACAAAATGCTGTGAACAAGCGTACCAGGCATTTCCCAATGTGCGATTCTGATATTGGCTAAGAGACAATTTGCCTCTTTCATAGTTTTCCCGATGTTGAGTTCTGGCGGTAATTTGAGGCACAAGGTCGACCTCGAGGTCTCTTTCACACGTAGATTCCTGCAGACTATTTCCCACTAGGTAATTATCACCCCGAGCGCTCTTTTCATTGTGCCCCATTCTCATTACCCGATGCGTTCTCGAACTGACCCTCATCCGCCATTTATCAGACCAACTATGGAGTTGTTACGTTCAAATTCACGCAATCATCATTCTTCTTTTTCAAGGATAGTTGTTTCTACATACAGTCAGACTCCGTTTCTTAGTCTCTCTTTTATCCCATATAAATTTCTCGAAATTTCCCACTGTTCACGGCACTTGCTACTTCTATACTTGACTTAAACATGTTTCTGTAATTCTGTATTTCTATAGAAATATTCCTCATACCTGTTCTTACTCGCTCATTACTCAATTTCCTCTTGTGTTCTCTAAGAAATTGGTTCCTCCCTAATTAAAAGAGTTGTTCGGTATAAACATCATCATATCAATTACAGTGCCTCTCTAATTCTGTTTCTAATTTGTCACAGTTCTAAATACTCATCTATTTGTCTCATAATTCCAGAATGATTTGAAGGCAATTTCGGTACGATTCAAGGTTCTTGCAAGTTATGTATAACAGATCATGTACACCAGAGGACCAAAGACTTAGTCCTGTGGAACGCCACCCGGAAAAGGTATCCCTGTTTTTTTGCGGCATTTCTGATAGTTGTCCTTTTTTGTGTGTCCTCCTTCAGGTGGTTCTCGAGAACCACCTGAAGGAGGCCTTCTGACTCTTATTTTTGCTTTTAACCTTTTTTTTTTGTCATCATCTGTCGGGGACGGTGGCAGACGCTTTCTGGCAATTGAAACACACAGAGTCCACACATCCACCTCTCCCTGTTAGTCTCCTATTTCCTATATAGCTTAAAAGAAACTCCAGATTTGTAACATGAGAGATCTCTCTGAAACCAGTTTCCTTCTGATAGTAATATTTTCCTCTGCAGTTACACGGAAGCTCTCGCTTCCTGATGATATCTTTTCTCGTATTCGTGCTATTACCTGTTTGTAGTTGCCTGATTGTATTGGATGGATAAGGAGTTTTAATCTCGATAGGCTCCCCCCCCCTCTCTTTTAAGAGAGAGAGAGAGAGAGAGAGAGAGAGAGAGAGAGAGAGAGAGAGAGAGAGAGAGAGAGAGAGAGAGAGAGAGATGGGGGGGGGTAACATTTGCCTCTCTTGATATTATCTTGGAGAAAATTACTGAAAGCTTTCGTTGATACGTCACATATTCATGCTAATGAGACACAGTCAGTAATGTATATATATATATATATATATATATATATATATATATATATATATATATATATATATATATATATATATATATAGATGAGATACGAAGGAGGCCAATTAGTGACACACAAAAATATGATACTTTCAAGTGAGACAAATTCATGGGAGAAACGAATGAGACACGTCGTCGAGATGAAAGTGAAATGCATTAACCTTATGAATAAGACAAGTGGGGAAGACAATTAGGCGCAGATGTGAGACATATGAGACGAACTAATGAGAAACGAGTAAGACACATCACTGAGACACACAGAGGAGTCACACTGGCAATACATACAAATGAGACATCACTGACACGTATGTACAAGTGAGATACGAGAGATCTGCTGGTGAGAATCATTCGAGAGACACAAAGGTATGAGACATACAGTGTGAGATACGAGGAGATCTACTGGTGAGAATTATTTGAGAGACACATAGGCATGAGACATACAGTGTGGGATACGAGATCTACTGGTGAGAAGATCCATAAGTGAAACACGTAGAATGGAACATTAATGAGGCAAACTCGGTACGCATTAGCGAGAAACACAAGTGATGCACACTTGTACATAAGTGTGGCATGTTGGTGAGAAACACATTTGAGACGTTTTTCGAGAAACATCGACGAGACAAGAATGTCTATAAGACACAGGTGAAACAGTGATAACACAAATAAGACAAGTTTTTGAGAAATGCAGACATGGGGGTCACCAAACACTTGGCCCACACACAATCCTGAGGAACATACGGTTGAGGCAAGCATTGGTAAGAAACACACCTGTAAGACACAATCTAGTGAGACACAGGGATGAGAATCCTCTTGAGTTGATGGGAAACACACGAAAAACTCACTGACGAGACATACGGGTGATAAACTTATTAGAAGAGACACCGTGCGAGAGATACTAGTGAGAGACGAAGTGAGACACGTAGGAGGGTATTACTAATTGAGAGGCAGCACGGTTTTAGGGAGAGGAGGTCATGTGTGCCGGATCTCATAGATTTCTACGAGAAAGTGAGCTTTGCCCAAGACAAAAGGGAAATCTATATAGGTTGTCAGTACCTCGACTGCCAGAAAGCATTTGAAGTGTACTGCGCCGCAAAGGTGACTAATCAAGAAGCTGGATCACCAGGCAGCAGAAGTAAGGGGGAGACTCCTCCGATGGATAGAAGATGATCTCAATGCAAGGGAACAAAGGACACACGTCAGAGGAGCCATTTCCAAATGTGACGAGGTCATCAGTGGAAAGCCGCAAAGTTCTGTTCTGCGACCGTTACTGTTGCCAGAAGGTGTGGACTCTTACATTGTTATGTCTGCAGATGATGCAAAGGTCATGAGGGAAGTGAAAAGTGAGGACTGCATCAGCTTACAAAGGGAACTAGCCAGACCTCAAAGTTGATCTGATCCAAGGTTGATAGAATTTGACCCGAACAAATGTAAAGTAATGGAAGTGCGAGAGGGCGAAATAAGACCTGAATATGATCATCATCTAGCAGGAAGTGAGCTTAAGGATTGTGTGTGAGAGGGACCTGGGAGTTGACATGGTCCCTAACCCTATCGCCCCCTAACCCGTTGACAGAGTTCCACGTTATGAGAATAGTAAAGAAAAACTGCCTTTTGGCAAATCTTAAAATAGCTTTTAAGTATATGGATAAGGAAATATTAGTCAAGCTTTCCATATCCTCCTTAAGGTCAGAATTAGAATATGCCCCTGAAGTTTAGTCACCGCACCTAAAGTGGTACAATGAAGACAAGCACAACAGGAAGGCAACAAAGATGGCATCAGAATTAAGAGAGCTGAGGTATAAGGAAAGACTAGAAGCCTTTGATTTGCTTACTATGGAAGAGATAAGTAAGGGGTGACCTGATCTCAACCTTTAAGTTCTTAAGCCAGATTGGTGACATAAGCAACGAACAATTCTTTGAAAGGCGTAGGGATAGGACTACCTGAAGGGATAATATGAACTTAAGTTATAAACTTGTTTGAGACGATGTGAAGAAGTGCTTTTGTGGTGTGCGAATGGTGGATGAATGGAATGAAATGAAAGAGGATGTGGCAACTGTGGGCAGCATACAAGAGTTTAGAATGCACAATAGTAGAGCATGTTCAAGAGCTGGGGCCTCACGAGTGTAAAACTCCCTCCCCGTACCCTACAAATAGGTAATAACTACACAGAAACTACAGCAAACGGGCGCACCCAAGCTATTATCATCTGGCCAAGATACAGACGGACTATTTTTGGTACATCTAAGGAGAGGGGGGAAGATTCGAGAGGGGCACCTGAATGCAGTGGTTCTTAAATACATCATTTCGCTGTGACAGAGCGGGGTGTGATAAGGTCATTGGCAGTAAGAGGATCAGGGTTTCACTCCGACATACTAGATGTGAGTTGTACCGTACCATGTGCTGAAAGTTTTGGGTGTTCAAACTGTAGAAAATCAGTACCGGATAAGTGACGTGAATAACTGCGAATAAGTGAATGTAGAAGTTTGCGAACTATATTACCATTTTTCACAAACTTCTCCATAATTATCGAGATAATTATCTAGAGAGGAGTGTATCGGTGGGAAATAACGAAGGGTTATTACGATTAGTTAACCCTGCTAACTGACAGGCCTGGCTGCCAGGTTTGCTTCAAAAAATTTCGGGTTTGATATTTTTCCAACCCTTGGGTCTATATAAGCCAAGATCTGAATATACACAAACATGAGCAGATAAAGAGACTTGTTTTGACATTCTAGTTGAAGATCTTCGCCACTTATACACAGAGACTGTAATACTGAGTTGGGGGATTTAGTAGAAGCCTAGAACAAAGCTAGGCTAGAGTTCTGAATCCAGAAATGGAATCAAGCATAGGTAGATTACCTTGACCATGCAGCTTGAACTGGATCTGGTACTAGACGGCCAGACGATTGAGGTTGCAAAGGTTTAACAGTGGAAGGATAAATAATACGATGAGAAATACAGAGATGAAACAGCTGGAACGATAAAGTTGGGGAATTTTTATTTTCTAAATCAGTCATAGAGATAAATGATAAGAATGGCAAAAACCTGAGAAAAAAAAACTGGATATTATATTGAAGATGGTTAAAGTGTCATCACATGGAAGAGGGAATCAGGGCGTTGAGAAATGTGATATAAGGGCATGTTGAAATTAGATCATTGGCAGGGATCCATAAGGAGTATGATTAGAGGATAGAAGGCGTAATGAAAGAGAAAGCGTAGGATGAATATATAATTAGAGGAAAGAAGGCGTAATGAATGAAAAAGCGTAGGATAAGAATATAATTAGAGGAAAGAAGGCGTAATGAATAAAAAAGCTTAGGATAAAAATATGATTAGAGGAAAGAAGGCGTAATGAATGAAAAAGCGTAGGATGAAAATATAATTAGAGGAAAGAAGGCGTAATGAATGAAAAAGCGTAGGATAAAAATATGATTAGAGGAAAGAAGGAGTAATGAATGAAAAAGCATAGGATGAATATATAATTAGAGGAAAGAAGGCGTAATGAATGAAAAAGCGTAGGATGAAAATATAATTAGAGGAAAGAAGGCGTAATGAACGAAAAAGCTTGGGATAATAAAGGCGAGAAAGGTCTTCTGCGAATGTCATTTTGAAACACAGCAACAAAGGGCATTACCCATACCTCAGAAACCAAAGACTGTTGTCAACAGAGAACGGGGAACAAGAGCAAAATCTCATGGGCCTTATTGATACAGTGGAACGGAGAACTGGAGATACTGAAACCGACGTACGTGAAACATTACCAAGCGAAACTGTGGAGAAAGTAATAGGCACCTTAAAGATACAGAGCAACTAAGGAAGTGTATGATTCGTCAGATGGTAGGTTTAGAAAATAGGGTAGAGTGTGCAGGATCAGTGCATGCTGGCAAGAATGGAATCAGCTGCTGGAATCAACTGGTCAGTGTGTCGCACCAAAATGAAGAACATTAGCGACGCAGGAGGTTTGGTAGACGTAGATTGTTGATGATTTTTGGACTAGAAGAAGACCATATTCCAGCCAAAGAGGAAAGGATGAAGAGGGAGGATATACTGATCAATAAATACTGAAGGCTATAGACATACCCACTGTTGTTTCTGATATAAAAGAGACAAAGAGAACTGGTAGATATCGTCAAAACGTAAGGAGACGACCAGTTACTGTTGTGTTAGAGTTATGTACCAATATGGTACTACGGTAGGTAAGGAGGAATTTGGTAAGGTATTCATGAGAGGAGATACACCGAGAGAAGAAATCGCGGGAAAGGAAATGATAAAGCTGGGAGACAGAAAACGGAAGACATTAGGGAAGGTTGGAGTGGGGGAGGAACAGCTCTCCCAGTACCTCAGAGATATCAGGAAATGTTGAGTGATGGCGACGTCAGACTTTAAGTAATGGATACAAATGTAGATGGATCAGCAGTAAATGAAAAAGAGCTGGAGTTCAAGGATCGAATTAAGGGGGGGAAACCCCCCTAGATATTGTTGGTGTAGTTGAGACCAGGATTACCCTTAGAGATACTGGAGGGTTACATGATCTGAAGAAGTAAAAGAGAAGACACAGGAGGAAGGAGGTTGGCCCTCTTCATAAGGGACAGCCTTAGATTTCAGGAAATATTGGAGGAAGGCCCATTGCAACAGTAGATAGTTGGAAGAGCATCTCTGCAAAAGGACTGCGTTGTGGTGTTGATAGTTTCACACACTTTCAGAGAAGCTTTGATGGATCAGGACAAATAAGCGAAGATGAAAACGAAGGGTCTAGATGAAGCAATGAAACACACACTCTTCAGAACTGGTTAAGTCCTAGACATGGAGAATTTTCAGTTAAGAATAGACAGACTGGGATTATATAGATCCCCATGGAGACAGAGAGTCACGCGTCTCTTCACATATTGTTATGAGGACAATAGTAAGGAAGACTTGAGTTCCAGCTTCTCGATTAACCATGCCTACATCATTCCTGATGATGAAGAATGATGCAATAATTCTCGCTTACTTTCTCAAAGCAAGAGGCACACGTCAAGCAATATTGGTATGATGACGCAGCATGGCCAGGGCAAAGTCAGTGATTTGAATTGGTAGCATGATATACCACTATGTAAAAATAACTGATTAAATGAATCATTCAGTACCGGAGAGTGACAAGTGATTATCAAGTCTGATTTTAAAGATATTAATGGCGTTGCTCTGAACAGCATTTTTTCCAGGAGCTTATTCCACACATCAATGATGTCGTTGGTAAAGAAATAGTTCATACAGTCCAGATTAACTCGGTGACCTTTTAGTCCATTTCCTCTCGTTCGTAATGCTGGCGCTACTGTAAAGAAATTTTCAATATTGTATGTTATAGAATCCTTTAAGTGTTTTTAAGAATTCTAATAGTGTGCCCTGGAGACGCCTCTTAATTACAGGTTTAATTCTAATAGTCTCTCCTCATATGGTTTGTTTACACAAGGAAGGAATCAACGTTGCTGCTGGAGTGCATCTGGGTTGTGTGATGTCACTGTGGTTACTGTGCGCTTTTCATGGATAGGACATGAGAAACAGAGAGAATGCAGACGAGTCTGTGTTGTTAGCTATGTCAGAGGCAGAACTAGGTAGAATGGCGTGCCTTTTCAATGAAGGACGTAGGAGGGGGATGCTGTAAGTGAACGCGAGTTGAGAAGCAAGACGCAAGATTTTCAAAAGGGATTGGAAATCGAAGTGCAATATCAGTCTGAATGGCGAAGAACTGGTATTTACAGATGTTTAGATACCTTGGTATCAAGTTCAGATGGGATGTTACAGTAATAAAGTGATGTTGAAAGTACAGTCATACGATGGAGAAACATCGCAGGTGCACTGGAATACTTGATGGAGAGACGGAGTTAAGTAAGCAACGAGTGCGCGTGAAGCCTGTATGAAGAAGCGCTGGTCCTAACTCCGTTGTGCAGATGCGAGATCCAAAGTTATACAGAGGACTTAAGTCAGCAGTGAGACCATTAGAGGTGGATGAGTTGTGTAGCATTAGTTGAAATTGGGAGGAGAGTTAGCATGATAAGATGAAGATCTGAGTACGATCTGTGGGAAAAGGAAATCACCAGAAGGGCGCAGGGATGAGAATATCGTAGGATGGTATGGTCATGTAGACCGTGCGAAAAATGATGAGTTTGCCAGGAAGATACATACTAGTACCGTCAAAGATAGAACAGAAAACGAGAGTTAGGCTGCGGAAGAGATGGCAGAAAGTGTTTATGCTACGGACACTCGGGGTAATTCAGGTGGTTAAAGAAATGACGAATATATAAAGTGAAAAAGAAATGATTATTCTTTTATATATGATTTCCTGCTTCACTTGATCACACACTGGTCATGGGTTGAGGTCAGTGTGTGTTTGTGTGTGTGTGTGTGTGTGTGTGTGTGTGTGTGTGTGTGTGTGTGTGTGTGTGTGTGGGAGAATTCGAAGGAGGATTGAATGTACTTGATCACCCTCAAGGCAACTGGGGATGGAATTGATGATTATAGATAGACACGCTTCCATCTCTCTTCAGCATGGTTACCATACCCTTACAATGTAACTCGGGGAAATAAATGAATGCCATTAGTTCTAAGGAAACAGATAGTTCTTGTGTTGTCTATGTAAGATACAGTTAAAAGTCTTGTCAGTGCAGTTGTTGCACGAACTTTATGATCAATAGAAAAATGAAGAAAAACGAAGTATGACACAGTATCTTCAGCGATATCTCCCTCCACAGTTTCTGGAGACGGGGGTCATGCCTTCGTGTGATGATAGTGTCATGACACAGCCAGCAACTCAAAGACAAACAGGGACAGGACAGCTTAGGACGAGCAGAGGATAAGGGCAAGACAGAAGCAGAGGACAGGGACAGGACAGCTTAGGACGAGCAGAGGATAAGGGCAAGACAGAAGCAGAGGACAGGGACAGGACAGCTTAGGACGAGCAGAGGATAAGGGCAAGACAGAAGCAGAGGACAGGGACAGGACAGCTTAGGACGAGCAGAGGATAAGGGCAAGACAGAAGCAGAGGACAGGGACAGGACAGCTTAGGACGAGCAGAGGATAAGGGCAAGACAGAAGCAGAGGACAGGGACAGGACAGCTTAGGACGAGCAGAGGATAAGGGCAAGACAGAAGCAGAGGACAGGGACAGGACAGCTTAGGACGAGCAGAGGATAAGGGCAAGACAGAAGCAGAGGACAGGGACAGGACAGCTTAGGACGAGCAGAGGATAAGGGCAAGACAGAAGCAGAGGACAGGGACAGGACAGCTTAGGACGAGCAGAGGATAAGGGCAAGACAGAAGCAGAGGACAGGGACAGGACAGCTTAGGACGAGCAGAGGATAAGGGCAAGACAGAAGCAGAGGACAGGGACAGGACAGCTTAGGACGAGCAGAGGATAAGGGCAAGACAGAAGCAGAGGACAGGGACAGGACAGCTTAGGACGAGCAGAGGATAAGGGCAAGACAGAAGCAGAGGACAGGGACAGGACAGCTTAGGACGAGCAGAGGATAAGGGCAAGACAGAAGCAGAGGACAGGGACAGGACAGCTTAGGACGAGCAGAGGATAAGGGCAAGACAGAAGCAGAGGACAGGGACAGGACAGCTTAGGACGAGCAGAGGATAAGGGCAAGACAGAAGCAGAGGACAGGGACAGGACAGCTTAGGACGAGCAGAGGATAAGGGCAAGACAGAAGCAGAGGACAGGGACAGGACAGCTTAGGACGAGCAGAGGATAAGGGCAAGACAGAAGCAGAGGACAGGGACAGGACAGCTTAGGACGAGCAGAGGATAAGGGCAAGACAGAAGCAGAGGACAGGGACAGGACAGCTTAGGACGAGCAGAGGATAAGGGCAAGACAGAAGCAGAGGACAGGGACAGGACAGCTTAGGACGAGCAGAGGATAAGGGCAAGACAGAAGCAGAGGACAGGGACAGGACAGCTTAGGACGAGCAGAGGATAAGGGCAAGACAGAAGCAGAGGACAGGGACAGGACAGCTTAGGACGAGCAGAGGATAAGGGCAAGACAGAAGCAGAGGACAGGGACAGGACAGCTTAGGACGAGCAGAGGATAAGGGCAAGACAGAAGCAGAGGACAGGGACAGGACAGCTTAGGACGAGCAGAGGATAAGGGCAAGACAGAAGCAGAGGACAGGGACAGGACAGCTTAGGACGAGCAGAGGATAAGGGCAAGACAGAAGCAGAGGACAGGGACAGGACAGCTTAGGACGAGCAGAGGATAAGGGCAAGACAGAAGCAGAGGACAGGGACAGGACAGCTTAGGACGAGCAGAGGATAAGGGCAAGACAGAAGCAGAGGACAGGGACAGGACAGCTTAGGACGAGCAGAGGATAAGGGCAAGACAGAAGCAGAGGACAGGGACAGGACAGCTTAGGACGAGCAGAGGATAAGGGCAAGACAGAAGCAGAGGACAGGGACAGGACAGCTTAGGACGAGCAGAGGATAAGGGCAAGACAGAAGCAGAGGACAGGGACAGGACAGCTTAGGACGAGCAGAGGATAAGGGCAAGACAGAAGCAGAGGACAGGGACAGGACAGCTTAGGACGAGCAGAGGATAAGGGCAAGACAGAAGCAGAGGACAGGGACAGGACAGCTTAGGACGAGCAGAGGATAAGGGCAAGACAGAAGCAGAGGACAGGGACAGGACAGCTTAGGACGAGCAGAGGATAAGGGCAAGACAGAAGCAGAGGACAGGGACAGGACAGCTTAGGACGAGCAGAGGATAAGGGCAAGACAGAAGCAGAGGACAGGGACAGGACAGCTTAGGACGAGCAGAGGATAAGGGCAAGACAGAAGCAGAGGACAGGGACAGGACAGCTTAGGACGAGCAGAGGATAAGGGCAAGACAGAAGCAGAGGACAGGGACAGGACAGCTTAGGACGAGCAGAGGATAAGGGCAAGACAGAAGCAGAGGACAGGGACAGGACAGCTTAGGACGAGCAGAGGATAAGGGCAAGACAGAAGCAGAGGACAGGGACAGGACAGCTTAGGACGAGCAGAGGATAAGGGCAAGACAGAAGCAGAGGACAGGGACAGGACAGCTTAGGACGAGCAGAGGATAAGGGCAAGACAGAAGCAGAGGACAGGGACAGGACAGCTTAGGACGAGCAGAGGATAAGGGCAAGACAGAAGCAGAGGACAGGGACAGGACAGCTTAGGACGAGCAGAGGATAAGGGCAAGACAGAAGCAGAGGACAGGGACAGGACAGCTTAGGACGAGCAGAGGATAAGGGCAAGACAGAAGCAGAGGACAGGGACAGGACAGCTTAGGACGAGCAGAGGATAAGGGCAAGACAGAAGCAGAGGACAGGGACAGGACAGCTTAGGACGAGCAGAGGATAAGGGCAAGACAGAAGCAGAGGACAGGGACAGGACAGCTTAGGACGAGCAGAGGATAAGGGCAAGACAGAAGCAGAGGACAGGGACAGGACAGCTTAGGACGAGCAGAGGATAAGGGCAAGACAGAAGCAGAGGACAGGGACAGGACAGCTTAGGACGAGCAGAGGATAAGGGCAAGACAGAAGCAGAGGACAGGGACAGGACAGCTTAGGACGAGCAGAGGATAAGGGCAAGACAGAAGCAGAGGACAGGGACAGGACAGCTTAGGACGAGCAGAGGATAAGGGCAAGACAGAAGCAGAGGACAGGGACAGGACAGCTTAGGACGAGCAGAGGATAAGGGCAAGACAGAAGCAGAGGACAGGGACAGGACAGCTTAGGACGAGCAGAGGATAAGGGCAAGACAGAAGCAGAGGACAGGGACAGGACAGCTTAGGACGAGCAGAGGATAAGGGCAAGACAGAAGCAGAGGACAGGGACAGGACAGCTTAGGACGAGCAGAGGATAAGGGCAAGACAGAAGCAGAGGACAGGGACAGGACAGCTTAGGACGAGCAGAGGATAAGGGCAAGACAGAAGCAGAGGACAGGGACAGGACAGCTTAGGACGAGCAGAGGATAAGGGCAAGACAGAAGCAGAGGACAGGGGCAGGACAGCTTAGGACAAGAGCAGAAGATAAGGGCAAGACAGAAGCAGAGGACAGGGACAGGACAGCTTCGGACAAGAGCAGAAGATAAGGGCAAGACAGAAGCAGAGGACAGGGACAGGACAGCTTAGGACAAGAGCAGAAGATAAGGGCAAGACAGAAGCAGAGGACAGGGACAGGACAGGTTAGGACAAGAGCAGAGGATAAGGGCAAGACAGAAGCAGAGGACAGGGACAGGACAGCTTAGGACGAGCAGAGGATAAGGGCAAGACAGAAGCAGAGGACGGCAAGACAGAAGCAGAGGACAGGGGCAAGACAGGAACAGAACAGGGGCAGAGGTCAAGGGTAGAACAGGAGAGACGACAGGGGCAGAGAACATGGTCATGACAGTGACAGAACAGGACACGACAAGACAGGACAGGAGGATGGGACAGGGCAAGTAAGGGGAAGAAGGAGGGTAAAGGTAGAGGAAGAAATGGGAGGGAAGAATGGAGGAGGTAGGGAGGGAGGGAGGGTTGGCTGGGTGGCTGGAGGGAGGGTGCGCGGCGGGAGTTGGACGGGTGTGCGTGGTGTAGTGTAGCCAGGGAGGGTGGCAGCGCGCGGACCTGCTGAGGCAGTGTTGGCCGAGCCTCCCGCAGCAGGTGAAAGACCTGGGTTAGCAGCCCGGCCGCTGGGAGCGAGGCGCCTGTGTCTCTCCCTCCCTCTCTCTCTCTCTCCCTCTCTCATACACACACACACACACGCACCGCGGCGGTGGCTGCGACACCTACACCTGTTGTATAGAGTATGTGTGTGCGTGTGTGTATGTGTTTGTGTGTGTGTGTGTGTGTAGTGGTCATCTAGAGGCCCGCTCTCAAATGTGATCTCCGCAAAGCGCTGGGATCTGACCCAAAATTGGTGTAAAGTGATTAAAAAAAAATCTTGAATACTGAAAACTCGTAAGATAAGTGTAAACTATTTATTATAGATAACAGCATATGTATATGCATGATATAGAATGATTAACAAGAAACAGGTAAAAAAAAAAAGCTTAGAGAAATAAAAGCAGTGGATTTAGAAAAGCTAAACTTGAGTTAAGAAATTTAGCAAGTGAGGAGACCGAGTGTCATAATAGCCTTTTGAAACCCACCCCCACTAGTGGGAGTTCCTCCTCCTGCTTACAGGTAAGTCCACTTCAACTCACCTTCATTTCTCCTCCACCTACCAAACTCTTCAACTATCCCGTTATTGGATGAGTTTAGGGCAATGTTAAGATTAGGAACGTATAAACTGCCGATGACAGGCAGAGGAATCTTAAGAATTACACAGTATATTCTATTCAAAGTATTGGATTGAATTGACTTGATTCAGAAAAGTGAGAAGAGGAGAAAGTGTTTATGAACAGTAAATTAACGAAATGCCAAAAGGTTGGATCTCGCTCCACGATTATAGCAATGAATAAGTTAAAGCTACACATGAGCAGCTGCTTCTACAAGGAAGTGTCTTCGAGAGAAACGATTATGAAATATACGCGATGAAAAATAATCTCATTCACGTTACCTGCTGGGAAGAGCAAAGACTAATTGCCGATGACTACATTTTTTTCTTTATGTGACACTTTCATCCATGTTATTAATCTTTGAATGAGTGAGTGATCATTTAAACGGTCAGGACTTCATACTCACAGGGTTTGGCTATCGCGCGCAAGGGGTCGCATAGATAACCTCGCGCAATGGGTTAAGTCATTAAACTCAAGAAATTAGGACATCGAACTCAAAGCATGTTCAGAGGATTAGAACCTCGAACTTTGAAGTTTAGGCTATTACACTCAGGGAATCATTACATTACGATCAAAGGGTCAGTTTATCTATCTCAGATGATATAAGCAACGAAATAAAAAGGTCAGATCATCTGCCCCAAGTGATTAGATCATCGACATAAAAAAAGTCAGGTAATGTCTCAAGTGATTAGAATAACGAAATCAAAAGGTCAGGTCTATGTCTTAAGGGATTAGAGCATCGACCTAAAAGGGTCAGGTCAGGGATGAGAGCATTGAACTCAAAAGTGTCAAGTCTTCTGTCTCAAGGGATGAAAGCTTCGAACTCAAACGTGTCAAGTCTTCTGTCTCAAGAGATGAAAACATCGAACTCAAATGGCTCATGTTTCAGTGGATGAGAGTATCAGACTCAAAGGGTTAGGTCATCTCTCTCCTGGGATGAGAGCATTCGAACTCAAGCTGTCAGCACAGTGTGCTTAGAGGGTTAACTCATCGTATTCAGAGGGCTAGGCATTCGTACTCAGGAGAGTTCGTAGCTAGAGCTGCACTTAAGAGAGAAACCCGATCGCACTAAGTATTTTTTGAGTCATCGGACTAAAGAAGTTCAGATCACTGAAGAAATGAAGTCATCTCACTAAAAGGGCTGTCATTGCACTCGAAGGGTCAGGTCATTGTATTTGATGGCATTCATCCCACCGAAAAGGTTAGTTGGGCAGTTGTACTCAAAGGAACATATTATAACACTTAAAGGGTCTAGTTACTGCACTCAACAGATTAATTGATAGCACTCAAAATGTTAGGTCACAGCACTCAATGGGTTCAGGTCATAACGTTCAAAGGTTAAAGTCATCGCACTCAGAGGGTTAGTCATGGCACTGAGAGACTTGGGTTCAAAACACTCAAAATTTCAAGTGATCGCACTCAAAGGGTTGAGTCATGGTACTCAAAGAGTTAGGTCATAGCACTCAAAGGTGCAAATTATTACCCTCAAAGGCTCGGTTCATCGCACTCGCCTCTAGAGTCGGTCATGGAACTCCAAGGACCAGGTCATCTCATCCATGCGTTCGTGGAAAGATGGAAAGTCTTAGCGCTAAAGGTGTTGTTCTCTCGTGCCATCGTCCCCTCGAGTGCGATGGCTTAACCGTAAGTACTCAGGGTGGCTATCCTGGTGTTAAGAGGCACCAAAAATGCCATGGCGTTAAAGTGGTTGCACCGAAGGAGCTCCTGACTGCGGTCAAAGGTCAAATGGTTCCACTGAATGAGTTCTTGGTCACGATGGAAAAGGTCAAATGGTTGTGCCGAAGGAATTCCTGGCTGCGTTGAAAAAAAAAGGTCAAATGGTTGCATCGAAGGAGTTTTTATTGACAGCGGTCTAAAAGGTCAAATGGTTGGTGTGGAGTTCTTGGCTGTGGTCAAATGTCGGATGGTTCATGGGATTACATTGGAAGGACAGATAACTGGAGACCTAATGGTTCATAACCATAACAAGGCTCTCTGATCTCATAATGTAATTATAGCGAGAGAATCAGAGGGCGCAGCCCCACCCACCTCCCCCTCATGCTCAGCTTCCAGTGGGACAAAGATGAGAAAGGGAATACCATGCAGTACATGATTAAGATACTGCCATAGAAATCTTACAGGAAAGCATGGACTGGAAAAAGTTTCCTGGTCAATTTGACGACGTTTGCTGTACAGCTGGACTCTGAAAACGAAAGACACGATTAATGGTTCATTGGACTGTTTTTCTTTTTGACAACAGATGTTTATTATGTATTTGTCTGGCCTTGAGTGGAAGGTATTTATATAGTTTTCTTCGTCTGCTACTTCGGGAGGTAGTTCACAACAATGCTATGAATGAAAAGAAAAAAAATATATATTTGCTCCTATTGCTATTGCATATCTTATCTTTCATCTTTCGTCTAGATGCAGGAAGTTTTCGTAGGCTGTGTTGAAATCATTTAGTATTTTGAACACTTCTGTCGGTAATCATACTTCCGTGATGTGGCGCTTAGCGTTCCTGACCTTGACGCATTCACGGGCCGTCCAGGCTCGAGCGCATAGGTTCGAATCCTGGTTGCGGCACTCGGTCTACAGTCAACCCAGCTATTCATCCACCCCAAGGGGTTGGTCGATAAAATGGGCACCTACCTCAAGATAAGGTATATATATATATATATATATATATATATATATATATATATATATATATATATATATATATATATATATGGTGACTGAGTTTGGTAAAGTGTGTGAAAGAAGAAAGTTAAGAGTAAATGTGAATAAGAGCAAGGTTATTAGGTACAGTAGGGTTGAGGGTCAATTCAATTGGGAGGTGAGTTTGAATGGAGAAAAACTGGAGGAAGTGAAGTGTTTTAGATATCTGGGAGTGGATCTGGCAGCGGATGGAACCATGGAAGCGGAAGTGGATCATAGGGTGGGGGAGGGGGCGAAAATTCTGGGAGCCTTGAAGAATGTGTGGAAGTCGAGAGCATTATCTCGGAAAGCAAAAATGGGTATGTTTGAAGGAATAGTGGTTCCAACAATGTTGTATGGTTGCGAGGCGTGGACTACGGATAGAGTTGTGCGCAGGAGGATGGATGTGCTGGAAATGAGATGTTTGAGGACAATGTGTGGTGTGAGGTGGTTTGATCGAGTAAGTAACGTAAGGGTAAGAGAGATGTGTGGAAATAAAAAGAGCGTGGTTGAGAGAGCAGAAGAGGGTGTTTTGAAATGGTTTGGTCACATGGAGAGAATGAGTGAGGAAAGATTGACCAAGAGGATATATGTGTCGGAGGTGGAGGGAACGAGGAGAAGAGGGAGACCAAATTGGAGGTGGAAAGATAGAGTGAAAAAGATTTTGTGTGATCGGGGCCTGAACATGCAGGAGGGTGAAAGGAGGGCAAAGAATAGAGTGAATTGGAGCGATGTGGTATACCGGGGTTGACGTGCTGTCAGTGGATTGAATCAAGGCATGTGTATGGGGGTGGGTTGGGCCATTTCTTTCGTCTGTTTCCTTGCGCTACCTCGCAAACGCGGGAGACAGCGACAAAGCAAAAAAAAAAGAAAAAAAAAAAAAATATATATATATATATATATATATATATATATATATATATATATATATATATATATATATATATATATGACCAGAGAATTCAGTCAGATTCGTTGAACATGATCTTTCATTACGGAAACTACTTTGCTGGTTATCAATCATTGTTAATTTTTGATGGAGTTTTTGATCAAGGTTAAAGTGCAGAGTAATCGAACTCTAAGGGATAAGTGATCGAAGTAAAAGGATCAAGTCGTATTCAGGAGTTCAGGTTCCTAATTCAAGGGATCAACTTTAGGTCAAACCCTCTTGCTGGATATGTCATTAGTGGAGTGAGGACCATACCCTCTCGTAGTTGGTATGGCGTATGTTTCCCATATGGTATGTCAGAGTTGTATGGTTATGTGGCCCAGCGCGTCATACCATAACTGTATGACTGCTTGCAAGAGTGTATGACATGATCGTATGCCCACTGGCGTGTATGTATATATACCATGGTTGTATGAGTAGTGACAGTGTGCATAACATGATTGTATGAAGACTGGTGTGCATGTTTGTGTGTGTGTGTGTGTGTGTGTGTGTGTGTGTGTGTGTGTGTGTGTGTGTGTGTGTGTGTGTCTACAATCCACGTCTCAGTGATAACTTCCTAAATCAAAGTAGTGGATGGCTTGATTGATGACTTACGAATCGTCATGCCCATCACATCAGCCATTCCACCACTGGTGAACTCCGTAGTATCGAATCTGTATATCCTCGCCAGTCACAATCTGACGTATATACACTAGTCGTTGTATGTTGGTCTGTTGGGGTCCTCACGAGGCCAGGGAGGGACTCGAGATTGCAGGAGGGATCGGATCTCAACCGAAGGATCACCGTGAACGAACGAAATCTACGAAGACTCTTTGCATCAATCTACATCAGCTTTATATATGACGGTGTTCGTCGATGATAAATGCTACACTGAATATATATATATATAATTTTTTTAATCCTCGTTCGTTGATATTAATGCTTTCATTATGTGGTGCCATGGGAGGGTAGGTGGGATGGGGGAGGGTAGAAAAAATATGCCATGTGTTCTCATATTTTTTTTTCTAAAGATTTCATTGTTACCTGTGGAAATATTGGTCGTGGGGAGGGGGGCTGCCGAGCGGCCTCTCCTTCCCCCCTCCACCAACACCCTCCCAGTGGCACTGTTGACACAATAGGGCTTTATTACTCTTGATTGTGTGTACATATATATATATATATATATATATATATATATATATATATATATATATATATATATATATATATATATATATATATACATACTCACACACATATACGAGTCTGGATGATCTGTCCGTTTCGCAAGACTCTCTCTCTCTCTCTCTCTCTCTCTCTCTCTCTCTGTCTCTCTCTCTCTCTCTCTCTCTCTCTCTCTCTCTCTCTCTCTCTCTCTCTCTCTCTCTCTCTCTCTCTCTCTCTCTCTCTCTGTGTCTTTTTGTAACTTCAGATTCCCAATTTCTCTAGCGTTTACTGGGACGCATCCACACACCCACAACCTGGCCAGCCCAGTGATGCATTTTGATCGATGGGTTCAGATGAGCACTCTACCAGTGGTGTGAGCGTACAGCACTGTGGCAAGTTCAGGCAACAGTGAGAGCTTACAACACATCGAACTTTACTTATGGGCTGAACTAACAGCATGACAATATCTACCAGTGGTGTAAGCTGAACATGCAGGAGGGTGAAAGGCATGCATGGGATAGAGTAAATTGGAAAGATGTAGTATATTGGGACTGACGAACTTTGAGGTGACTAAACCGGGGCATGTAGAGCCTTCGGGATATACCATGGAAAGGTCTGTCGGACCTGGTTGTGGATTGAGATTACGTCACAGAAAGCCCTGTTAATGTTCATGTACTTATCTAGGGTTTGGTCTAAGGTTGGCTGGGTGGTTAGGGGCGAATTATGAACTCTTATACATGAGGATGAAAAACCCAGAACAGTAGTGGTATATAAGAACACATTACATTTCAGAGAACTTAGCTTCTTCTTGAGTTATTTAGATACTAGATTAAATCACTTATATTTCTCAGACTCGTAAAACTGAATACATCTGTCGTAGAGAAATATAGTTATTATAAGACTTTTCTCTACTGACGAAGCATATTAACAGTAATTTGCACACAAGACAAATTTTTTTCGTCGTCGTAAATTCATGTCAGTGTTATGGTAAGGTGGCGAAACTGATATTGGTGGTTCTTTGGTCACTAGTGTAAATTACTGGAAGAGTCAGATGTACGTATTTATAACATATCACTTAACGTTTATTTTTACCCATCCGAGAGACTACAGGGGATTACGATAATCGTAAAAAAGTGTAAATTAATCATCAATACAATTGATTACCTTTGCTTTATTGTGCTGGTTTACGGAGAGAGAGAGAGAGAGAGAGAGAGAGAGAGAGAGAGAGAGAGAGAGAGAGAGAGAGAGAGAGAGAGAGAGAGAGAGTGTAGCTATCAAACCCTCGCCCACCTTTGGCACACCCCCGCTAATGGTGTTCGCTGTCGACACAGAACACCTTACTTGTTAGTGTGGGGCTCAAAGCGCATGACACACACCCCCTTGCCTACGGTGTGACAGTGCAGCACTAGCCAATATTAGTATAAGAAGTGTGAGCTTACTGCACTCTACTACGAGTGGGTTGGGCTCGCGACACGACAAACTTTATCTAATGGTGTTTTGCCTACAGCGCGACACCTACGGGTTGTGGTAGCTTATAACACAAACTTTCGCCGTGGCGGGAAGTTACAACAGGGCAGGGTGTACCAGGGGTGAATGCTTACAGCACAAACTCTGCCAGGGATATAAATCTCAACGCTTGTACCTATGACGTGTGCCTACAACACAGCAAATTCTACTAGTGTTGCGGTCTTGGAACACAGCAAACGCTAAGCAATGGCGTGAGATTGTAGAACCAAAATTTCGACTTAGTGACGTGAGCTTCCAACACCACACAGACTTTACCAATGTAAACAACATTCAGCACAACGCACTTTACCAGTAGTGTAAACAACATTAGGTACAACGCACTTTACCAGTAGTGTAAGCACACTTTACCAATAGTGTAAACAACATCCAGCAAAACGCACTTTACCAGCAGTGTAAACAACAGTCAGCACAATGCACTTTACCAGTAGTGTAAACAACATTAGATACAACGCACTTTACCAGTAGTGTAAACAACATTAGATACAACGCACTTTACCAGTAGTGTAAACAACATTAGATACAACGCACTTTACCAGTAGTGTAAACAACATTAGGTAAACGCACTTTACCGGTTGTGTAAACAACAGTCAGCACAATGCACTTTACCAGTAGTGTAAACAACATTAGGTAAACGCACTTTACCGGTTGTGTAAACAACAGTCAGCACAACGCACTTTACCAGTAGTGTAAACAACATTGGATACAACGCACTTTACCGGTAGTATTAACTTACATCACGTATGTAACCTGTGGAGTAAGCTTTAAGCAACACCAACTCTTCTAATCGTGTCAACTCACACCAAAAACTCTGCTAGTGTGGTGAGTTTACAACACAACACTGTCTTCCAGAATCGTCATCATGTGTCTAAAGCAGTGGTGTGAGGTCACAGCACCACACACTCTTCCAGTAGCGAAAGCTTGTAACGGAATGATCATTCTCTCAGTTGGTGTGAGTACACAGCAAAACAACATCTCAGATATATGTAAGTGTAGAGTACACACACTCTACACCGAGAGGTGTGAGGCTACAACACAACAGAGGCTCCAACAGTGGTGTAAGCTAATAACACAAGTAACTGTACGAAGGGTTAAGCTTAGAACACTGTACGAGGGGTTAAGCTTAGAACACTGTACGAGGGGTTAAGCTTAGAACACTGTACGAGGGGTTAAGCTTAGAACACTGTGCGAGGGGTTAAGCTTAGAACACTGTAAACTCCTGGTAATTGTGTTAGATTACAACACAACACACTCGTATCAGTTGTGATAGCTTATAGCACAAACTTTGCCTGTGTTGTGAACTTAAGGCACGATAGACCTTACCTGTGCCGTGATATTGTCACACGACAGTCTACCGATGGTGTGAGCTTACAACACAACAAACCTACCGGTTGTGTGAGCTTACAGCACAACAAAAAACTAATAGCTTGGTGAGATTACAACGCAAAGATGTTTACTGTTCGGGCGAGCTCACACCAAAGATAGATCCAACGGTGGTGTGAGCTGATAACACAACACACCCTATACCAGTGGAGCCAACTTTACGAATAGGCAAACGCTCGGTCCAGTATAGAAGTCTTCATCCAGGCCAGGGGCACCGGAGAGAGAGAGAGAGAGAGAGAGAGAGAGAGAGAGAGAGAGAGAGAGAGAGAGAGAGAGAGAGAGAGAGAGAGAGAGAGAGAGAGAGAGAGAGTATAAGTTTCCTAAAGTTTTTAAATTCGATAAGGGAACATAGAACCATCGTCCGCGTATTCTGTGGTGTCACAACTCGTCACCATCCCGGGATAAATGAAAAAGAAAAAAGTTGTCCTCAGCCACGTAAGTGTGGACGACAGACGATTGTCGCAAAGTGAGCCAGACAGGGTGAGGTGAGGTAGAGCTGGAGGGAATGGTGTGTGGGCAGGTTGACGATGATGATGATGGGTATAGGAGGAAGAGGAGAAGGAGGAGGAAGAGGAGGAGGAGGAGGAGAGGAGGAGGAGGAAGGGAGGAGGAGGAGGAGGAGGAGGAGGAGGAGGAGGAGGAGGAGGAGAGGGAGGGATGCTGAAAGTGGATGCGAATGAACGTGAGACGCTTTTTTTCTTCTTCTTTAAGAGGGATAGGAGACCACTGGGTAATATCCGTTTCCATGGTGAAGAAGTGGAAGTTGTGGGTGAGTTTGAATACTCCGGAGTCAAGTTTAGTGAGGGTGGTTTGGGTGGTGGGCGGGAAGTTGAAGGTGAAACTAGAGTCATGCTGGGAAGAGGAATTAGGATGTTGGGTGCGTGGGTGTGTGTGTGTGTGGGAAGGGGCATTAAAAGCTCAGGCGGATGGGTGATATTTGAGCCTACAGTGTGCAAGAAGGAGGACTTCTCCCAACGCTTACTGTACGGACGTGAGACCCGGGTATGTATGGGTTGAAAGAGACGGAAAATGACACAAGATAAAACTGGGGAGACGGACAGAATCAAGAATGAAGGCGTTAGAAGACTGCGTGGGTGTGTAGAAGTCATTTGTAAAGGCCCAATGATGAATGAGTGACAGCATTTAGGTTGGTCGAGAACAGCAAGAAGGTACAGCAAGGTGGGGTACATCATCAGGACCCGGAAGAGACGACACGATG